>NC_088240.1:21736379-22084713 GCF_036934945.1 Oncorhynchus masou masou | reverse complement strand
ACAGACAAAATGAGAAAAGAAATCCAGAAAATCACATTGTAGGATTTTTAATGAATTTATTTGAAAATTATGGTGGAAAATAAGTATTTGGTCACCTACAAACAAGCAAGATTTCTGTCACAGACCTGTAACTTCTTCTTTAAGAGGCTCCTCTGTCCTCCACTCGTTACCTGTATTAATGGCACATGTTTGAACTTGTTATCAGTATAAAAGACACCTATCCACAACCTCAAACAGTCACACTCCAAACTCCACTATGGCCAAGACCAAAGAGCTGTCAAAGGACACCAGAAACAAAATTGTAGACCTGCACCAGGCTGGGAAGACTGAATCTGCATTCGGTAAGCAGCTTGGTTTGAAGAAATCAACTGTGGGAGCAATTATTAGGAAATGGAAGACATACAAGACCACTGATAATCTCCCGCAATCTGGGGCTCCATGCAAGATCTCACCCCATGGGGTCAAAATGATCACAAGAACTGTGAGCAAAAATCCCAGAACCACACGGGGGGACCTAGTGAATGACCTGCAGAGAGCTGGGACCAAAGTAACAAAGCCTACCATCAGTAACACACTAGGCCGCCAGGGACTCAAATCCTGCAGTGACAGACGTGTCCCCCTGCTTAAGCCAGTACATGTCCAGGCCCGTCTGAAGTTTGCTAGAGAGCATTTGGATGATCCAGAAGAAGATTGGGAGAATGTCATATGGTCAGATGAAACCAAAATAAAACTTTTTGGTAAAAACTCAACTCGTCGTCTTTGGAGGACAAAGAATGCTGAGTTGCATCCAAAGAACACCATACCTACTGTGAAGCATGGGGGTGGAAACATCATGCTTTGCGGCTGTTTTTCTGCAAAGGGACCAGGAAGAATGAATGGGGCCATGTATCATGAGATTTTGAGTAAAAACCTCCTTTCATCAGCAAGGGTATTGAAGATTAAACGTGGCTGGGTCTTTCAGCATGACAATGATCCCAAACACATCGCCCGTGCAACGAAGGAGTGGCTTCATAAGAAGCATTTCAAGGTCCTGGTGTGGCCTAGCCTGTCTCCAGATCTCAACCCCATAGAAAATCTTTGGAGGGAGTTGAAAGTCCGTGTTGCCCAACAACAGCCCCAAAACATCACTTCTCTAGAGGAGATCTGCGTGGAGGAATGGGCCAAAATACCAGCAACAGTGTGTGAAAACCTTGTGAAGACTTACAGAAAACGTTTGACCTCTGGCATTGCCAACAAAGTGTCAGGATTTGGCCAGGGTTGTTCCGGGTTTTGGTCAGTAGATGTCCCCATTGTGCTTTTTGTCCCTATGTTTTTCCCTTGATCCCCATTATTATTTGCACCTGTGTCTCGTTTCCCCTGATTGTATTTAAACCCTTTGTTTCCCTCAGTTCTGTGCTCTGTGTTTGTATGTTAGCACCCTGCCCTAGTGTTCTGTGTGCTCTTGTCGATTCCGGGTGAAGTTCTTGTGGTATTCTGTTTTTTGTTTTTGTTTATTTTTGGTGATTTTCTTTTGAGGTCTTTTTGTGTTTTTCCTACCACCTTTTGGATTTGCCATTTTTTGTATTTTAGGATTTTTTCTTTATTAAATACACCGTCTTAAGTACTGCTGTGTCTGCCTCATCTTCTGGGTTCTGCTGTCTATTCGTGGCTCAGTTGGTTAAGTGACTGTTTCTCACTCCGGCGACCCAGGTTCAAAACCGGGTCCTGACAGAAACACAGAGCCAAAAATGAACCCAGAGGCAGCCAGTTCCCAGGACCTTTTTGCCACGCTGTCCCACCACCAGGAGACTGTCCAACGCCACGAAGCCGCCCTGGTTCAGCAAGAGGCCTTAATGGCTAGACATTCTCATCTTCTGTCGGAGATGCTGACTTCCATTAAGCAAATATCTGATCGACTTACCCCGGCAACAGTTTCCGTCCCAGTACCTCAGGTTCACGTACCCATGGCAGTTAACCCCCTGGCTGAACCTCGTCTTCCACCTCCCCAACGGTTCTCAGGTGATCCAAGTGCTTGTAAAGGCTTTCTCACTCAATGTTCTCTCTCCTTCGAGCTGCAACCCTCGTCGTTTCCCACTGACCGGTCTAAGATCGCATATATCATTACGCTGCTGTCGGAAAAAGCCCTGGCCTGGGCTACTGCTGTGTGGGATGCCCATAGTTCCTGCTGTGCCAGCTACTCTGCCTTTGCTGAGGAATTCAAACGAGTGTTTCAAGGCCCAAGCAGTGGTTCTGACTCAGCCAAACAGCTCCTGACTCTCCATCAAGGTTGGCGCAGCGTGACGGACTATGCCATCCAGTTCCGCACGGTGGCAGCAGCGAGTGGCTGGAACAACGAGGCGCTCACGGTGTGCTTTCTGAAAGGCCTTTCCGACACTATCCAAGATGAACTGGCCACTCGGGAACCACCGGACAATCTCGAGTCCCTGATCAAGTTGGCCTCACGCATTGACCAGCGTCTGAGAGAGAGAGAACTCAACCGTAGACCTCTAGCCCCTATCAGTCCCAGCTCCGAGTCCCCACCTTTATCATCGCTGGCTCCACCGGAACCCATGCAGATTGGACGCATCTCCCAGGCTGAGAGAGACCGCCGGATGAGGGAGCGACGCTGTCTATATTGCGGCAAACCGGGCCATTTCCGTTCCACGTGTCCCGGGCTCCAGGGAAACGCTCTGTCCCGTACAGACCGGGGGAACTGTAACGGGAAACATAACCTCCTCCCATCCGTCCAACTCCCTTCTGCTCATTCCAGTCACCCTCTCCTGGGACAACCACAAGCTTCACCTTCAAGCCTTGGTAGACTCTGGAGCCGCAGGTAACTTCATGGATGGTGTCTGGGCGAAGGAGAATGGCGTTCCCTCTGAACCTCTAAGTGACCCCATGAGGGTTACTACATTGGATGGAAGCCCTTTGGGATCTGGACTTGTCACTCATGTCACTACCTCCTTGAGACTTTCAGTTTCACAACACCAGGAATTGATGAACTTTCATTTGATCTCCTGTTCCGAGTTCCCTCTCGTCCTTGGATACCCCTGGCTTCACAGCCATAACCCTCACATCGACTGGTCTGTGGGCACTATCAAGCAGTGGGGTCCTACGTGCCAAGCTACTTGTATTTTCCAGAATTCCCCGAGTTCTACTCCCGAGTCTTTAGAATCCATCGACCTGACCCGAGTTCCCGAGTGTTACCATGACCTCAAACTGGTGTTTAGCAAACAGAGGGCCACCATGCTACCACCCCATAGATCTTACGATTGCCCCATCGACCTGTTTCCGGGCACTTGCCCCCCCAGGGGTCGGATCTTTTCCCTATCTCCACCCGAACGAGCTGCTATGGATACCTACATCAAGGACTCTCTGGAAGCAGGCCTCGTGCGTCCATCAACCTCCCCGGCGGGAGCAGGGTTTTTCTTTGTGGCCAAGAAAGATGGTGGATTACGTCCTTGCATCGACTACCGGGAACTCAATGACATAACCGTCCGTAACCGTTACCCGCTACCCCTTATGGCCACAGCCTTCGAGCTGCTCCAGGAAGCAGTTGTTTTCACTAAGCTTGACCTGCGGAACGCATACCATCTTGTGCGGATCAGACCTGGTGACGAGTGGAAGACCGCTTTCAACACGCCTACTGGTCACTATGAATACTTGGTGATGCCCTTCGGCCTGACCAACGCCCCAGCGGTGTTCCAAGCGCTCATAAACGATGTGCTTAGGGATATGCTTAACATATTTGTGTTCGTTTACTTGGATGACATCCTCATCTTTTCGAGCTCCCTTCAAGAACACACTAAGCATGTCAGACAAGTACTCAAACGCCTCCTGGACAGCCATCTGTACGTTAAGCCGGAGAAATGTGAATTCCATTCATCCCGAGTACAATTCCTGGGATTTGTAGTGGAACCCGGTCGAGTCCAAATGGACCCTAGGAAGGTAGGGGCGGTAGCGGATTGGCCCACCCCCAAATCCGTTAAGGATGTTCAGCGTTTCCTGGGCTTCACAAACTTTTACCGCAAGTTCATCAAGAACTTCAGTTTGGTGGCAGCTCCTCTCTCAGCTTTAACCAAAGGTGGCAATGCAAGGTTTGTGTGGGGAAGAGAAGCTGAGACGGCCTTCCAAGGACTCAAGCAGCGCGTCCTCTCTGCTCCCATCCTGATACTACCGACTACGGATGAACCATTTGTGGTGGAGGTAGACGCATCAGAGGTTGGTGTTGGAGCTGTCCTGTCTCAGAGGGGTGAAGACAAGAAGCTTCATCCGTGCGCTTTCTTCTCACACCGGCTTACCCCGACTGAGAGGAACTACGATGTGGGGATCGTGAACTCCTAGCGGTTAAGATGGCATTGAAGGAATGGAGACACTGGCTCGAGGGGGCTTCTCACCCGTTTCAAGTGCTTACGGACCACAAAAATCTGGAGTATATCCAGCAGGCGAAGCGATTGAACTCTAGACAAGCTAGATGGTCTCTTTTCTTCAATCGATTCCAGTTTATCCTCACCTATCGGCCCGGGTCGAAGAATCTCAAACCGGATGCCCTGTCCCGAGTCTACGCTCCTGCCATTCGAGATGACACGGACATGCCTGTCCTTCCTGCTGCTAAGATTGTGGCTCCGATCTCGTGGCAAGTTGAGGATACCGTGAGACGTGCTCAAGCTAGCGAACCGGACCCTAAAGGAGGCCCTGCCAATCGGTTGTTTGTCCCCAAGGCAGTGAGGACTCAGGTCCTTCTGTGGGGGCACTCCTCTCGCCTCACCTGTCATCCGGGCGTAGGTCGCACCTTGGAGTTCATCCAGCGTAAGTTCTGGTGGCCTACCATAAGAGAAGACGTTGCCACTTTCGTCAATGCCTGCCCCGTGTGCTGCCAGGGCAAATATTCTCACCTCCGCCCTCAAGGACTCCTTCACCCTTTACCTGTTCCCCACAGACCCTGGTCCCATATCTCATTGGACTTTATTACTGGACTTCCTCCATCCCATGGCAATACTACTATCCTAGTCATAATCGACAGGTTTTCAAAGGCGGCCAGGTTCGTCCCTCTGACTAAGTTACCTTCTGCCAAGGAAACGGCTGAGTTGGTAATTAATCATGTGTTCCGAGTCTTCGGCATTCCTCAAGATGTGGTTTCTGACAGAGGTCCCCAGTTCGCCTCAAGGTTTTGGAAGGCCTTCTGCCAACTCATGGGAGCTTCTGCCAGTCTATCTTCAGGGTACCATCCGGAGTCCAACGGCCAAACAGAGAGGATGAATCAAGAGCTGGAAACCACCCTCCGATGTATGACTCGTGACAACCCGTCCACATGGTCATCCTTTATTGTTTGGGCCGAATACGCGCACAACACCTTGCGCTCCTCCTCCACTGGTATGTCCCCGCACGAGTGTCAGTTTGGCTATGCTCCTCCATTGTTCCCGGACCAGGAGGCAGAAGTCAGAGTGCCTTCAGCCTTGAAGTTCGTCAGACGCTGTCGGCTTATGTGGAGGAAGACCCGTCTTAATCTGATGCGTTCCTCACAGAGGTATCAACAACAAGCCAACAGACGTCGCCGTCCCGGGCCTACCCTGCGCCCCGGCCAGAGAGTCTGGCTCTCCACAAGAGACTTACCTCTACGGGTGGAGTCTCGCAAGCTGTCCCAAAAATACATCGGTCCCTTCAAGGTTGCCAGGAGAGTTAACCCAGTTTCTTATCGCCTACACTTACCCAGATCCCTTAAGATTAATCCCACATTTCATGTTTCATTGTTTTTCTCCCCTTGTCCCGGCAGACAGACCTCCCCCTCCGCCTCGTGTCATTGGAGGCCAGCCGGCTTATACCGTCCACCGGATACTGGATTCCCGCCGGGTGCAGCGGTCCTGGCAGTATCTGGTGGACTGGGAAGGCTACGGTCCTGAGGAGCGCTCCTGGGTTCCTGCCAAAGACATCCTGGACCCTGACCTCATTCGTCAGTTCAGGGTCCTCCACCCTGAGAGAGCTGGTAGGAACGTCAGGAGCCGTTCCTAGGGGGATTCTGTCAGGATTTGGCCAGGGTTGTTCCGGGTTTTGGTCAGTAGATGTCCCCATTGTGCTTTTTGTCCCTATGTTTTTCCCTTGATCCCCATTATTATTTGCACCTGTGTCTCGTTTCCCCTGATTGTATTTAAACCCTTTGTTTCCCTCAGTTCTGTGCTCTGTGTTTGTATGTTAGCACCCTGCCCTAGTGTTCTGTGTGCTCTTGTCGATTCCGGGTGAAGTTCTTGTGGTATTCTGTTTTTTGTTTTTGTTTATTTTTGGTGATTTTCTTTTGAGGTCTTTTTGTGTTTTTCCTACCACCTTTTGGATTTGCCATTTTTTGTATTTTAGGATTTTTTCTTTATTAAATACACCGTCTTAAGTACTGCTGTGTCTGCCTCATCTTCTGGGTTCTGCTGTCTATTCGTGGCTCAGTTGGTTAAGTGACTGTTTCTCACTCCGGCGACCCAGGTTCGAAACCGGGTCCTGACACAAAGGGTATATAACAAAGTATTGAGATAAACTTTTGTTATTGCCCAAATACTTATTTTCCACCATAATTTGCAAATTAATCCATTAAAAATCCTACAATGTGATTTTCTGGATTATTTTTTTCTAATTTTGTCTGTCATAGTTGAAGTGTTCCTATGATGAAAATTACAGGCCTCTCTCTTTAAGTGGGAGAACTTGCACAATTGGTGGCTGACTAAATACTTTTTTGCCCCACTGTAAATACTTTACCTGTCACGCCCTGGTCGAAATATATTATATTTATCTTCATTTATTTGGTCAGGCCAGGGTGTGACATGGGTTATTGTGGTGTGTTTTTGTCTTGGGGTTTTTGTGGGGCGTATAGTATAGTCTATGGCTGCTTGAGGCGGTTCTCAATCAGAGTCAGGTGATTATCGTTGTCTCTGATTGGGAACCATATTTAGGCAGCCATATTCTGTGAGTGTTTTCGTGGGTGATTGTTCCTGTCTCTGTGTCTTCACCAGATAGGACTGTTTAGGTTTTCACGTTTCTGTTTGTTGTTTTTTGTATTGTTCGTGTTTTTTCATTCTTCAATAAACATGTCTCAAAGATACCACGCTGCATTTCGGTCCGCTCCTCCTTCAAGAGAAGAAAGCCGTTACAGAATCACCCACCACAACAGGACCAAGCGGCGTGGTAACAGGCAACAGCCGCAGCAGGAGCAGGTTGACAAAACTTTCTGGACTTGGGAGGAAATCCTGGACGGGAGAGGACCCTGGGCTAAACCAGGGGAGTGTAGCCGCCCCAAGGTGCAGCGAGAGAAGGAATGGACATGGGAGGACAAACTGGACGGTAAAGGACCCTGGGTTCAGCCTGGAGAATATCGCCGTCCCAAAGAAGAACTGGAGGCAGCGAAAGCGGAGAGGCGCTGGTATGAAGAGGCAGCACGGCGACGCGGTTGGAAGCCCGAGAGTCAGCCCCAAAAAATTTCTTGGGGGTGGCTCACAGGGAGTATGGCTACGCCAGGTAGGAGACCTGCGCAAACTTCCTGTGCTTACCGGGGGGCTAAAGAGACCGGGCAGGCACCGTGTTATGCTGTGGAGCGCACGGTGTCTCCAGTGCGGGTGCATAGCCCGGTGCGGTACATACCAGCTCCTCGTATTGGCCGGGCTAGAGTGGGCATCGAGCCAGGTAAAGTTGGGCAGGCTCGGTGCTCAAGAGCTCCAGTGCGCCTGCACGGTCCGGTCTATCCAGTGCCACCTCCACACACCATTCCTCCGGTGGCAGCTCCTCGCACCAGGCTTCCTGTGCGTGTCCTCGGCCCAGTACCACCAGTGCCAGCACCACGCATCAGGCCTACAGTGCGCCTCTCCTCTCCCGCGCTGCCGGAGTCTCCCGCCTGTTCAGCGCTGTCGGAGCTTTTCTCCTCTCCTGCGCTGCTGGAGTCTCCCGCCTGTTTAGCGCAGCCAGAGCCTTCCTCCTCTCCTGCGCTGCTGGAGTCTCCCGCCTGTTTAGCACAGCCAGAGCCTTCCTCCTCTACAGCGCTGCTGGAGTCTCCCGCCTGTTTAGCGCAGCCCGAGCTGTCAGTCTGCATGGAGCAGCCAGAGCTGTCAGTCTACATGGAGCAGCCAGAGCTGTCAGTCTACATGGAGCAGCCAGAGCTGTCAGTCTACATGGAGCAGCCAGAGCAGTCAGTCTACATGGAGCAGCCAGAGCTGTCAGTCTACATGGAGCAGCCAGGGCTGTCAGTCTACATGGAGCAGCCAGAGCTGTCAGTCTTCATGGAACAGCCGGAGCTGTCAGTCTGCATGGAGCAGCCGGAGATGCCAGTCTGCATGGAGCTGTCAGTCTGCATGGAGCAGCCGGAGATGCCAGTCTACATGGAGCTGCCTGTCTGCAAGGAGCTGCCAGTCTGCAAGGAGCTGCCAGTCTGCAAGGAGCTGTCAGTCTGCAAGGAGCTGTCAGTCTGCAAGGAGCTGCCAGTCTGCATGGAGCCGCCAGTCAGCATGGAATAGCCAGATCCGCCAGTCAGCCAGACTCTCCTAGATCTGCCAGTCTGCCAGACTCTTCCAGATCCGCCAGTCAGCCAGACTCTTCCAGATCCGCCAGTCAGCCAGACTCTTCCAGATCTTCCAGTCAGCCAGACTCTTCCAGATCTGCCAGTCAGCCAGACTCTTCCAGATCTACCAGTCAACCAGATTCTTCCAGATCTGCCAGTCAACCAGAGTCTTCCAGATCTGCCAGTCAGCCAGGATCTGCCAGAACCGTCAACCATCCAGGATCTGCCGGATCCAACTACCTGGCTGGGCTTCCTCTCAGTGCTGGGCTTCCTCTCAGTGCTGGGCTTCCTCTCAGTGCTGGGCTTCCTCTCAGTCCCGAGCTGCCTCTGTCCCGAGCTGCCCCTCTGTCCCAAGCTGCCCCTCTGTCCCACGCTGCCCCTCAGTCCCGAGCTGCCCCTCAGTCCCGAGCTGACCCTCAGTCCCGAGCTGACCCTCAGTCCAGTGGGGTTCCGGGTGAGGACTACTAGGCCATGGTCGGCGGCAAGGGTGGACTATCCTAGGACGCGAGGAAGGGGGACTAAGACATTAATAGAGTGGGGTCCCGCGCCGGAGCCGGAGCCGCCACCATGGACAGACGCCCACCCGGACCCTCCCTATTGTTTTGTTGTGCGTCCGGGAGTCCGCACCTTAGGGGGGGGTTCTGTCACGCCCTGGTCGAAATATATTATATTTATCTTCATTTATTTGGTCAGGCCAGGGTGTGACATGGGTTATTGTGGTGTGTTTTTGTCTTGGGGTTTTTGTGGGGCATATAGTATAGTCTATGGCTGCTTGAGTCGGTTCTCAATCAGTCAGGTGATTATCGTTGTCTCTGATTGGGAACCATATTTAGGCAGCCATATTCTGTGAGTGTTTTCGTGGGTGATTGTTCCTGTCTCTGTGTCTTCACCAGATAGGACTGTTTAGGTTTTCACGTTTCCGTTTGTTGTTTTTTGTATTGTTCGTGTTTTTTCGTTCTTCAATAAACATGTCTCAAAGATACCACGCTGCATTTTGGTCCGCTCCTCCTTCAATAGAAGAAAGCCGTTACATTACCCACCAGTGTAACAATATTACCCATAGACTGATCGTAGTTTTTCAGATCCCGCTAAAAATGCAGTTTGCAGGTCCATCTGAACTGTGATATTATGACATAACCATTCCTTGGTCCTGACTCCAAAAGCGAGCCACCGATGGAAAGTACCAGAAACTATGTTCTTTTGATTCTCTTTCCTCGTGGCAGTCTGCACAAGGCTGACTGTTCAATGCCCCTTTTAATTGAGCATTATTTTTGTAGCAAGTATTTTATATAATATGTTAAATTGAAATTAACGAATTGATGTGTCAATTGTTGTTTTATATGTCAGTTCATAGACCCGATTACGTCAGTTCATAGACCCAGTTCATAGACCCGGTGCCAAGGAATGGGGCATCAAAGACCTGTTCCCAACTAAACTTTCATTTTATACTAACTGTCCCTAGAATTTCTAAGCAAACAGCTGGAGGCAGGGCTTTCTCCTATAGAGCTCAATTTTTATGGAACGGTCTGCCTACCCATGTCAGAGACGCAAACTCGGTCTCAACCTTTAAGTCTTTACTGAAGACTCATCTCTTGTGCCGTGGCGGAGATCTTTGTGGGCTACACTCAGCCTTGTCTCAGGATGGTAAGTTGGTGGTTGAAGATATCCCGCTAGTGGTGTGGGGGCTGTGCTTTGGTAAAGTGGGTGGGGTTATATCCTTCCTGTTTGGCCCTGTCTGGGGGTGTCCTCGGATGGGGCCACAGTGTCTCCTGACACCTCCTGTCTCAGCCTCCAGTATTTATGCTGCAGTGTCGGGGGGCTAGAGTCAGTTTGTTATATCTGGAGTACTTCTCCTGTCCTATTTGGTGTCCTGTGTGAATCTAAGTGTGCGTTCTCTAATTCTCTCCTTCTCTCTTTCTTTCTCTCTCTCGAAGGACCTGAGCCCTAGGACCATGCCCCAGGACTACCTGACATGATGACTCCTTGCTGTCCCCAGTCCACCTGGCCGTGCTGCTGCTCCAGTTTCAACTGTTCTGCCTTATTATTATTCGACCATGCTGGTCATTTATGAACATTTGAACATCTTGGCCATGTTCTGTTATAATCTCCACCCGGCACAGCCAGAAGAGGACTGGCCACCCCACATAGCCTGGTTCCTCTCTAGGTTTCTTCCTAGGTTTTGGCCTTTCTAGGGAGTTTTTCCTAGCCACCGTGCTTCTACACCTGCATTGCTTGCTGTTTGGGGTTTTAGGCTGGGTTTCTGTACAGCACTTTGAGATATCAGCTGATGTACGAAGGGCTATATAAATAAATGTGATTTGATTTGATTTGATACGACATTGCAATCTAACCTTTAGACTTGACGTGAAACTGATACGATTTATACGAATTGTTTTAAGCCATTTGTGATTTTTAATGGGTGGCAGAAAGACAAATTCTTTAATTTATTTTTTAAGTAGTTGTCTCTTCTAATTTTGTGGGATAGGCGCAATGAGTTGGTTATAATTTTGTATTGAGCATACATCTCCATACACTGTTGTTAGTTGCTTGTGTGATACAATTTTACCATCCTTATTTACAATTTCCTTCAAAAATCCAATACACTTCTTGTACATTTTTTCCAAGAAAATATTTTTTTCTTTATCAGGACATTGGTCATATTATTTTCTGTAATATTACATCTGCCGTAATTTGAAAGTCTGTATGACTTTAAATCAGGTTTAAATCTGCAAAAAGGCAAAGAGCCCACTCTTACACTGCATTTGGAAGGTATTCAGACTCTTTGACTTTTTCCACATTTAGTTATGTTACAGCCGTATTCTAAAATTGATTAAATAAAACATTTTCCTCATTAATCTACACACAATACCTCATAATTACAAAGTGAAAACAGTTTTTTATCATTTTAGCAAATTACATAAAAAACTGAAATACTTTATTTACATAAGTATTCAGACCCTTTGCTATGAGACTCGAATTGAGCTCTGGTGCATCCTGTTTCCATTGATCATCCTTGAGATGTTTCTAAAACTTGATTGGAGTCCACCTGTGCTAACTTCAATTGATTGGACATGATTTGAAAAGGCAAACACATGTCTAAGGTCCCGAGGGTGACAGTGCATGACAGAGCAAAACCTAGGACAGGATTGTGACGAGACAGGATTGTGTCGAGGTACAGATCTGGGGAAGGGTACCAAAAAATGTCTGCAGCATTGAAGGTCCCCAAGAGCACAGTGGTCTCCATCATTCTTAAATGGAAGATGTTTGTAACCACCAAGACTCTTCCTAGAGCTGGCCGCCAAGCCAAACTGAGCAATCGGGGGAGAAGGGCCTTGGTCAGGGAGGTGACCAAGAACCTGATGGTCAATCTGACAGCGCTCCAGAGCTCCAGAGCTCCTCTGTGGAGATGGGATAACCTTCCAGAAGGACAACCATCTCTGCAGCACTCCACCATTCAGGCCTTTATGTTAGAGTGGCCAGCTGGAAGCCTCTCCTCAATAAAAGGCACATGACAGCCTGCTTGGAGTTTGCCAAATGTCATCTAAAGGCTCTCAGACCATGAGAATCAAGATTCTCTGGTCTGATGAAACCTACACTGAACTCTTTGTCCTGAATGCCAAGCGTCACGTCTGGAGGAAACCAGGCACCATCATGGTGGTGGCAGCATCATGCTGTGGGGATATTTTTCAGTGGACTGGGAGACTAGTCAGGATTGAGGGAAAGATGAATGGAGCAAAGTATTGAGAGATCCTTGATGAAAACCTCCTCCAGAGCACTCAGGACCTCAGACTGAGGTAATAGGACAACGACCCTAGCACACAGCCAAGACAACACAGGAGTGGCTTCGGGACAAGTCTCTGAATGTCCATGAGTGGCCAGGTCCCACATGTCCCACAAAGCCCGGATTTGAACCCAACGAACATCTCTGGAGAGACCTGAAAATAGCGTTGCAACGATGCTCTCCGCCGTACCTAACAGAGGTTGAGAGGATCTGCAGAGAAGAATGGGAGAAACTCCCCAAATACAGGTGTGCCAATCTCGTAGGGTCATACCCAAGAAGACTCAAGACTGTAACCGCTGCCAAAGGTGCTTCAACAAAATACTGAGTAAAGAGTCTGAATATTTATGTAAATGTGTTATTTCATTTTTTTATATAAATCAGCAAAAGTGTTTTAAAAAAATGTTTAAAAACAATTTAATATATTTTAGAATAAGGCCATAACGCAACAAAATGTGGAAAAAGTCAAAGGGGTCTGAATACTTTCCGAATGCACTGTAAACATAGGATGGGACCCTCTTGGAGTTTGCTAGAAAACCAGTTTGGATTTAAATCCAATTTTGGAATAATAGATTATTTAAGTGAGAGGTTTAATGCCTTAATATTTAATCGTTTCTACCTTCCAAATTCATGTTTGTTATATAAATATGCTGATTTAACTTTATCTTGTTTGCCATTCCAAATAAAGTAAAATATTATTTTCTCTAGTGATTTTAAAAAGGATTCTCCTGGAGTTGGTAGAGCCGTGAATAAATATTTGAACTGCGGTATAACTAGATAATTAATCAGGGTAATCTTCCCATAAATGGATAGGTGTTTCCCTCTCCACGTTTTCAAGATTCTATCTATTTTGCTAAGTTGTCTGTCAAAGTTAATAGTTGCAAGATCGCTTGACTTCTCTGGGATATGTACACCAAGCACATCGACCTCACCATCCACCCATTTAATCCGGAGACTACATGGCAATTTAAAGTTTGTATCTTTTACAAACCCAATCCGTAATATAGTACACTTATCACAGTTGGTTTTAGTCCAGAGAAACTGGAGAAATGATTCAAGTCCTCAATGAGGCCCTTCAAGTTTGAAGATTAAGGACTCAAGAGAAAATGTGAATAATCTGCGTACATTGATATTATTGTCTCTACTAATCGATATATGTTTTGCCCCTTAAAGTTATCATTGGATTTTTGAAGCTAACGGTTCAATGGCCATAATTAATAGGTATGGTGACCAGAAGGCAGCCTCTTGACAATTTAAAGTTCTCAGAGAAGTTTCTGTTATTTGTTATTTTACATAAAGGATTGTTGTACGTGACTTTTACCCACCTTATGAGAGATTCTCCAAAGTAAAAAAAAAACATCCAGGCTCCTATAAATAGATTCTAGACGTACTTTATCATAGGATTTCTCAAACTCTGGTGTCCCTGCATTCTCATAGTTTTACATTATTTCTAGTAATTGTCTAATGTCTCCAATATGCCTTCCTTTTAAGAATCCCGTCTGATTGTGATAAATCATGTCAGGTAGGACATTGTTTACATTTTGCATCGCAACATTGAAGGGTGAGGGGAATCCTATTCTTTTAGACTGGGTATTTGTATTGCCCCCTTGGCGCCTGCTTCAATAGCAGAGATATCAATCCCTCTTTTTGGGTTTCCGACAGTTTGCCATTTTTAGATGAGTAATTAAAACATGATAGTAATGGATCTTTCAGTAGTTCATAAAACGTTTGATGTATCTCTATTGGAAGCCATCGAGACCAGGGGTTTTCCCCATCTGAAAGGAATCAATTGCCAACCATAGTTTGTCATGTGCAATTAGATCTTCACAAGATTGTTTTTGGGTCACAGATCGTTTAACATGTTTTCTGGGGAGACGGATGTCGCAAAGCTCATCGTCATGTAAGGTTGCAGGATACTTACTGACTGGAGAATAGTTGTTTAAAATATTTTACTTCCTCATTCAAAATATATTTTGGTGAGAAGGATTTCTCCATCGTTTGTAAAAAAAAATGTGTGGGTTATTTTTGGTTGCGTTTCTGTATTGAATATTTTGCCATTCTCCATCCTAGTTTTTTAGATGAATAAATACCTCAAACTCCTTTTGTTTTGTGTCTAGATTATTCAGTGCTTCTGGTCAGATTACAGATACTTTTGAAAAACTAGATGATTACTTTTAACCCTTGTGAAGTTCTACCATTCTGCATTCTCTTAAGGGTCAAAAATTACCCACCTTCACTAAACCCCTTAAATAAAGCAGCTTAATTTAATTTTAAACCCCAAATCTATTTTGCATGAAGAAACAACCTGTCATTCATCACAAACGTTGTGAATATCTGTGTTTTCCCTCTTCACCATGCAGAAAGACTTGTTTTAATCAGTGGACACCACTCATTTTTATTACAAAACACGTCATCATTGTTTTCCTTACTAAAGTAGATGTTTATTATTATTATTATTATTGCTAATGGTACTGCATAGGTGAAAACATACATTTTTTAGCAAGAGATAGCACTTGTATAGCCTAAGAAAGTAGCAGAAATGTGCAGAAAGTAGTTTTTAATGCATTTTATTGAAGGGAAACAATAACAGTTTGGAACTTTTTTGGCAACATAGTGATATATTCTTACATACTGTACAATACTGAGGAATTCAACCACAAAATACTAGTCTTCTCACATTTTTTTGAACAATTGCCCCCACCCACAAGGTGTATAAACAACAACAATAAATACGAATAAAATAAGAGAATAGATACAAAACAAAAACGTGAAGAACATAAATCCATCAACTCTAATTAGCACATGTAGAACAGTATGCAAGTGTGTGTGAATGGACTTTGCAGATGTATTTCTCACATGTGCAGCACATAGTATTTGTTCCTCCTCTTGCCTGCCCCAGCTGCAGCCTCAAGTGGATCGGGACAAGATTCAGTCCCCAGAACAGCTTTCACAAGCTCTGCAGAGGCTGCTGTGCTGGGCAGACACTCCCCTCTTTGAATGTGTGGGGTTACAAGTGCTTTTCCCAGCTGATCCAGGAACACCATTCTCTTGTTCTTCTTATCAGACATCCAGGTACTGTTGATCTTGTTCCATATCACAAAGGCATTGTATGAGGACGCATCAATGTTAAAGGAAGAAGACCAGGGGTCAGCAGGCAGTCATCCTCCTGTATCAGTAAGTTCCAATCACCTTGTCCAGGTTGTCCACGCCTCCTTTGTTGTGGTTATAGCCCAGGATGATGGCTGACTTCCTGTCCTCACGATCACTGATCTCAGCCATTTTGTGCAGTGTGCTCAGGAGGACCACATTCTTTATCCTCTTTGGGAGGTAATAAACTAGAGTGGTGGTGGGGTTGAAGGCAAACTTCGATGAGAAGTCCTCTCTCCCCCTTGTTGCGAGGAGTGCAAGGGGAGCTCAGGCTTGTTCTTTCTAACTGTGCCAACCATGGTGATCTTCCTCTTCAGGAGCTGCTGGCTGAGTTCATAAGAGGTGAAGAAATGTTCACGTGACATTGTGCCCCCTCGGTCCATCTGTCACATCAAGCACAACTCGCACCCCCTGGTTCTTCTCCAGGCCTCCACTGGTCAGCTTCTCTGTGATGTGAGCCATTACCAGCCTTTCAAAGCACTTCATGGCTATGGACGTGAGTTATACGGGTCTGTAGTCATTTAGGCAGGTTGCCTTTGTGTTCTTGGGCACAGGGACTATGGTGATCTGCTTGAAACATGTTACTATTACAGACTCAATCAGGGACATGTTGAAAATGTCAGTGAAGACACCTGCCAGTTGGTCAGCACATGCCCGGAGCACCTGTCCTGGTAATCCATCTGGCCCTGCAGCCTTGTGTATGTTGACCTGTTTAAAGGTCTTACTCACGTTGGCTATGGAGAGTGTGATCACACAGAGGGTTAAACCTCTTGAAACTCCCCATCCCGGATCCGGGATTGTGACTAAGCCTCAGGCTCATTAGCATAACGCAACGTTAACGATTTCTGAAAATCGCAAATAAAATTAAAATAATGCGTTTGCTCTCAAGCTTAGCCTTTTCTTAACAACACTGTCATCTCAGATTTTCAAAATATGCTTTTGAACCATAGAAATTGACTAATTTGTGTAAGAGTATGCAAAGCTAGCATAGCATTTTGTGTAGCATGTAGCACGCAACATTTTCACAAAAGCCAGATAACCAAATAAATAAAATCATTTACCTTTGAAGAGCTTCTGATGTTTTCAATGAGGAGACTCCCAGCCACATACCAAATGCGCAGTGTTTCCTGAAAGCATCTGTGTGTAGGAGAAATCGTTCCGTTTTCTACATTGCGCCTGGCTACCGAAACGAACCGAAAATGCAGTCACCTACAACGTGAAACTTTTTCCGGATTAACTACATAATATCGACCGAAACATGGCAAACGTTGTTTGGAATCAATCCTCAAGGTGTTTTTTCACATATCTCTTCATTGACATGCAGTTCGTGGAAGCTTGCTTCTCTCTCTGTGCCCCATGGAAAAATACTGGCAGGTGACTTTTGCGCACCAATTTCGGCGCAGGACACCGGGCGGACACGTGGTAAATGTGGTCTCTTATGGTCAATCTTCCAACAATCTGCCTACAAATACGTCACAATGCTGCAGACACCTTGGGGAAACGACAGAAAGGGCAGACTCATTCCTCTTGCGTTCACAGCCATATAAGGAGATCATGAAAGACAGAGCCTCAAAAATCCTTGTCATTTCCTGGATGCCAAGTCATCTTGGTTTTGCCTGAAGCTCACGTTAAAGGGCACGCACAGAGAAGATATTTGTATTTCTGGACACGTCAGAGTGTTTTCTTTCGAACAGTAGCAATTATATGCATAGTCGAGCATCTTTTTGTGACAAAATATCTTGTTTAAAACGGGAACGTTTTTCTTCCAAAAATGAAATAGCGCCACCATAAGTGTAAGAGGTTAAGGCAGTGCTGGAAAATGATGGTGGCCACACAAAATATTGACACTTTGGGCCCAATTTGGACATTTTCACTTAGGGGTGTACTCACTTTTGTTGCCAGCGGTTTAGACATTAATGGCTGTGTGTTGAGTTATTCTGAGGGGACAGAAAATGTACACTGTTATACAAGCTGTACACTCACTACTTTACATTGTAGCAAAGTGTAATTTCTTCAGTGTTGTCACATGAAAAGATATACTCAAATATTTACAAAAATGTGAGGGGTGTACTCACTTTTGTGATATACTGTACGTACAGTCCCTGTGGGGACGACGTCCTCGATGCACTTATTGATAAAGCCAGTGACTGATGTGGTGTACTCCTCAATGTCATAGGAAGAATCCCGGAACATGTTCCAGTCTGTGCTAGCAAAACAGTCCTGTAGTTTAGCATCTGCTTCATCTGACCACTTTTTTATAGACCCAGTCACTGGTGCTTCCTGCTTTAATTGTTGCTTGTAAGCAGGAATCAGGAGGATCGAGTTGAGGTCAGATTTAACAAATGGAGGGCGAGGGAGAGCTTTGTACACATCTCTGTGTGTGGAGTACAGGTGACCTAGAATTTGTTTCCCTCTGGTTGCACATTTAACATGTTGATAGAGAGTTGGTAGAACTGATTTAAGTTTCCCTGCATTAAAGTCTCCGGCCACTAGGAGCGCCGCCTCTGGGTGAGTGGTTTCCTGTTTGCTTATTTCCTTATACAGCTGACTGAGTGCGGTCTTAGTGCCAGCAACTATTTGTGGTGGTAAATAAACAGCCACATAAAGTATAACTGAGAACTCTCTAGGCAAGTAGTGTGGCCTGCAATTTATCACAATATACTCTACGTCAGGCGAGCAAAATCTGGAGACTTCCTTAGATTTTGTGCACCAGCTGTTGTTTACAAATATGCACAGACCCCCAACTCGTCCTACCGGAGTGTGCTGTTCTATCCTGCCGGTGCAGCGTATATCCCGCTAGCTGAATATCCGTGTCGTCATTCAGCCACGATTACGTGAAACATTGGATATTACAGTTTTTGATGTCCCGTTGGGGGAGGATATTCGTGATCGTAACTCGTCTAATTTATTGTCCAATGATTCCGTGTTGGCGAGAAATATTGACGGTATCGGCAGCTTTCCTACTCGCTTTCACCGGGTGCTGACCAGACATCTGGCTCTTTGTCCTCTGTACCTGCGTCGCTTCCTCTTGCGATTAACTGGGATGACGGCCCTGCCTGGTGTTTGGAGAATATCATGTGAGTCTTGCTTGTTGTTGAAAAAGTCTTTGTGCAATCCGAGGTGAGTGATCTCTGTCCTGATATCCAGAAGCTCTTTGTCTAATCCGAGGTGATTGAACTCTGTCCTGATATCTAGAACCTCTTTGTGTAATCTGAGGTGAGTGATCTCTGTCCTGATATCTAGAACCTCTTTGTCTAATCCGAGGTGAGTGAACTCTGTCCTGATATCCAGAAGCTCTTTGTCTAAACCGAGGTGAGTGATCTCTGTCCTGATATCTAGAAGCTCTTAGTCTAATCCGAGGTGAGTGATCTTTGTCCTGATATCCAGAAGCTCTTAGTCTAATCCGAGGTGAGTGATCTTGGTCCTGATATCCAAAAGCTCTTTGTCTAATCCGAGGTGATTGAACTCTGTCCTGATATCTAGAACCTCTTTGTGTAATCTGAGGTGAGTGATCTCTGTCCTGATATCTAGAACCTCTTTGTCTAATCCGAGGTGAGTGATCTCTGTCCTGATATCTATAACCTCTTTGTCTAATCCGAGGTGAGTGAACTCTGTCCTGATATCCAGAAGCTCTTAGTCTAATCCGAGGTGAGTGATCTCTGTCCTGATATCCAAAAGCTCTTTGTCTAATCCGAGGTGAGTGATCTCTGTCCTGATATCCAAAAGCTCTTTGTCTAATCCGAGGTGAGTGAACTCTGTCCTGATATCTAGAACCTCTTTGTGTAATCTGAGGTGAGTGATCTCTGTCCTGATATCTAGAACCTCTTTGTGTAATCTGAGGTGAGTGATCTCTGTCCTGATATCCAGAAGCTCTTAGTCTAATCCGAGGTGAGTGATCGCTGTCCTGATATCTAGAAGCCCTAGGTCTAATCCGAGGTGAGTGATCTCTGTCCTGATATCTATAAACTCTTAGTCTCATCTGAGGCGAGTGATCGCTGATGTGATATCTAGAAACTCTTAGTCTAATCTGAGGTGAGTGATCGCTGATCTGATATCTAGAAGCTCTTAGTCTAATCTGAGGTGAGTGATCGCTGATCTGATATCTAGAAGCTCTTAGTCTAATCTGTGGTGAGTGATCGCTGATCTGATATCTAGAAGCTCTTAGTCTAATCCGAGGTGAGTGATCTCTGTCCTGATATCTAGAAGCTCTTAGTCTAATCCGAGGTGAGTGATCTCTGTCCTGATATCCAGAAGCTCTTAGTCTAATCCGAGGTGAGTGATCTCTGTCCTGACATCTAGAACCTCTTTGTGTAATCCGAGGTGAGTGATCTCTGTCCTGAAATCTAGAACCTCTTTGTGTAATCTGAGGTGAGTGATCTCTGTCCTGATATCTATAACCTCTTTGCGTAATCCGAGGTGAGTGATCTCTGTCCTGATATCTATAACCTCTTTGTGTAATCTGAGGTGAGTGATCTCTGTCCTGATATCTAGAACCTCTTTGTGTAATCCGAGGTGAGTGACCTCTGTCCTGATATCTAGAACCTCTTAGTCCCATCTGAGGTGAGTGATCTCTGTCCTGATATCTAGAACCTCTTTGTGTAATCCGAGGTGAGTGATCTCTGTCCTGATATCTAGAACCTCTTTGTGTAATCTGAGGTGAGTGATCTCTGTCCTGATATCCAGAACCTCTTTGTGTAATCTGAGGTGAGTGATCTCTGTCCTGATATCTAGAACCTCTTTGTGTAATCTGAGGTGAGTGATCTCTGTCCTGATATCTAGAACCTCTTTGTGTAATCCGAGGTGAGTGATCTCTGTCCTGATATCTAGAACCTCTTTGTGTAATCTGAGGTGAGTGATCTCTGTCCTGATATCCAGAACCTCTTTTCTGCCGTAAAATACGGTGGCAGAAACATTATGTACAAAATAAGTAACAAATAATGCGAAATCCCCACATAATAACACAATTGGTTGGGAGCCCGTAAAAAACTGCTGCTGTTCTTTGACAAAAAAAGTCTCAATTTCATTTTGGTGCATTTCTTCATCAAAAGATGATGCATCGGGCTCTGGGTTGTATTCTTCCCCATCTTCTTCATCAGATACCTCCTCCTCTTCTATATTCTTGTTCTCTTGTTCCTCATGGACATCTGAAAAAATCAGATCTACGACCTGTTGGGCACTGAAGCCTGCACTCATGGCTTCAGCAAAGAGAGAACTGGGGGGACTTTAATCTGCAACACCTTTATAGCCCCCCATTAGTAAACAATGCTTTCAATAAATGTTTATTTTGTCTGAAATTGTGTGTGTGTGTGTGTCTTTGTGGTTTTTGTGGTGTGTAAATGATTTAGGAAAAGTCATCAAATTTCAAGTTGAAAAATCTAATTTAGGGGTTTCCTCCGCTGTTAAACATAGTGGAGGGTCAGTTTTCACCGACAACACAAGGGTTAAATTCAGAAAAAATATTTGACACTTCTCTGTTTTCTCAATGACATTCAAATCAGCAGTGAAAAAGGTGCAAGTTTAAGTTTGTTCCACCTGAGTGAGTCTGACCACAAGTCACAGACAACTATGTTGACACACCAAATGTGTTCGATGGACCGTGGGAAAAGAGCAGGAATAGACTTTTGTAGGCTACAGTCCAAGCTACAGTATGTCTTACAATGGTCGGCATGCAAAGATGATCCAACTTGAATAAACACCTAGAGGTAAGGATGACAGTAGTGGTGTAGTCTACGGCGATACAGATATCACTTAATATTTATATCTAGATAGCATTTAGCTCTTTGAACCTTACAGACTGTGGTTGTTGTGGATGGCTGTTCACAAATCTAAATATGTATTTGAACCCAATAATGGTTGAATTCAAGATGTTTAAGCTGCCTATCAATCATTGTTTTTGAAACCAGTGGACAGCCAGTGAAAAATGTGCTTGCATAGGTTATAGCACAGTGCGGATCCAAGCCTATCGAATAAAAGTGGGGCTTTTATTGCTCAATCTAATTCATGCTGATAAAAAAATGGACAAATGCTCAAACTTGTACCCTTTTGATAGACTGAAGGGGCAATCTGTAATTGCTCCATCCATTTCTGGACATACAAATGATATATATTGTCACGACTTCCGCCGAAGTCGGTCCCTCTCCTTGTTCGGGGGGGGCTTTCGGCGGTCGACGTCACCGAATTTCTAGTCACCATCGATCCATGTTTCATGTTCGTTTTGTTTTGTCTTCATTGTACACACCTGGTTTCCATTCCATAATCCGTGTTCCTTATTTAACCCTCTGGCTTCCCCTTTTGTTTGGTGCATGATTGTCACGGTCAAGTGGTTTAATTTATGTCCTTTGGCTATTTATGTTTATCCTTGTTGGAACATTTTTGATATTGAGTAAAGCTCAGATTCTTACTCTGCCTTATCCATTCACCTAGAACGCTGACATACAGCATGTACACTACCATTCAAAAGTTTGGGTCACTTGGAAATGTCCTTGTTTTTTAAAGAAAAGCACATTTTTGTCCGTTAACCATGTACTGTAAATAATGCTATTCATTTCCCATTGTCAGCCAAACCATTGGAATTATAGCTAGTTATATTCAATATTCACCAATTACCATGATGACTTCTATTTGAGACAGTTACCACTATCTTAGCCACTATTTTGAGATACCAGTAGTACCAGAATCAATGCCTGTCCGTTATCCACATAGCTGTACCATGATAGATGTATGTCTGTTATCCACGTAGCTGTACCATGATAGATGTCTGTCTGTTATCCATGTAGCTGTACCATGATAGATGTATGTCTGTTATCCACGTAGCTGTACCATGATAGATGTATGTCTGTTATCCACGTAGCTGTACCATGATAGATGTCTGTCTGTTATCCATGTAGCTGTACCATGATAGATGCATGTCTGTTATCCACGTCGCTGTACCATGATAGATGCCTGTCTGTTATCCACGTAGCTGTACCATGATAGATGTATGTCCGTTATCCAAGTAGCTGTACCATGATAGATGTATGTCTGTTATCCACGTAGCTGTACCATGATAGATGTATGTCTGTTATCCAAGTAGCTGTACCATGATAGATGTATGTCTGTTATCCACGTAGCTGTACCATGATAGATGTCTGTCTGTTATCCACGTAGCTGTACCATGATAGATGTCTGTCTGTTATCCACGTAGCTGTACCATGATAGATGTCTGTCTGTTATCCACGTAGCTGTACCATGATAGATGCCTGTCTGTTATCCACGTAGCTGTACCATGATAGATGCCTGTCTGTAATCCACGTAGCTGTACCATGATAGATGTCTGTCTGTTATCCACGTAGCTGTACCAGGATAGATGTCTGTCTGTTATCCACGTAGCTGTACCATGATAGATGCATGTCTGTTATCCAAGTAGCTGTACCATGATAGATGCCTGTCTGTTATCCATGTAGCTGTACCATGATAGATGTCTGTCTGTTATCCATGTAGCTGTACTACAATAGATGCCTGTCTGTTATCCACATAGCTGTACCATGATAGATGTATGTCTGTTATCCACGTAGCTGTACTACAATAGATGCCTGTCTGTTATCCATGTAGCTGTACCATGATAGATGTATGTCTGTTATCCAAGTAGCTGTACCATGATAGATGCCTGTCTGTTATCCATGTAGCTGTACCATGATAGATGTCTGTCTGTTATCCACGTAGCTGTACCATGATAGATGTATGTCTGTTATCCAAGTAGCTGTACCATGGTAGATGCCTGTCTGTAATCCATGTAGCTGTACCATGATAGATGTCTGTCTGTTATCCAAGTAGCTGTACCATGATAGATGCCTGTCTGTTATCCATGTAGCTGTACCATGATAGATGCATGTCTGTTATCCACGTAGCTGTACCATGATAGATGCCTGTCTGTTATCCACGTAGCTGTACCATGATAGATGTATGTCCGTTATCCAAGTAGCTGTACCATGATAGATGTCTGTCTGTTATCCACGTAGCTGTACCATGATAGATGTCTGTCTGTTATCCACGTAGCTGTACCATGATAGATGTCTGTCTGTTATCAACATAGCTGTACCATGATAGATGTATGTCTGTTATCCACGTAGCTGTACCATGATAGATGTCTGTCTGTTATCCACGTAGCTGTACCATGATAGATGCCTGTCTGTTATCCACGTAGCTGTACCATGATAGATGCCTGTCTGTTATCCACGTAGCTGTACCATGATAGATGTCTGTCTGTTATCCACGTAGCTGTACCAGGATAGATGTCTGTCTGTTATCCACGTAGCTGTACCATGATAGATGTATGTCTGTCATCCAAGTAGCTGTACCATGATAGATGCCTGTCTGTTATCCATGTAGCTGTACCATGATAGATGTCTGTCTGTTATCCATGTAGCTGTACTACAATAGATGCCTGTCTGTTATCCACGTAGCTGTACCATGATAGATGTATGTCTGTTATCCACGTAGCTGTACTACAATAGATGCCTGTCTGTTATCCATGTAGCTGTACCATGATAGATGTCTGTCTGTTATCCATGTAGCTGTACCATGATAGATGCCTGTCTGTTATCCATGTAGCTGTACCATGATAGATGTATGTCTGTTATCCAAGTAGCTGTACCATGATAGATGCCTGTCTGTTATCCATGTAGCTGTACCATGATAGATGTCTGTCTGTTATCCAAGTAGCTGTACCATGGTAGATGCCTGTCTGTTATCCATGTAGCTGTACCATGATAGATGTCTGTCTGTTATCCACGTAGCTGTACCATGATAGATGTATGTCTGTTATCCACGTAGCTGTACCATGATAGATGTATGTCTGTTATCCACGTAGCTGTACCATGATAGATGTCTGTCTGTTATCCACGTAGCTGTACCATGATAGATGTATGTCTGTTATCCATGTAGCTGTACCATGATAGATGTCTATCTGTTATCCATGTAGCTGTACTACAATAGATGTCTGTCTGTTATCCACATAGCTGTACCATGATAGATGTATGTCTGTTATCCACGTAGCTGTACCATGATAGATGTATGTCTGTTATCCATGTAGCTGTACCATGATAGATGCATGTCTGTTATCCACGTAGCTGTACCATGATAGATGTATGTCTGTTATCCATGTAGCTGTACCATGATAGATGCATGTCTGTTATCCACATAGCGGTACCATGATAGATGTATGTCTGTTATCCATGTAGCTGTACTACAATAGATGCCTGTCTGTTATCCAAGTAGCTGTACCATGATAGATGTATGTCTGTTATCCACGTAGCTGTACCATGATAGATGTATGTCTGTTATCCACGTAGCTGTACCATGATAGATGTATGTCTGTTATCCAAGTAGCTGTACCATGATAGATGTATGTCTGTTATCCAAGTAGTTGTACCATGATAGATGTCTGTCTGTTATCCATGTAGCTGTACCATGATAGATGTATGTCTGTTATCCACGTAGCTGTACCATGATAGATGTATGTCTGTTATCCACATAGCTGTACCATGATAGATGTATGTCTGTTATCCATGTAGCTGTACTACAATAGATGCCTGTCTGTTATCCACGTAGCTGTACCATGATAGATGTATGTCTGTTATCCAAGTAGCTGTACCATGATAGATGCCTGTCTGTTATCCATGTAGCTGTACCATGATAGATGTCTGTCTGTTATCCATGTAGCTGTACTACAATAGATGCCTGTCTGTTATCCACGTAGCTGTTCCATGATAGATGTATGTCTGTTATCCACGTAGCTGTACTACAATAGATGCCTGTCTGTTATCCATGTAGCTGTACCATGATAGATGTCTGTCTGTTATCCATGTAGCTGTACCATGATAGATGCCTGTCTGTTATCCATGTAGCTGTACCATGATAGATGTATGTCTGTTTTCCAAGTAGCTGTACCATGATAGATGCCTGTCTGTTATCCATGTAGCTGTACCATGATAGATGTCTGTCTGTTATCCACGTAGCTGTACCATGATAGATGTATGTCTGTTATCCAAGTAGCTGTACCATGATAGATGCCTGTCTGTTATCCATGTAGCTGTACCATGATAGATGTCTGTCTGTTATCCAAGTAGCTGTACCATGGTAGATGCCTGTCTGTTATCCATGTAGCTGTACCATGATAGATGTCTGTCTGTTATCCACGTAGCTGTACCATGATAGATGTATGTCTGTTATCCACGTAGCTGTACCATGATAGATGTATGTCTGTTATCCACGTAGCTGTACCATGATAGATGTCTGTCTGTTATCCACGTAGCTGTACCATGATAGATGTATGTCTGTTATCCACGTAGCTGTACCATGATAGATGTATGTCTGTTATCCATGTAGCTGTACCATGATAGATGCATGTCTGTTATCCACGTAGCTGTACCATGATAGATGTATGTCTGTTATCCATGTAGCTGTACCATGATAGATGTATGTCTGTTATCCATGTAGCTGTACCATGATAGATGTCTGTCTGTTATCCACGTAGCTGTACCATGATAGATGTATGTCTGTTATCCAAGTAGCTGTACCATGATAGATGCCTGTCTGTTATCCATGTAGCTGTACCATGATAGATGTCTGTCTGTTATCCAAGTAGCTGTACCATGGTAGATGCCTGTCTGTTATCCATGTAGCTGTACCATGATAGATGTCTGTCTGTTATCCACGTAGCTGTACCATGATAGATGTATGTCTGTTATCCACGTAGCTGTACCATGATAGATGTATGTCTGTTATCCACGTAGCTGTACCATGATAGATGTCTGTCTGTTATCCACGTAGCTGTACCATGATAGATGTATGTCTGTTATCCACGTAGCTGTACCATGATAGATGTATGTCTGTTATCCATGTAGCTGTACCATGATAGATGCATGTCTGTTATCCACGTAGCTGTACCATGATAGATGTATGTCTGTTATCCATGTAGCTGTACCATGATAGATGTATGTCTGTTATCCATGTAGCTGTACCATGATAGATGCATGTCTGTTATCCACGTAGCTGTACCATGATAGATGTCTGTCTGTTATCCATGTAGCTGTACTACAATAGATGCCTGTCTGTTATCCAAGTAGCTGTACCATGATAGATGTATGTCTGTTATCCAAGTAGTTGTACCATGATAGATGTCTGTCTGTTATCCATGTAGCTGTACCATGATAGATGTATGTCTGTTATCCACGTAGCTGTACCATGATAGATGTATGTCTGTTATCCACATAGCTGTACCATGATAGATGTATGTCTGTTATCCATGTAGCTGTACTACAATAGATGCCTGTCTGTTATCCACGTAGCTGTACCATGATAGATGCCTGTCTGTTATCCACGTAGCTGTACCATGATAGATGCCTGTCTGTTATCCACGTAGCTGTACCATGATAGATGCCCTCCTAAACATACTGTAGCTCCAACTAGCTCCACCACAAACACACACACACACCTTCTATGTCCTCTATCTATCTCTCTGCTGTATCTATCTATATACAGTGGCAAGAAAAAGTATGCGAACCCTTTGGATATACCTGGATATCTGCATAAATTGGTCATAAAATTTGATCTGATCTTCTGGTCACAACAATAGACAAAAGCAGTCTGCTAAACTAATAACACACAAATAATTATACGTTTTCATGTCTTTATTGAACAGACCGTGTAAACATTCACAGTGCATAGTGGAAAAAGTATGTGAACCCTTGGATTTAATAACTGGTTGACCCTCCTTTGGCAGCAATAACCTCAACCAAACATTTTCTGTAGTTGCGGATCAGACCTGCACAACGGTCAGGAGGAAATTTGGACCATTCCTCTTTACAGAACTGTTTCAGTTCAGCAATATTCTTGGGATGTCTGGAGTAAACTGCTTTCTTGAGGTCATACCACAGCATCTCAATCGTGTTGAGGTCAGGACTCTGACTGGGCCACTCCAGAAGGCAAATTTCTTCTGCTGAAGTGTCACACCGTGACCATAGTTTATTTGTATGTTTCTATGTTTTGGTTGGTCACGGTGTGATCTGAGTGGGCATTCTATGTTGGATGTCTTGTTTGTCTATTTCTATGTCTGGCCTGATATGGTTCTCAATCAGAGGCAGGTGTTAGTCGTTGTCTCTGATTGGGAATCATATTTAGGTAGCCTGGGTTTCACTGTGTGTTTGTGGGTGATTGTTCCTATCTCTGTGTTTTGCACCAGATAGGGCTGTTTTCGGTTTTCGTACGTTTGTTGTTTTGTTAGTTTATCGTGTATAAATGACTTAAATGTAAATGTAAATGTATAGTTTCCGTATTAAATAAAATGAATCACAACTACGCTGCATTTTGGTCCGCTCCTCCTTCCCACAACGAAAGCCGTGACATGAAGCCATTCTGTTGTTGATTTACTTCTGTGTTTTGGGTCGTTGTCCTGTTTCAGCACCCAAATTCTGTTGAGCTTCAATTGGCGGACAGATAGCCTAACATTCTCCAGCAAAATGTCTTGATAAACTTGGGAATTCATTATTCAGTTTACGATATCAAGCTGTCCAGGCCCTGAGGCAGCAAAGCAGCCCCAAACCATGATGCTCCCTCCACCATACTTTACAGTTGGGATGAGGTTTTGATGTTGGTGTGCTGTGCCTTTTTTCTCCACACATAGTGTTGTGTGTTCCTTCCAAACAACTCAAATGTAGTTTAATCTGTCCACAGAATATCCAAGTGCTCTTTTACAATCTTCAGACGTGCAGCAATGTTTTTTTGGACAGCAGTGTCCTCCCATGAACATTATTATTGTTTAGTGTTTAACGTATCGTAGACTCGTCAACAGAGATGTTAGCATGTTCCAGAGATTTATGTAAGTCTTTAGCTGACACTCTAGGTTTTTTCTTAAAACCTTATTGAGCATTCTCAAAAAGTATTATTCACATCAAACCTGAAATCCACCACAGAAGCTAGCCAGCAGCTAGCCAGAAGCTAGCCAGTTCACTGGCTAACGTTAGTATTCAGCTAACCACTGTTGGCGCTCATCAGCTATCCTTTAGCTAGAAAAGCTATCGCCAGTTTTGTACAAAGCGACTCAGACCAGAGCATACGGATTTCTACCGCAAGCTCTAGACATTTACACCTGGATCATTTACACCTGGATTTTGCAGCTAGCTAGCTGCTATCCGAGTGACTAATTGGCTTATGTTGGTCCCGGAGCAAACATCAATTATTCCGGAGCTCGCCAGCTGAAGAGTTCCATCAGCCACTCCTGTGCTACAAATACCTATCCGGACCCATTTTACTGCGGACGCGGAGCCCCACCGGGCCTTCAGGACTGGACTACCGACGTTATCTGCCCGAGGGACTTATGCAACTGGCCCCTCCGTCTCAACGTTACCTGAACGCCCATCTGCGGTCCTCTAATCGTTAGCTGTCTTATAGGCTGCTATCTGAATAGGTCCATCGGACAATTTTCTTGGATCGCTATAACTATATCTGTTTTGCCAATGGGATTGGTCTCCTCTACCACACGGAACCTGTAACGGCGTTCTTCGTTTGTCGAAAGAGAGTCGGACCGAAATGCAGCGTGTTGGTTACTCATGTTTTTTAATGAAACAAATGACGAATACATGAGAATAACTGAGACAAATACAAAACAACAAAACAGAACGTGAAACCTAATTACAGCCTATCTGGTGAAACTACACAGAGACAGGAACAATCACCCACGAAATACACAGTGAAACCTAGGCTACCTAAATCCGGTTCCCCATCAGAGACAACAAGAATCACCTGACTGATTGAGAACCGCTTCAGGCAGCCAAACCTAAACTAAACACACCCCTAATCAACCACAATCCCAATGCCTACAAAAACCCCAATACGACAACACAATAACATAAACCCATGTCACACCCTGGCCTGACCAACTAATTAACTAAAACACAAAATACTAAGACCAAGGCGTGACAGAACCCCCCTCCCCCCTAAGGTGCGGACTCCCGGACGCACCTCAAAACCATAGGGAGGGTCCGGGTGGGCGTCTGTCCATGGTGGCGGTTCCGGCTCGGGACGTGGACCCCACTCCATAAATGTCATAGTTCCTCCCCTTCGCGTCCTGGGATAATCCACCCTCGCCGCCGACCATGGCCTAATAGTCCTCACCCAGAACCCCACTGAACTGAGGAGTAGCTCGTGACTGAGGGGCAGCTCGGGACTGAGGGGAAGCTCGGGACTGAGGGGAAGGTCGGGACTGAGGGGCAGCCCAGCACTGAGAGGAAGCCCAGCCAGGTAGTTGAATCCGGCAGATCCTGGCTGGCTGGCAGTTCTGGCAGATCCTGGCTGACTGGCGGATCTGGAAGATTCTGGTTGACTGGCAGATCTGGAAGAGTCTGGTTGACTGGCAGATCTGGAAGAGTCTGGCTGACTGGCAGATCTGGAAGGGTCTGGTTGACTGGAAGATCTGGAAGAGTCTGGTTGACTGGCAGATCTGGAAGAGTCTGGCTGACTGGCAGATCCTGGCAGACTGACGGCTCTGGCTGCTTCATGCTGACTGACGGCTCTGGCTGCTCCATGCTGATTGACAGCTCTGGCGGCTTCTTGCAGACTGACAGCTCTGACTGTTCCATGCAGACTAACAGCTCTGGCAGCTCCTTGCCGACTGGCAGCTCCTTGCAGACTGGCAGCTCCTTGCAGACTGGCAGCTCCTTGCAGACTGACAGCTCCTTGCAGACTGGCAGCTCCTTGCAGACTAGCAGCTCCTTGCAGACTGGCAGCTCCATGCAGACTGGCAGCTCCATGCAGACTGGCAGCTCTGGCTGCTCCAAGCAGACTGACAGCTCTGGCTGCTCCATGCAGACTGACAGCTCTAGCTGCTCCATGCAGACTGGCAGCTCTAGCTGCTCCATGCAGACTGGCAGCTCCATGCAGACTGGCAGCTCCTTGCAGACTGGCAGCTCCATGCAGACTGGCAACTCCATGCAGACTGACAGCTCTAGCTGCTCCATGCAGACTGGCAGCTCTAGCTGCTCCATGCAGACTGGCAGCTCAGGCTGCTCCGAACAGGCAGGAGGCTCCGGCAGCGCTGTAGAGGAGGAAGGCTCTAGAAGCGCTGAACAGGCGGGAGGCTCCGGCAGTGCAGGAGAGGAGAAAGGCTCCGACAGCGCAGGAGAGGCGAGGCGCACTGTAGGCCTGATGCGTGGTGCTGGCACTGGTGGTATTGGGCCGAGGACACGCACAGGAAGCCTGGAGCTGCTACCGGAGGGCTGGGGTGTGGAGGTGGTACTGGATAGACCGGACCGTGCAGGCGCACTGGAGCTCTTGAGCACCGAGCCTGCCCAACCTTACCCGGTTGAATACTCTCGGTCGCCCTGCCATTGCGGCGAGGTGGAATAGCCCGCATTGGGCTATGTAGGCGAACCGGAGACACCGAGCGCAAGGCTGGTGCCATGTAAGCCGGCCCAAGGAGACGCACTGGGGACCAGATGCGTAGAGCCGGCTTCATGGCATTTGGCTCGACGCTCAATCTAGCCCGGCCGATACGCGGAGCTGAAATATACCGCACCGGGCTATGCACCCGCACTGGGGACACCGTGCGCACCACTGCATAACACGGTGCCTGCCCGGTCTCTCTAGCCCCCCGGTAAGCACAGGGAGTTTGCGCAGGTCTCCTACCTGTAAGCCCCCCCCCAATACATTTTTGGGGCTGATTCCCGGGCTTCCATCTACGTCGCCTTGCTGCCTCCTCATAACAGCGCCTCTCCGCTTTATCCGCCTCTAGTTCCTCCTTGGGGCGGCGATATTCACCAGGCTGAGCCCAGGGTCCTTTTCCGTCCAGTTCTTCCTCCCATGTCCAATTCTCCAAGTGGTGCAGCCTCTCCCACTGAAGCTGCTTCTGTTGCCTCTTCTGTGGCTCCTGCCTGTTAACACGCTGCTCTGTGTGTGGTAGGTGATTCTGTAACGGCGTTCTTCGTTTGTCGAAAGAGAGTCGGACCGAAATGCAGCGTGTTGGTTACTCATGTTTTTTAATGAAACAAATGACGAATACATGAAAATAACTGAGACAAATACAAAACAACAAAACGGAACGTGAAACCTAATTACAGCCTATCTGGTGAAACTACACAGAGACAGGAACAATCACCCACGAAATACACAGTGAAACCCAGGCTACCTAAATACGGTTCCCCATCAGAGACAACAAGAATCACCTGACTCTGATTGAGAACCGCTTCAGGCAGCCAAACCTAAACTAAACACACCCCTAATCAACCACAATCCCAATGCCTACAAAAACCCCAATACGACAACACAATAACATAAAACCATGTCACACCCTGGCCTGACCAACTAATTAACTAAAACACAAAATACTAAGACCAAGGCGTGACAGAACCCCACTAATCTACCGACGAAAACGCACGAGGTGGCTAAAAACAGACCTCCATCCTCTGCCTGCTTGTTGCCCATGGCCCTTCTATCTGTCTGAATTGCCGTGACCCAAACCAACCTCACTACTCACTGGACCCTTATGATCACTCGGCTAAGCATGCCTCTCCTTAATGTCAATATGCCGTTGCCGCCTGCTATAGACCACCCTCTGCCCCCAGCTGTGCTCTGGACAACATATTATCAATGAACCTACCAGGTACCACCCCAAAGCCGTAAACACGGGCACCCTCATAGATATCATCCTAACCAACTTGCACTCTAAATACACCTCTGCTGTTTTCAACCAAGATCTCAGCGATCACTGCCTCATTGCCTGCATCCTTAATGGGTCAGCGGTCAAACAACCTCCACTCATCACTGTCAAACGCTCCCTGAAACACTTCAGCGAGCAGGCCTTTCTAATCAATCTGGCCCGGGTATCCTAGAAGGATATTGACCTCATCCCGTCAGTAGAGGATGCCTGATTTTTTAATGCCTTCCTCACCATCTCAAATAAGCATGCCCCATTCAAGAAATGTAGAACCAGGAACAGATATAGCCCTTGGTTCTCTCCAGACCTGACTGTCCTTAACCAACACAATAAATCATATGGCGTTCTGCATTAGCATCGAACAGCAGATATGCAACTTTTCAGGGAAGTTAGATATACACAGGCAGTTATAAAAGCCAAAGCTAGCTTTTTCAAGCAGAAATTTGCTTCCTGCAACACAAACTCAAAAAAGTTCTGGGACTCTGTAAAGTCCATGGAGAATAAGAACACCTCCTCCCAGCTACTCACTGCACTGAGGATAGGAAACTCTGTCACCAACGATAAATCCACTATAATTGAGAATTTCAATAAGCATTTTTCTACAGCTGGCCATGCTTTCCACCTGGCTACCCCTACCCCAGTTAATAGCACTGCACCCCCCACAGCAACTCGCCCAAGCCTTCCCCATTTCTCCTTCTCCCAAATCCAGTCAGCTGATGTTCTGAAAGAGCTGCAAAATCTGGACCCATACAAATAAGCCGGGCTAGACAATCTGGAACCTTTCTTTCTAAAACTATCTGCCAAAAGTTTTGCAACCCCTATTACTAGCCTGTTCAACTTCTCTCTCAACATCTCTTTTGAGATTCCCAAAGATTAGAAATCAGCTGCGGTCATCCCCCTCTTCAAAGGGGGGGACACTCTAGACCAAACTGCTACAGACCAAAATCTATCCTACCTTGCCTTTCTAAGGTCTTCGAAAGCCAAGTCAACAAACAGATTACTGACCATTTTGAATCCCACCGCTTCTTCTCCACTATGCAATCTGGTTTCAGAGCTGGTCATGGGTGCATCTCAGCCATGCTCAAGGTCCTAAACAATATCTTAACCGCCATCGATAAGAAACAATACTGTGCGGCCGTATTCATTGACCTGACCAAGGCTTTCGACTCTGTCAATCACCACATCCTCATCGGCAGACTCGATAGCCTTGGTTTCTAAAATGATTGCATCGCCTGGTTCACCAACTACTTCTCTGATAGAGTTCAGTGTGTCAAATCGGAGGGCCTGTTGTCCAGGCCTCTGGCAGTCTCTATGGGGGTTCCACAGGGTTCAATTCTTGGGCCGACTCTCTTCTCTGTATACATCAATGACGTCGCTCTTGCTGCTGGTGAGTCTCTGATCCACCTCTACGCAGACGACACCATTCTGTATACTTCTGGCCCTTCTTTGGACACTGTGTTAACAATCCTCCAGACGAGCTTCAATGTCATACAACTCTACTTCCGTGGCCTCCAACTGCTCTTAAATACAAGTAAAACTAAATGCATGCTCTTCAACTGATCGCTGCATGCACCTGCCCGCTCATCCAGCATCACTACTCTGGACGGTTCTGACTTAGAATATGTGGACAACTACAAATACCTAGGTGTCTGGTTAGACTGTAAACTCTCCTTCCAGACTCACATCAAACATCTCCAATCCAAAGTTAAATCTAGAATTGGCTTCCTATTTCGCAACAAAGCATCCTTCACTCATGCTGCCAAACATACCCTCGTAAAACTGACCATCCTACCGATCCTAGACTTTGGCGATGTCATTTACAAAATAGCCTCCAATACCCTACTCAATAAATTGGATGCAGTCTATCACAGTGCCATCCGTTTTGTCAGTAAAGCCCCATATACTACCCACCATTGCGACCTGTACGCTCTCGTTGGCTGGCCCTCGCTTCATACTCATCGCCAAACCCACTGGCTCCAGGTCATCTACAAGACCCTGCTAGGTAAAGTCCCCCCTTATCTCAGCTCGCTGGTCACCATAGAAGCACCCACCTGTAGCACGCGCTCCAGCAGGTATATCTCTCTGGTCACCCCCAAAACCAATTCCTCCTTTGGCCACCTCTCCTTCCAGTTCTCTGCTGCCAATGACTGGAACGAATGTAAAAAATCTCTGAAACTGGAAACACTTATCTCCCTCACTTGCTTTAAGCACCAGCTGTCAGAGCAGCTCATAGATTATTGCACCTGTACATAGCCCATCTATAATTTAGCCCAAACAACTACCTCAACCCCTACTGTATTTATTTATTTATTTTGCTCCTTTGAACCCCATTATTTCTATTTCTACTTTGCACATTCTTCCACTGCAAATCTACCATTCCAGTGTTTTACCTGCTATATTGTATTTACTTCACCACCATGGCCTTTTTTTGCCTTTACCTCCCTTATCTCACCTCACCTTATCTCACTCACATTGTATATAGACTTATTTTTCTATTGTATTATTGACTGTATGTTTGTTTTACTCCATGTGTAACTCTGTGTTGTTGTATGTGTCGAACTGCTTTGCTTTATCTTGGCCAGGTCGTAATTGTAAATAAGAACTTGTTCTCATCTTGCCTACCTGGTTAAATAAAAGTGAAATAAATAAAATAAAATAAAAATTATGCGCTGTGCTCTTGCAGTCATCTTTGCAGGACAGCGACTCCTAGGGAGAGTAGCTGTAGTGCTGAACTTTCTATATTTATAGACATGTTTTCTTACCGTGAACTGATGAACATCAAGCCTTTTAGAGCTACTTTTGTAACCCTTTCCAGCTTTATGCAAGTCAACAGTTCTCCATTTTAGGTATTCTGAGATTTATTTTGTTCAAGGCATGGTTCACACCAGGCAATGCTTCTTGTGAATAACAAACTCAAATTTTGTGAGTGTTTTTTATGCGCAAGGCAGCTTTATCCAACATCTCCAATCTCGTCTCATTGATTGGACTCCAGGTTAGCTGACTCCTGACTCCAATTAGCATTTGGAGAAGTCATTAGCCTAGGGGTTCACATACTTTTTACAACCTATTAGTTTAAGCACACTATGTTTGTCTATTGTTGTGACTTAGATGAAGATCAGATCAAATTTGATGACCAGTTTATGCAGAAATTCAGGTAATTCCAAAAGGTTCACATACTTTTTCTTGCCAATGTATATATAAACAAATGATTTAAAAACTTGACTTGAATAGCGTAGCATAGGCTATTTGTTGTTTCTGTCTTTATTAGTATAATATTACTTTATCTTACTTTCACATTTTCAAAGACAATTCCAGACATGGATAGTGTTGGGTGTTTCATTATTTGTTCCTTCAAATGGGAACTTTCAAAGTACCTCACTGAGAGACGGGGCTTAACAGGGTCCAATGTTACACGGCAGTAACTTCAGATAGAAATATATTGTAATATATTGTATACTTGGAATAGGGAACTGGAGTTCACTCTAGAATCATGTTTCTATTTGGAAATTCAGTTACGGTGCCCATGGCCCTCTCCAGTGACAGGCCAAATCCAAACAATGGAAGCTCTCCTATGACGCACCACGGATCCCATCTGGCACAGGAATGGTGGAGAGAGAGAGAGAGAGAGCAAGGGAGGGAGAGAGAGAGAGAGAGAGAGAGAGAGAGAGCAAGGGAGGGAGAGAAAGAGCTAAAGAGAGAGAGAGAGAGAGATAAAGCAAGTGACCCCTATTAAAGTCAGATTTGATGAGTACAGTGGAGAAGAAGCTAATAAATCTTTACAATAACTGTGTGCTAAGAAGAGTCTATAAAATACATTATTCTGAGATTTACTGGGGCAGTCATACATGAAGGTAGTCCTGTGTATGTGGGTGTAGGCCCATTGACTCATTAATGTAGCAGTTCCACTGTGCACTGAACAGTTACAGTATGTAGTTCTGTGTACTACTACATTTACTCACTTATTTTTATCCAAATACAGACTACTCTCACACACACACACACATACTCTCATGCCAGTCACTAGAATAGAACCCAGACCAGTGTAGGAGTTTCTATCAAATGACATCCAGGACCTAGGCTCATCTGCTAATGCAAATAAAATGTGTTCACAATGAGCTGTGGAGCTGAATCTGGCTGGCGTGAGCAGTTTGGTCTGGCCAGATTCAGGAGGGGTTGTTTGAAGGTAGAGGGAGGATTAGAACACTTCAAAGCAGCAGTGATTTTAAGCTTTGTGTGGTTATGTGACTGTGTGTGTGAGTGCTTGAGTGTGTGTATGATTCTAAGCGGTTTGGAGTAAAATCCTCTTTGTGGTAAACGGACGGACGGCGCTCCAAAACAAGCAGAGCTCATGACTCAATGACTCACCATGCACACAGAGCATGCATACAGATGAGCTCACACACACGCACAAGCACGCATGCACGCACACACACACACACACACACACATATAAACATACATACACATACACACACACACTTAAATGCGTATTAGTTTGTAAGTAAACAAACGAATACACTCTCTCACACACACCAATACACATAGTGTACACACCACCAACCTGTTCCCAGAGCTGATCTCTAGGATGTCAGTAGGCAGTGGTTAATACCACAGTGTATCAGTTAAGGGACAGGCTGGGGTGATGGAGCGGCCATGGTCGGCCTCTACCGGACAGTCGTGTGGCACCAGGAGACAGGAAAACAGGAGAGCAGTGATGGATGCATGTGGCACATCCAGGATTGGGAGAATTCCCATCTGTCTCTGAGAAAGAGTGAGTGAGGGTTGACGTATATAGAGCCCAGGTCTGACACAACAATGGACCAGCCACACACGCACGCACGCACACACACACACACACACACACACACACACACACACACACACACACACACACACACACACACACACACACACACACACACACACACACACACACACACACACACACACACACACACACACACACACACACACACAGCCTAGTGGGCTAGTTCAAATTCTTTATCTTTTACTAAAAACAGCCTTTTTAAGCAAAGAAAAAACTAGAAGCATGGATGTTACACACAATCTGCGTGTAGGGGGCCTCCTCTGTCGTTTGGGACTGGTTTGGCTTTAAGGTATCCGACCTCGACCAACAAAAGGTGCTCTGTAAGTTCTGTCGACACATTGTGCAAGCCAAAGGTGAAAACACCAGCAATATTTTTCCCCACCTGAAAACCCTACGTGCGCAAATATGAAGAATCTATCCGAATACATGCAACAAAGCCCGGAGCAAGTCCCAAGACATCTTCAAGCCAGACCCGCACTCAGTCAAGGCATCATTCGTTAGTGGTACTCCCTATGACAAGGAGAGCAAGAAGTGGAATGAGATAAGTCCGATTACGAATCACATAGCGAAAGACATGGAACCAATTCAAACTGTGTAGAAAGACGGTTTCAGAAAGTTGATTTGAACTATAGATGTAAGATACGAGATCCAAAAACATAAATACTTCATGTCTACCAGAACTCTCAACAGAAAAGCAGGACAGAGTTGCTAACCGAATCCATAACACTGCATTCTTCTCTACCACTGCCGACTTATGGTCAAGCCGGACCACAGAGCCATACATTAGCCTCACGAGTCATTGCATTGACGACAACTGGAAGCTGCCAATGCCTTCAGACCTCTTATTTCCCAGACGACCACAACGGAGAAATAACTGCAGCTGGGCTGAGGGAGACACTTTCATGGTCATTGGAGCTGAACAAATGGACAAGACTAGGGTGTTTTTGGATAGGCTACACATTGCTATTGGTAAGTAAAATTACATAACTTAAAAAACAACAAATTAAAATGCAGAATAAGTATTGTATTAAATCTATAAATCTATAATATTTGTCATTTGTAAATGTGTGCAATATCCAACCATTTCATTGATTACATTGATTTGATTTATAATTGAGACATTAGCCTATGGTTTCAATATATTCATCTATCCTCTCTCTTTCAATAAGAAATAGCCTACTCAATAAATTATCCCATTTTCTAAAGCAACATAGCTCTCTATGTAAATCTATAGATGGATTAAATGTGTAATCATATCCAGTGTCCATGCTGTAAATTGTTGTAATTACAGGAGATGCAATGCTATTTCTATTGAGTAATTGTGATTCATATGTAATTATTATTTTTCAGAGAGGAGTGTCCAAAACAAACTTTTCCTGGCCTCAGGAGTGTGCAAGAAAGTGGTCAGCACATTTTCCTATAGTTGGAAGAAGCAGAAGGCCTTGACAAAGTGCACAGGATACACTGAGCCTGCCCCTCCACAAGCTCATCATGGAATCCCTGACAAGGTGGGGATAGTCCTGGAGCAGGAAAAGGCCAAGACACAAACAAAAATAAAAAATAAAGAAAAGGCCATCACACAAGTCCTGGCAGCAGACAAAAAATATGGCACCTTGCACCCTTCTGGCAAGACATGGATGTCTTTGAATCTATCACTGCAGCACTTAAGCCCCTCCAGGATTTCACAGATGTCCCGTCAGGAGAGACATACATGAGTGTGTCCTATCTGAAGCCTGTCCTCCATTTGTTCAAGACGTAGGTTCTGAAATCAAATGAGGGCGAAGCCAAAATGACTCAAGAGATTAAGATGAGGGTCCTCAGTTACCTGAATGACAAAATACACCGACCCTGAAACAGATGAGCTGCTCACCATGGTTACCTTTCTGGACCCAGGTTCAAGACCACCTACATGAGCACTGAGAAGCTGGTGGAGGTGGGAGCTGCCTCTGAGACAGAAGCTCTCCTGGTAGGGAACACAGCCGTGGGAGACTTCTCTCTTGAAGACGACCAGAGTGAGAGAGAAAGAAGCTGCCACCTCTCCACAATCAGCAAATAAGTTCAAGAAGAGCCTTGGGAGCTTCTAGTAGTGCGCCTGCCTTAAGAACCCAGAGACAGGTCATGGAGAAAGAGCTGGACAGCTACACTCTGATGGCAGCAGACAGTCTGATCCTTTGGAGTGGTGGCGAGTTCACACATCCAACTTCCCACAAGTGAGTTGTCTGACAAAGAAATACTTCTGCATCCCTGCCACAGGCCCTCAGAGAGCATTTAGCATTGAGGCAAATGTGGTCACATGCCACAGTGCAACTTTGAATCCAGAAACTGTCAATAGGCCGGTGTTCCTGGTGCAGAACTTGTGAAGAGGGAGGCAGTGAGTTGTTACATGGTGAACTGAGGAACATACAGACTGTCTGGTTAATGCTTGAAGAAGTTAGTTTGAAAAGGTTTACAACTTGAATTCATAATGACCGGTGTTATGCTGAAAAATGACCGCACTTCTTATATTTGTCAGGAAAAAGTTTTTAAAAATCTGTTTTAATTTTCTTTACATCCTGAGTACTTTAAAAATGTTTTTTGCATATTTATTTAACTCATACACCTTTGTTTATGTTTCATGTTTACACAGGTTTACCACAGAAGTAAAAATCTATATATATGTGTTTCTATAAGGTTAAAAGCAATATTTTGTTATTTATTAAGTTCGAAGTGCTCTTAAAATTATATTTTTTAAATGGTACAGTATATCGTGATATTATATCGTTATCGTCCGGACAGTGGAAAAAATCGTGATATGAATGTTTGTTCATATCGTCCACCCCTAACACTCACACACACACTGATGGAGCTAACACACACAAACTCTGTTGGGCCGGGCAGAACCATGACAGCCCAGTAGATTTATGCTTGCAGAGCTGCATTGGCTGGATGAATAAATGTTTGGCTGTATAAGAAACACAAAGCTACGCTAAACAAAAGTCTGATAAATCTGATTTTATGTGAGAGAAATCACTTTCTATTTATCCATGTCATCATAACTCTCCTTAAACATGATACATTATGTGAATCGCTATGCATGCATACTTTAGGAACAGTTCTTAGTCATTTATTTTGGTTTGCATGAATAGTTTGTGAGGAACACTTTTAAATTGACAGGGAGGTATTTGTCCTTGAATACACACCGTATGAAAACATTGTGAAAATTGTTGAATTTAATTGGAATCCTTGGTGTAGTGAACATTTTATTTGTTAATACAATTATATATTTTTTAAGACTAATCAATCTAAAACCTTGATTTAATCTTGATTAAAACAATTATTCTACACTCAAGAGACATCCTTGTAAAATAATGTTTTAAGAAAATAAAAAATAAACACAGACTTTTAAACACAAGTTTTAAGGGTCAAATATGTTTGCATAAATTGAAAGTAAAAATGTAATCTATTTATGCAAATCGAATAGGAAAACAAGCTACAAAATAAGTATTAACGGAAGTGTGGGCATATATGTTGTTTACAGATCTATTAGTAGTTGAAATCATTTATTCATTTTTATCTACCTAAAAGTCAATAATACTAATATGAATCATATAAATGATTAATCAAAACAATATATAATTTTTACTACAAATGTGAATGATAGTAATAGTTTATTTTCTTACATTTCGTATTATTGTCCAGTTCTGTTGCCATAATCCTTGATCCAGAAACATACAATTGAAACATAAACATGCAATCCAATATTACTAAACATTCTGGAAGAGGTTCTGTGAAACAGATGAAGTGGGGTATGTCTTGACTGGTGTGTGCTGATGACTTGGCAGGGTGTCATGTGAGCATGTTGTGTTTATCCAAACAGAGTGTGTTTCTCCGAGTGTTTCCATGCCAAGCCCTCTCCTCCTATTCCCTGCCTCTCCCGGCTTTCCCCTGCTTTTCCGGGCACAATAACTGAAAAGTTCTTTTGTCGTAAACTATCCCGTCCGGCGGAGGGAAACTCGATAATTAGGCACGTTGTGGATGAAAGAGAAAGAGAGCCGTCTGTGTGAGTGTTACAGTGGAGTTGGCAGCACTGTGTGAAGCTGGGCCAAGCCAGGATGAGCCGAGCTGAGCTTGTCCAAAGGGAGAGGAGAGGGGCGGTGGGGTTTCTAGAGAGAATAAAGTCCCTACACTCTGGACAGACAGAGCTAAATGCTGCCAACACAGATCAAATTATAATTCATATTTTAGAACTGTCAACTTTGACTATTCAATCATGATGGATTTATATCAGCAACATTCTGAATCTTCCAACATAATGAATACACCCAATGATTCAACGATGACACTGTCTAAAGACAGAAATCAATATATTTCTAGCTTCTCTAGCTTCATGGGGTAAAGAAGGCTGTGCAGAAGAATGATAATCCGTTATGGAAAATGGTGAAACTGTCTGTATCCTCCCATAGTTCTGTCTCTATGGTCACTGAGGTTGGGCCTGTTTTCCCATGGAAAGAATTTGCTGTCTGTCCGTTCGTCTGTCTGTCTGTTGTCTGTCTGTCGATTAATCTATTACTCAGGCTGGATGTCTGTCTACCAGGTCTGTCTACCAGCTGGTATTATGTGACAAGTAATGTTTTCTCATGGAATGCCATAGAATACATGTACAATCAACAATCCTATTCTGCTACCTTGGATAAAGAGATGTGGTGAAGCCTAGAAATCCCCTCCCCACAATTTTCTGTCAAGCCACAATCTTCGCCTAACAGCAATATTGTCATAAGAGTCCACTATAATTGTATTGATGACTGGTATAATAGATGCATCTGAGTTGTACCGTACCATGGCTTCCTAAGCCTGATGTCAGTATCAGCGGGCAGGCAGTACTAATCTCCCCCTAAAAGGCTGTGTGCATCTGTAGATTGATCTGGTCAGACCGCCCGGGTCAGGGGCCAATCAGGGGTCATGACGGGGTCAGCCTTATCGTCCAATAAAAACAGCATGACCCCCAGACCCGCCTGACCCATCTCCTGGGAACAAGCGCTGCCCCCCACAGCCTGAGGATTCCAATCTCTGCCACATTAGAACCCGCTAAGTTCCATTCTCTCTCCATCAGGTTCATTCACGTAATCCTCCCACTATGTTGACAGGAACTAATCACAACCATAGGAACAGGTTAATCATCCATTAACCATTGTTGACATGCAATACAAGTAAAACATCTATTTCTAATTTAAATGGCCTTTAATGTCTGCTAGTCTGAATTCTCCCGCATCATTTGAAGCCATGAAATTGCATTAATTGCAGTTTGCATTGTTTACCGTCAAAGCCTTGGAGTTCTTGTTCTTGGAAGACGGAAATGTTAACAATGGACAATATTCGACATCGATGCAAAGACGTCAACGATTCTTGGATTATGATATGGCAAGACTGAGCTCGTTCATACCTTTAGTCTTTCCGTATTTGAAGGTATCTATGAGCAGCAGAAAGCCTTATAATGTCCAACATATAAAGACCAAGGATTTAAAAGGAAACTGAGATAATAGAAATTGCATAACGATCAATTACTTAACATTTCAAAGTCCAATACATAAAAGCAGCAATTAAACGTGTTCATTTAAATGAAGAACAAGTGTCGTCCCACTGAGTCACATCACACATATTTACATACTGCTATTTACGTTTATCATTAAATAGGCAAAACATTCAAGTGTACAACTCTAATCTAGTTACATACAAAAAATAATAATAAATTCATCCAACTTCTATGAATAAAATTAAATAACCTTTTATATCTGCATGTGTGTGCACATGCTATTGTGTGTGTCCGTGTATGTGTGTAATAAGACAATAGTTGATGACTCAACTGCCTGTGAACCTAACATGACCTAGATGAAGCCAAACCCAATAGCCTCAGTTATTGTAAAGAGAACAGTAAATAAATTGTAATGTTATGAGAATGTCAAGCTGATGAGATTTCAAGCAATTCAAATATGTCATTATATTACAATAACACATGGGTTTATATCAAATCATGTCCAGTAAACTACAAAGGACTGGAAAATAATGAAGAGTCACCAATTCCTGGATTAGACGCTTAAATAAATGAAATCAGTGGAGTCATAGAGTAACAGGAACCACAGAACAATCCATAGTTGCGGCATCACCCAATTAAAATGTCTGCTCAGTCTTCCATGCTGCTCTGTTCAATCTATTAGAAGGACCAGCTAGTTTGTTAATTCTACAGTAACACAGTTATTACAATGTGGGCTAAAGCATGGTACAGTTATTAAACAATACCGTAAATCATCTAATTGCAGTTATTGTAAGGAAATATTGAACTAAGAAAACGATCTGAAACCAGATGTATTGTACTCTATTAGAGAATGTTAATACAATAGAACATGTTTACAGGTTGACCTTTCTTTTAGTGGTCGTGGCCCAAATCTGGCATGCCTACTACTTACTTAAACTGCATACTGTGTACTAATTGTAATACGTACTATTTTGCATGTACTAGTAAAATGTATGCAGTATGCCATGGCTGAAACCTCTTAGTTTTAGTGCGCTCAAGACAACTGGGAATTCGGAAACAAAACGAGCTCAGACTGGAAAAATCATGATGTTGGTGATCTTCTGTTTGGAGAGGTTGGAGCTCCAGGACAACGCCTGAGTATCTGACTTATAATTACGAGTTGGATGATGGTAAAAAAATGAAATCATAGTCGCAGTAGGTTTTTTTCAGAGTTCCCTTTTGTCTTGAAAGGTACTATCAGTGTCGGCTTCACATATGAACCTGAAGGGATCGTCTGTAGCCCCACCCAGTGACCTTTCCTGTTGTTGTTTTGGACTAACCTTTGCTAAGTAGCTAGCATTTGGAATGTATTTGGAGTAAACTTGAGTGTACCGTAGGCCTACACATGTATCAATTGAAGAGTCACCTAAAGCTTTAGAGGAATGGGAGATGCAGTGCTGAGGCAGAGGGCTGGTAATGAGGACGACTGGCTACTGTTCTGAACTGTGTGTAGTGAGCTTTCTGGCACCCAGAGCTGCAGAGGCATCATCCAAGTGGGTCCCTTACATTGTGAAGGAGAAGTCCAATGGTGAGACAACTCACTCTGGTTTCCAGAGTAGCTAACTCACCAGACTCAATCTTCATCAATCATCTTTCTGACCACCTTCCTCTGATCAAGCCATTTTTAGAGGATGCCTGCACTCAAACACTTGGCTTATATTGGTTACCTAGCCAACTATAACTAGTCTACTCATTAGGTATTGGTTACCTAGCCAACTATAACTAGTCTACTCATGATGTATTGGTTACCTAGCCAACTATAACTAGTCTACTCATGATGTATTGGTTACCTAGCCAACTATAACTAGTCTACTCATGATGTATTGGTTTACCTAGCCAACTATAACTAGTCTACTCATGATGTATTGGTTACCTAGCCAACTATAACTAGTCTACTCATGATGTATTGGTTACCTAGCCAACTATAACTAGGCTACTCATGATGTATTGGTTTACCTAGCCAACTATAACTAGTCTACTCACGATGTATTGGTTACCTAGCCAACTATAACTAGTCTACTCATGATGTATTGGTTACCTTGCCAACTATAACTAGTCTACTCATGATGTATTGGTTACCTAGCCAACTATAACTAGTCTACTCATGATGTATTGGTTTACCTAGCCAACTATAGCTAGGCTACTCATGATGTATTGGTTGACCTAGCCAACTATAGCTAGGCTACTCAGGATGTATTGGTTACCTAGCCAACTATAACTAGTCTACTCATGATGTATTGGTTTACCTAGCCAACTATAGCTAGGCTACTCATTATGTATTGGTTACCTAGCCAACTATAGCTAGTCTACTCATTATGTATTGGTTACCTAGCCAACTATAGCTAGTTTACTCATGATGTATTGGTTACCTAGCCAACTATAGCTAGTCTACTCATTATGTATTGGTTGCCTAGCCAACTACAGCTGGCTAGGTAATCATACTCATGATGTATTGGTTACCTAGCCAACTATAGCTAGTCTACTCATTATGTATTGGTTACCTAGCCAACTATAGCTAGTCGACTCATTATGTATTGGGTACCTAGCCAACTATAGCTAGTCTACTCACAATGTATTGGTTACCTAGCCAACTATGACTAGTCTACTCATGATGTATTGGTTACCTAGCCAACTAGGACTTGTCTACTCATTATGTATTGGTTACCTAGCCAACTATAACTAGTCTACTCATTATGTATTGGTTACCTAGCCAACTTCAGCTGGGCTACTCATGATGTATTGGTTACCTAGTCAACTACAGCTGGCTAGGTAATCATACTCATGATGTGCTGCTTCATAGTGTTTTGCTTTTCATGCACTTTGAATTTCTATGAAAACCGGTATAGAAGTGTAATTAAATCATTATTATACCAAAGAAGGATAATTTAGTCTAGTAGAGCAAAAACCCTGAAGGTGTAAGCTACATAGACACAGGGAGTCAGAAAGCAGGTGCAGTTAGTGAGTTTAATGATGATGAACATGAAACGATACAAAACAAGAGCAACATCTGACATGGAAAACACAAACAATACTACCTGATGACTTATAACAAAAGTATGCTATACAAAGGGTAAGCGATCAAGGGAGTAATGAAGTCCAAATGTGACTGATGAGGAAATACAGGTGTGTGTAAAGGTGTGTTTCCAGGACCGGTGGTAAGTAGACCGGATATGTCCAGCGCTGGCAAGGGGGAGCGGGAGTAGACATGACAGAAGGCCAAGAGGACGAGTGATTGATAAAAGAAAGTGGCACACTGCTCTGCCTACTTTCTTTATCTTTAACTTATCCAATTGTTACCATGCACCTGCAACAAGATAGCTCAGATGTGAGAGTGCATTTTTGAATGTTGAAAGCAAAATCCACCATCAGTAGATGTTTATTACAAACAAGAAACACTTTTCAATGAGAAAACATAAATCCACAATGGGTTTTAAAAAGGACAAGAAAATGAATAAATTAATAGCTATGAATAAAATACATACAAAATACCTAAAAACTACTTAATCATGTCCTTTAAAAGGGCCATAAAGTGTGCCTCCTGGCAGTCACCTCCTACTCCTGCCTATACATCTGGACCCTTCTGGGAGGGAGAGGAGCCCACAGCTGCAGTGTATTTTTGCTTAAACCTGAGGTTCTCCCACTTATTTTTCACCAATTCTGGTGACAGCTGCCTCTCCAGCTCAGAATCCTTCACGTAGATCCTGAAAAAAAGTGGCAACAGTAACGAGTGCAGCTTGCCATTGCTTTCACCATAGCAGGGGTGTATACTCCAAACAGTTGCAACGAAAACAAGTGTCAGGATAGGTTCAGCAAACAGGAAGGGACGTATCAGAATCTGTCCAATAGAAACGTTAGTTTTCGTAGCGAAACTTAACATTTTGCAACTGTTTGGAGTAATGATTACACCCCTATGTGGAATGAAACTAGCTAGCTACCCAACTGGGCTAACATTAAATATGAAGTAACCATCAAGTAACCATGTTGCTAACGTTACTGTTCGAACAATTATAACTTCTAGTCCTAGCTACTAAATCACATAGCTAGTTAAAGGCACGGCAGGCAGTAGGCTGCAATTCTGTTTTCAAAGATGTATGATTAAATAGTCATGATAATTTTAAATAGAAGAAAAACTACTTACATTTGAACACCCCTGCAGAAGTTCAGCTATTTGCCATCTTCCAAGTTGTTTTGTTGTTTACTTAAAGAGATCTAGCTATGAAAACTCATTGCTCCCCTCTTCCAATGCATTGTGGCTGTGAAAATCCTGTAAAGTGTGCCGCGAATTCTACTAAATGAAAAACCGAAATGAGTATATCATCCTGGCATTTACAGCTTACAACATTTTTAGAAAATTCACATACGATTAAACATTTAATATTCGGATTTTCATACAGCCTACTATTTAGGATGCAAGTATTGGTATCCGGACACAGCCAATGTCTCTGTTCCTGGCCTCCGCCTCCCCTCCGGTCACCAGGTCCTAACCCAGGCCCCTCACAGGTCTGGCTGGGTCCCTGGCGTGTCCTGTCTAAACACAAGCACATACCCACCCTGTCTTAACACACCACACACACACATTAGTTCATTTACTGTGGTGATGTCCCTGAGCCAGCAGCACGTCTCCTCCTGACGCAAATGTAAACACAGAACAGCCTAATCACCACTGGAGCTGAAAGGGAGAGTAGGCTGACTGTCTCTGTCTGGATCAGGCTCCCAGCTGACATCCAGCTTGTTGTCCAGACTGAGGTGGGAGACAGTGCAGGTGTAGTTGTGTCTCCCTCTCAGTTCCTCTGTAATGACCTCCAGTCTCTTCCTCAGCTAGTACACCCAGTCTCCATTGGGTGGCAGCTGCCCACCTGTCATCTCCTGTTCTGCTTTTAGCTGGCCGTCTCTCAGCAGGGTCAGGTATGTCTTCAATGAGCAAATGGGTATAAATTCCATCTGAATTACCTTTTTTACAAATGTGATCTTATATTTCATCCCATAGTATCCTTGGTCTTCCAGTATAGTATGAAAAAGCGGTCATGTTGTAGTATAATCCATCTGCATCAATCTCATAATGTGTCTCTGACCTGCATAAGGGCCAGTTGACCAACATCTCACAGCCACCTGTTCTCTACTGAACATGAATACCATCTGTAGAATGAGACAGCCCTTTAGGACAGATACTCTCTCTCCCATGCCGAGGTACCCTGAAGAGCACTCGTCTGTTTCCTTCTGGGTATTATGTCCCCCATCTCGCTCCATGATGCTTGTAAAGCTAGCTAGAGGGAATAAAATGTATTGAATCAGATTTCCACTATTGTAGCCTCCGGCATTGTAGCCTGCAAAATTTCTGAAATTATGTGAAATGGAAGAGCATACTGTTGCATTTTTAAAAAATATCCCAGTATTACAGTCCACAAGTATAGATTTACAGTGAATAATAATTCCACAAAATATTTTTTTTATACAACCTATTATTATGAAATTGTCCATAATAACAGTGGGTTGTTAAGAATAAGCATCAGACAAACAGCACGGTGTGCATCGATTGTGAAGGACATTCATGGTGTTGTGTGTAAATCTGAGTAATTGGGCCAGCTTTCCCACTGAGCCCCGGAGGTAGAGAAACTCACCCTGCCATTACATTACACACCACTCAACAGTGCCTTCACTCAATCCCACCCTCACACACATACCTACATCCAGCTTCCTGTGAGTGTGTGTATGTATGTGTCTGTTTGTGTGTATATGTGTGCGTGTGTGTGTGTGTGTGTGTATGTGTGTGCGTTTCTCATAATGAAGCCATATGGGCTGTCTGTTAGTATGCGTGGTGCCAGCACTGGGACCTGTGTTTGCTGGCTGGGAGGAGAGTGTCGAGACGTGATCTGCATTCTCACACACACCCCAGGCTGCTTCTTCCCTCTCCTATCCTCTACTCCTCTCTCAATCCCTCTCTGGCCTTCTCTTGTCCCCCTCTTGCCCCCCTCTACCCCCTCTGCTACCCTCTCTATATTGTACTTGTTGTTTTTAAACACTCTCTGTGTCCCAATCAGATTAGCTGGCGTGAAGCGCCCCTGTCCTGGTGTTCCTGGCAGGCAAGTGGGTGGGAGCGAAGAAGGGAAGGGGAGAGAGAGAGAGAGAGAGAGAGAGAGAGAGAGAGAGAGAGAGAGAGAGAGAGAGAGAGAGAATTTGGAGAGACTTTATGCTGACCTAAATTCACATGGTAGTAGAAAATCTAAATGACAGCAGTTGAAGGGGAGACGGGAGTCTGAGGCAAGAATACAGAATAAAGAGAGACAGAGTGAGGGAGAGCGAGAGAACGTGAGAGGGAGTGAGACAGATGGAAGGAGAGAGAGGGGGAGAGAGACAGAGGGAGGGAGAGAGAGGGGGAGAGAGACAGAGGGAGGGAGAGAGAAAGAGAGAGGAAACGGGTTAATTCCTTAATCTGGAGGGTTCCTCTAACAGCATATGAAAATTAGACCAATGGATCTATTCAAATTAATTTCCAAAAACTATGCCCATAGGCATATTCTACAAATAAAAAACGAAACCAATGTATCTCATTTGTATTTGATTAAAGGATGAGGCCAAATGACAGAGCATCCTGGAGGCTTGCTACACATCCAGAGCAAAGGAATCAGAATAATGTAGGAGGCTTTCATGAAAACAGTCCAACCAAAATCACAGTCCAACAACAACAAAATTTGGGAAATTAGCATAAGATACAGAATTTTGGTCCAAGCTGAGTGTTAATAATTCAGTTTATGAGTTTCCTAATTGTATCTGCTAAAAGCCATGAAGAAAATGCTTTAAAAAAAACTTTACTCTATAAAAACAATGGCAACCCACAGGTGTAAAAACGTCAGTATTTTACTACAGCAGATTTTAACCAGAACTACATTTCTATTGAGTTCTCCTAATGTGTGATGAACCTGTTGCACTGGAACATAGTCACCTGACTGTATTTCATCTAAAAACACATTCATAATTTCAATTCTTGTATTTGACATTCATCATAGACAATACTACTAATTACCTCCATATTGAAAGAAAAAAGTGAATGTAGGGGCAGTAGGCAGGTAGCCTTGATGTTAGAGAGTTTAGCCAGTAACCGTAAGATTGCTGGTATGAATACCAGAGCTGACAAAAAAAGTAAACTACTGTGCCCTGGAGCAAGGCACTAATTGCTCTGCTGGTGCTGTACAGTGGCTGTGAACCCACTCCCTGCAGGTGTCTCAAGAGAGTTGGCATATGCAAAAAAAAAAAAAAAACATTTCCATTGCACACTTGTGTGTAAGAGGACAAATATAAGCCCCCCCCCTTATTATTATATAGATGTGGTAAATTAAATACATTCATGTAATGTGGTGTATTCATTTTCTAAACGCAGATGTTTACTAAACATTAAGCTGTTGAATATAATAGCAGTAAATCAGTACTCATATAGATAGAACACAAAATAAGAACAAATAAATGTACATTATTCCAAAATATTATAATAAATCAAGATTAAAATAATAAAATGAACAGATCAGTTCAAGTAAATCTTTTCTGTTTTGGAGTAATCTTTTTTAAGTGTTATTATTTCCAAATGTTTTTCTATGATGAAGTTGTGAGAAAATAAAAGGTATAATTTCATGACTGATACTGTACTTCATTGGATGTAATCCTCTCTGACAAAATTCTACATGATGGACGAATATAAAAATCTATAATAACTTTCTATATTTTAACTATCAACTCGGATTTGTTTGTTGGAAATTTTGTCCACAGCTAGAAGGGAGACGATGTTGACTTGAACCTGACAAACAGGTCTGATCTCTCAACTTATCATCTGGCCTTAATACGACAGAAGACAAGACACAATTCACCCTGCTCCACTGTATGTGTGTGTGTGTGTGTGTGTGTGTGTGTGTGTGTGTGTGTGTGTGTGTGTGTGTGTGTGTGTGTGTGTGTGTGTGTGTGTGTGTGTGTGTGTGTGTGTGTGTGTGCGTGTGTGTGTGTGTGTGTGCCAGTGTTCCCGTTACGTGGGATAGGAGCTCCTTGCTTGATCAGAACAAAGCAAGAGAGCATGAGCAGAAAATCCCTCATTGCACGGCCTTTAAAAATGCAGGGTGGAAATGCATGCAGAAGCAAGTAAAGTAAATGTACAAATTATGAACCAAAAAAGGTCTGAGGGTTCAAAAGGAAGGAGATACCCCCCACATGAGGCAGCAAACTTTATTGCATGTGAGGAGGAGAGGAGAAGGAGAGGAGAAGGAGAAGGAAAGAACGAGAGAGGAGAAGAGAGAGCAGAAGGAGAGGAGAGACGTACATACATCTCTCATACTATCTAGGAAATGCTGTGTGAACTTTCACAGAAGGAATTATTTAGTCTGAAAGGCAGTCCATATTTCTTCTTGGTCTTGACCTAAATCTTTAAATCAAATCAAAGTGTATTGGTTGCATACACAGATTTGCAGGTGTTTTAACAGGTGCAGCGAAATGCTTATGTTACAAGCTCCAACAGCACAGCAGAATATCAAACAATACAAATACGCAAATAATGAAAACAAGAAATCTAGAAATTACAAAATTAGAACATGTTTTCTAAACTATTGAAGACCTGTCTGGATTTTACAAAATTGTATTGGTCGCATACACATATTTATCCGATATTATTCAGCAGATGGTGTAGCGAAATGCTTGTGTTCCTAGTTCCAACAGTGCAGTAATATCTAACAATACAAAACAATACACACAAATCTAAAAGTAAAAGAATGGAATGAAGAAATATAGAAATATTAGGACGAGCATTAGGTCAAGGTATCTGGGCAGGAACACACTGTAAATGGCTCCATACTAAATACTAATTAACTGTAGGCCAGTGTTCCTGTTATTTGGGGTAGGAGCTCCTTGTAGTCACCATGATTTTAAGTGTCTCTGTGTTTTTGAGTGTGTGCTGTGTGCATCTAGCAGGCTTCCTGGATGCCTCCTTAAAGTTTGCAGGAAGGCGTGAGTAACTCGACCACGTGACCCACAGCCTACCAAGACGCCACCTCCCGTCGTCCCACCATCGACAGCAGTGTCAGCACCTCGGAGTGTCACACTTGCACATACACACACTGCTTTCTGACTCCATGCAGACCATAATGATCACTAGACTGTACGTAAACTGAGCCATAGAAACTACAGGAATAAACTTAATTCAAACACTCCTCTTTGTATTTATCTAGCTATAGGACAAATGTTTCCCCTCACATTTGTAGGTGCAAGTTGCAAAATATTTGTTTGATACGAAAGTCGTTGAATAATTCATGTGTGATTTAATAATGCAGTAAAGTTGGAGGAGTTTTGACTAAAAAGCATGCTGGTGAGAAACTGCTGTGTCTGTCTGTCTGTCTGTCTGTCTGTCTGTCTGTCTGTCACCTCAAGTCACCTCTCCAGCACACTGTACTGTACTTTAGGCTTCTAAATCAAGCTGAACACATATCTTCATCATTTGGCAGCAGAGAATAATATATAGTCATTTGACTTCTCTGTGAGCAGCATGCCTCCTCTGGATGCCTGAGGTTTCTCATAGACATAGAAGTATACAGTACACCGGAGACCCCCCAAACCGCTAACTTCCTATGATGCTATACATTTTGCAATGAGGCTGAGATCATTTTGCATTTTTAAAGCTAATTTCTTGCAATTCTACACATATTGCCCTGTGGCATAGAGAAAATGCTTTTGTTTTATATCTAATCTCATGCTATTCCCCACATTTTGCAATGAGGCTGAGAGGATTTTCCAAGCTAATTTCCTGTAATTTGACCCATATTACCCTGTGGCATAGAGGAAAATGTGCAGTTTTCTAGCAAATTTCCTGCTACCTCTACACATTTTGCCATAAATACCCTGGCTGATCCGTCATGGATGCTGGTGCCGGGTCAAACTCAGTGCTGCAAAGAAAGTGATGTATTATCACTCTGATTACCATGCGCTCTGAGCTGCTCTACACAGAGGAACACTGCTGGAAAACACACTGAAATAGAGATGCCCAATTATAAACTAAACCTACTCTCAGGGCTTTGATGGAATTAGCTGAAAGGCTCCTCTTGCGTAACCTCTCCAAAAATGTGCAGTGCATATGCAATCACTTGTCCTATTTACACCAAACAATAGTCAATTTTCCAGCGCTGTAAAAAAGTTACGTAAAAATGCAAAGGTGTTTTAATTCTGATTTATATAACACGTTCTTGTCTGATTGCTGCGTTTGTTGTCCTGTGTGTGAAGAGGTCTCAGACGGTTTCATACAGATACTTTCCTCTCTCTGTATTGCCTATGTCAGCAGGCAGCCAGCCCGCCTAAGGCTGCACAGTGTGGGAGAAACACTGTTTCATTGGTTCAGTTAAATATAGCCAAAGTTACAAAAGCCTCCCAACACGAACACTGATATGAGAGCTAAATGCGACACCAAATGAGACACGTTGAGACACCAAAAAAGACAACTATTACACATTTAACAAGCCTAATACACATGAAGAGTTGTCAGAAATATAAATAGTATGCACGTGATGTGAATGTGCACGCAATGTAATAATGCATGCAGTGTAAATCATCCACTAACATCAATTTGTAGAATGATATAATATTGTAAAGTTTACACATTAATAATAATGGAAACTAATATACAGCAGCTCACATAGAAAATCATTATACAACAGAAAAAGATGGACAACTAACAGTTCACTAACAAAAAGTAAAGCATATTCTAAACATATTCAAGATAATACTGTAACATACATTGCTTTCAAAGCGCTGCATCTGTATTTATGCCGTAGAATCTAGAGCGTAGAATACAGTGGAGATGTCATTTCTGATGCTTTTGTACTGTAGCACCATAATGATGTCTGTCTCAGTCCAGTTACTGCAGCAGGAGAGGATACTTTGCCAGGCGACCCACAGTAAATATAGCATAATCTTGGCTGGGTTAGACGCATGCACTCGCACACACACTCGCACGCAGATACACATGCACACACACAAACACACTCGCACGCAGATACGCACACACACAGGGCTGGGTTACACACACTTACACACTAGATGAATTAGACACACACGGCCACACACACAAACAAACACACAATCCCTGGCTGGGTTAGACACACACACACCCCACGGCTCTGCTCATAGTTCTGCATCTGTGAGTATCCTACTGACCTGGAAGTAGTTTGTCAAGAGAGAAAACAACACTATCTATTTGCAGTTACATTAGCTATATGACTTACCTAGGGTTGCAAACTTCCGGTAACAATAAAATCCTGGTTAGTGGATCCTGAAATAAAGAGGGAATAAGCAGTAAATCCGGAGTCATTCAACCAGGATTTATGAAAAACCTGGGAATTCTGGGAGTTACCCGAATTTTACAACCCTGGTCTTAACCTAATCTTACCCCAATGACATAATCAATTTCATTAGTCTCAAATGAAAACGTCTTGATACAAGCTATATAGTCTGGATAAAGCAAAATAGTCTCCAAAGTAATACATTTTAATTATTTAACTTAGCTCCACAATGGATGACAGAACCAGGACAGGTGTGTCTGTTGCTTTGGAGTTACATACACTCCCGGGACCTTAGAGACACACCCGGGACCTTAGAGACACACTCGGGACCTTAGAGACATACTCGGGACCTTAGAGACACACCCGAGACCTTAGAGACACACCCGGGACCTTAGAGCCACACCCGGGACCTTAGAGACACACCCAGGACCTTAGAGACATACTCGGGACCTTAGAGACACACCCGGGACCTTAGAGACACACCCGGGACCTTAGAGACACACCCGGGACTTTAGACACGGACTCCCTAGGGTGAAATTGAGGGGTGAGGAGAGAGAGGGGGGGATATAGCTCGAGAGATAGAGAGAGAACTATATAGAGCGAGAGAAAGAGAGAGCGATAGAGAGAGAGAGAGACCTAGGGAGAAATTGAGGGGTAGAGAGAGGAGAGAGAGGGGGGATATAGCTAGAGAGAAAGAGAGAGAGAGAGACCTAGGGAGAAATTGAGGGAGAGAGAGAGAAAGAGAAAGAGAGAGAGAGAGAGAGAGAAAGATAGAAAAAGAGAGAAAAAGAGAGAGAGAGAGAGAGAGAGAGAGATAGAAATGGATGGGTGGATATAAAGGGGTTAAGGCTGCCATTCTCAACCAGAGGAGAGGCTGGCGGCGGGTCCATTTCCTCTGGCTAAGTGGTGTGCATGTGTGTGTGTGTGTGCCTGTGTGTATGAGAGAAGAGAGTGGGGGGTACGGGGTGCGCTGCCGAGCGTGCCTAATGCGACAGGACAGTTCTTGCTTATTATAGAAGCAGCGTGGATAATAAAATCTGAATCAAACTGCCAGCTGAGATACTCGGGAGAGCCTCCCGCTCTTAAATTTTTTACGTTATTGAAGCACTTGACACTGGGGTGGATCAAATATCACTAGTTTGCGTGCAAATACTTACTTAGCGAGCCAGCGGGGCCCAAATCTGGGCAGCAGGCCTGCAGGTGAGCAGCCGTGCACACAGTTAATTATACTACTCCCTCCGTATCCCTCTCTCTCTCTCTCCCCCTGTCCCCCCCTCTGTCTCCCACTCCTCACCAACTGTCACAATTGCCCCCTAAGTGGTCACGGTTGATGTATTTCGATTAGATTTCTCTGGGGCCAAGAGCTCTGACAAATTCATGTTTTGGCTGCAGGAAACTGGTAGCAATCAGGAGACCACAACACCATAACAGACAGACGAGAGGAAGGGAGGAAGAGAGGGAAAAAGAAGGGAGGAGGGAGCCACAGCACTCTGCAGCCAAAGACAAGGACCAGCGGGAGGCTGAGAGCTCTGAGCTAAGTGCAGGCAGGGCTGGGAAAGACAGAGAAAGAGAAGGAGCACTGACTGTCTGCCAATCAGTGTACCCGTTTTCCCAGGCAGTGTCAACCTCTGACTCACCTGGTGTGTTTGATCTGATTTCTACTGATTCGATTTCCTACGCAACAAACTACACTGATCTTTGCTGGTCACTCCGTCACGATTGCTGTCCCTCCCTTTGTTGTACATGCAGTACACACACACACTCTAGCACAATGTCGCTGCATGGCAACTGCTGTAAGGTTAGAGAACAGTCTGTGGACCATGCCCCTCTGCTCTCCAGGCAGGACCTCCCCTGCCTTCACCACTCTCCCTCCTCCTCTCCCCTTGCTGTAGTATGACAGGCCACGATGACTCAGTGACTATGGTCGTGTTCCCCTGCTCAGACACTGCTGATATATGCCATATCTTACAACGCCTGGGTAGGTATGTTTCATATCATCTAATCACATATGTTAAAGGTGCAGTGCAGTCAAAACATAATTTCCTGTGTTTTATATACACTGAGTGTAACAAACATTAGGGACACCTTCCTAAATCCTTCTTTAACCAGTCTCCTCCCCTTCATCTACACTGATTGAAGTGGATTTAACAAGTGACATCAATAAGGGATCATAGCTTTCACCTGGATTCACCTGGTCAGTCTACATCATGGAAAGAGCAGGAACTCTTAATGTTTTGTTCACTCAGAGTGTATTGCCACACTATGAGGTTGAAAAAATACTGTAAAATTGTGAAAATGATGATGCCCTTTTAGTGTAAGAGCTATTTGAAAAGACTGCCTGAAGTTTTCCAGACCACTCCCAGACAGTCATAGCAAAATTCTTGTTTTAAAATGTGTTGTTTGCTAAGAAGCTATTTGTTTCTTTTTAAACATTTTGATTGAAAACAATGATTTGACATTTAGATAAAAGCAGCTGCTTTGGAACTCAAAACAAATCTAGAGCCTGACTGCCCTGTCGATGATGTGGCACACGACCATTGGTTCAGTGCTGTAGTGGAGGGTATGTGCAGGTGTAAGGTGTATACCCATTTATTATTCAGTGGGCATTGCGTATACTCACTTGTAGAGGTATACGCCATATCAATTAATAGGGCTGATGGAACAGACTGGAATGTTTAGCTTGAAATGTTGAATGTATTTTATTTCTTCACACTCTAGGCGCAGCAGTGTACACACAGCAGTAGGTAGGCCTCAGTTTTAAAATGCGCATCACACATGAAAGAGTATTCATGGACAGAGATGGAAATATCAGTTCGAAAGAGGGGGGGATTTAAAGATGTAACAACTATCATGGGTTGCCAATATGATTAGGATAACGCCTAGACAATGAAAGGAAGTTGAAAGGAATACAATAGGACAGGAGAACGCACTTGAGTCTTCATATAAATAATTGTCTGCACGTTTCAATGTTGGGATTCTGGCTTTAGTCTACTTTGAAGCAAGGTAAGACATGCCTCATTATATGAAGTAAAATGTCCAGGTTTCTATTAATTAAGGAACAGGAAAAACATAGTGATGGTAATGACAGACCTAACTGTCTTCTGGTAGATGGAAAGGCTTTCCCCAAAACCTTCATATTAAATGTTAACTAGCTACAAAGTAGCATATATATACAGTTGAAGTTTACAGTCGTGGCCAAAAGAGAATGACACAAATATTAATTTTCACAAAGTCCGCGACCTCAGTTTGTATGATGGCAATTTGCATATACCCCATAATGTTATGAAGAGTGATCAGATGAATTGCAATTAATTGCAAAGTCCCTATTTGCCCTGCAAATGAACTGAATCCCCCAAAAACATTCCCACTGCATTTCAGCCCTGCCACGAAAGGACCAGCTGACATCATGTCAGTGATTCTCTCGTTAACACAGGTGTGAGTGTTGACGAGGACAAGGCTGGAGATCACTCTGTCATGCTGATTGAGTTCGAATAACAGACTGGTAGCTTAAAAAAAAGGGTGGTTCTTGGAATCATTGTTCTTCCTCTGTTCCATGATTACCTGAAAGGAAACACGTGCCGTCATCATTGCATTGCACAAAAAGGGCTTCACAGGCAAGGATATTGCTGCCAGTAAGATTGTACCTAAATCAACCATTTATCGGATCATCAAGAACTTCAAGGAAAGTGGTTCAATTGTTGTGAAGAAGGCTTCAGGGCGCCCAAGAAAGTCCGGCAAGCGCCAGGACTGTCTCCTAAAGTTGATTCAGCTGCAGGATCGGGGCACCACCAGTACAGAGCTTGCTCAGGAATGGCAGCAGGCAGGTGTGAGTGCATCTGCACACACAGTGAGGCGAAGACTTTCGTAGGATGGCCTGACGTCAAGAAGGGCAGCAAAGAAGCAACAGTCAGGATGTGGCCCAGAAGTTAATTGACAGCATGCCAAGGCAGATTGCCGAGGTCTTGAAAAAGTAGGGTCAACACTGTAAATATTGACTCTTTGCATTAACTTCATGTAATTGTAAAAAAAAGCCTAATGAAATGCTTGTAATTATACTTCAGTATTCCATAGTAACATCTGCCAAAAATATCTAGACACTGAAGCAGCAAACTTTGTGGAAATTAATATTTGTGTCATTCTCAAAACTTTTGGGCACGACTGTACATACACTTAGGCTGGAGTCATAAAAACTTGTTTTTCAACCACTCCACAAATTTCTTGTTAACAAATTATAGTTTTGGTAAGTCGGTTAGGATATCTACTTTGTGCATGATACAAGTAATTTTTCCAACAATTGTTTACAGACAGATTATTTCACTTATAATTCACTGTATCACAATTCCAGTATGTCAGAAGTTTACATACACTAAGTTGACTGTGCCTTTAAATAGCTTGGAAAATTCCAGAAAATTATGTTATGACTTTAGAAGCTTCTGATAGGCTAATTGACATAATTTGAGTCAATTGGAGGTGTACCTGTGGATGTATTTCAAGGCATACATCCATACTCAGTGCCTCTTTGCTTGACATCATGGGAAAATCAAAAGAAATCAGCCAAGACCTCAGAAAAAACATTCCAGACCTCCACAAGTCTGGTTCATCCTTGGGAGCAATTTCCAAACGCTTGAAGGCACCACAATCATCTCTACAATCAATAGTATGCAAGTATAAACAACTTGGGACCACGCAGCCATCATACCGCTCAGGACGGAGACGCGTTCTGTCTCCTAGAGATGAACGCACTTTGGTGCAAAAGCGCAAATCTATCCCAGAACAATAGCAAATGACCTTGTGAAGATACTGGAGGAAACAGGTACAAAAGTATCTATATCCACAGTAAAATGGGTCCTATATCAACATAACCTGAAAGGCCGCTCAGCAAGGAAGAAGCCACTGCTCCAAAACCGTAAAAAAAACGCCTGACTACGGTTTGCAACTCCACTTGGGGACAAATATCATACTTTTTGGAGAAAAGTCCTCTGTTCTCATGAAAAAAACAACTGTTTGGCCATAATGACCATCGTTATGTTTGGTGGAAAAAGGGGGAGGCTTGCAAGCCTAAGAACACCATCCCAACCGTGAAGCACAGGGGTGGCATCATCATGTTGTGGGGGCGCTTTGCTGCAGGAGGGACTGGTGCACTTTACAAATTAGATGGCATCATGAAGCAGGAAAATTATGTGGATATATTGAAGCAGCATCTCAAGACAGGAAGTTAAAGCTTGGTCGCAAATGGGTCTTCCAAATGGACAATCGCCCCAAGCATACTTCCAAATATGTCAAACAAACAAAGTCAAGGTATTGGAGTGGCCATCACAAAACCCTGACTTCAATCCTATAGAAAATTTGTGGGCAGAACTGAAAAAGCGTGTGCAAGCAAGGAGGCCTACAAACCTGACTCAGTTACACTAGCTCTGTCAGGAGGAATGGGGCTAAATTCACCCAACTTATTGTGGGGCTGCTTTTCGGGCTTCCATCCACGTCGCCGTGCTGCCTCCTCATACTTGCGCCTCTCCGCTTTAGCCGCTTCTAATTCCTCCTTGGGGCGGCGATGTTCCCCAGGCTGAGCCCAAGGTCCTTTTCCGTCCAATTCCTCCTCCCATGTCCAATTCTCTAAATGGTGTAGCCTCTCCCACTGAAGCTGCTTCTGTTGTCTCTCGTGTAGCTCCTGTTTCAACTTCGCCTGCTGCACCTTTGGGCGGCTACACTCCTCTTTGCGCTGCTCCTGCCTGTTGACACGCTGCTTGGTCCGAGTGTGGTGGGTGATTCTGTAACGGCGTTCTTCTTTAGTTGAAAGAGAGTCGGACCGAAATGCAGCGTGTAAGTTACTCATGTTTATTAATGAAGACAAACGAACGAACTAAACATGAATAACTACATAAATACAAAAAACAACAAACAGAACGAAACCTAATACAGCCTGACTGGTGTACACTACACAGAGACAGGAACAATCACCCACGAAATGCAAAGCGAAACCAGGCTACCTAAATACGGTTCCCAATCAGCGACAACGAGAATCACCTGACTCTGATTGAGAACCGCCTCAGGCAGCCAACCTATTTAACACACACACACCCCTAATCAGCTACAATCCCAGACACTACAAACCCCAATACGGAAATACAATACATAATAACCCCATGTCACACCCTGGTCTGACTAACTAATAAACTAAAACACAAAATACTAAGACCAAGGCGTGACAGCTAAGGTGTAAACTTCCGACTTCAACTGTACCTGTCATAATTATATTATGATTATTTGCATCAACCCAGTGGTAATTTATTTTACAAACACCATCTCATGTGCTACAGAAACGCCGCTAATCAAACAGTAGTGCTTGGTGCCTGTACTACAGAAATACCGCTAATCAAACAGTAGTGCTACACCGCTAATCAAACAGTCGTGCTTGGTGCCTGTACTACAGACACTGCTAATCAAGCACTAGTGCTACACCGCTAATCAAACAGTGCTAGGTGCCTGCACACTTGAATTAAAGGGTAACTAATCTAAACAAATATATAATTAAAAGTGGTCTTCTGATGTGGTTTAAGCGTTGTTATGGACTTAGAACATACAATGTTGTTGTTTTTATGTTGCAAAAAGTGTGACTTTGAGAACGAAAACCTGAACAAATGTGGAAAATTCTGAAACCTGTGAATTTCTGACTCATTTGATCTTTTTCAATAGCAGGCCTACTATTAGCTAGCTTGGGTGGCCTAACTATGAAAGACCAATGTGGGATTTATCATTTTAGGTAATTCAGAGTGTGTCCTATCTGTGTCTGTAAACAGACAGTTGGATGGAGAACTGTGTACATGCACAGTCTTTCTCTTCCTCATCACCAGCCCTCAATGTTCATATGTTTGAGAACCTATCTCCACTAGATACTTGGCCCATGATATTGTTCATTAACCTGTTCAACAATATGCAAGTGCATTTATGGGGTAAGAGCAAGTGAAAGTCTAGCAGGCGTATTTCCAAGATGTCGTAGCAGTGCAAGACGTGTTTTGTTCGTTCTCGTGCACTGTTGTATTTCTTCATATTTTTTTGTATATATTTCAATTTTATTTTCAATCTCTTCTCCATTTTAGTTCAATTATACCTTCCGGTAACCTGCCTCACCCAATGTGATACGGAACCGCTATTATTTGTCATTTTTAGACCTTATAGCAGGAACCACAGCCATCAGAAGCTAACCCGCTAATTAGCTCCAAGCTATTTAGTAATTGTTAGCCACTGGTGGCGGTCTTTACCTTCTGCACATGTACCAGCCCTTTTTAAAATATATATATATATATTTTAGCCTGGATAATAATCGCCAGCCTACCAGTATCGGACTGTCTCTCCACTACAATGCCGGATTCCTGCCATAATCCCTGGACCATTCTCCTGATCTTCACAGCTAGCTAGCACCCACCATAGTTACCCAGTGCCGACGCTATCCCTGAGGCCCACCTCCCGGCCTACTCAGTTGTTCACCCGGACTCCACCCAAACACAGCTAGAACACACTACTCCACCGGATCCTTGCCGTAAGCTCTAGACCTGGGCACCGGATCACCGCTGCTACTGAGCGGCTATAGTGGCTAACGCCTCTGCCCCGAAGCTAGCACCAGTTCGCCGTGAGCCAGGCGTATCTCCCGGATAGAAAACTAAATTACTACAACTACAATACCTCTTTCGCCACCTGGCTTGGATCCTTAGTAGACACGGCGCCCCGCTGCACCACCACGACAGGTATGCAGACGAATACTACATCCGCTGTGCCTTCAACCAGCCTCCGTCAGAGCAGACGCTTCTACTAGCCCCAGGCTACTAACTTTAAACGCTGCGTCGCCCGCGTACCCCGAGGCCTCCCTGTTCCATCTATTGCTGCCCCCTCGACCCTATGATCACTTGGCTACATAGTTGATGCACGCTGGACTGTCCATTATTCACGGTACTCCATTCTGTTTATATATATATATATATATTTTCTTTTTTTTTGTGTGTTTTTTGTTTTGTTTTTTTATCTGCCAGCCCCAGCGGCAAACTCAGGCTCTGTGTGTAGTTCCCTGATCCACCTCTACGCAGACGACACCATTCTGTATACTTCTGGCCCTTCCTTGGACACTGTGCTATCTAACCTCCAAACGAGCTTCAATGCCATACAACACTCTCTATGGGTCCGTGTTCAAACGACCACCCCTCATCACTGTCAAACGATCCCTAAAACACTTCTGCGAGCAGGCCTTTCTAATCGACCTGGCCCAGGTACCCTGGAAGGATCCTCATCCCATCAGTCGAGGATGCCTGGTCATTCTTTAAAAGTAATTTCCTCACCATCTTAGATAAGCATGCCCCGTTCAAAAAATGCAGAACTCAGAACAGATATAGCCCTTGGTTCACTCCAGACCTGACTGCCCGTGACCAGCACAAAAACATCCTGTGGCGGACTGCTATAGCATCGAACAGTCCCCATGATATGCAACTGTTCAGGGAAGTCAGGAACCAATACACGCAGTCAGTCAGGAAAGCAAAGGCTAGCTTTTTCAAACAGAAATTCGCATCCTGTAGCTCTAACTCCAAAACGTTTTGGGACACTGTAAAGTCCATGGAGAACAACTCCAACACCGGCCATCAGCTCTGCTCCACCCCCCTCCACAGCTACTTGCCCAAGCCTCCCCAGCTTCTCCTTCACCCATATCCAGACAGCAGATGTTCTGAAAGAGCTGCAAAACCTTGGACCAGTACAAATCAGCTGGGATAGACAATCTGGACCCTCTCTTTCTCAAACTATCCGCCGCCATTTTTGCAACCCCTATTACCAGCCTGTTCAACCTCTCTTTCGTAACGTCTGAGATCCCTAAAAATTGGAAAGTTGCTGCGGTCATCCCCCTCTTCAAAGGGGGTGACACCCTAGACCCACACTGTTACAGACCTATATCCATCCTGCCCTGCCTATCTAAAGTCTTCGAACGCCAAGTTAATAAACAGATCACTGACCATTTCGAATCCCACCGTACCTTCCCTGCTGTGCAATCCGGCTTCCGAGCCGGTCACTGGTGCACCTCAGCCACGCTCAAGGTACTAAACGATATCATAACCACCATCGATAAAAGACAGTACTGTGCAGCCGTCTTCATCGACCTGGCCAAGGCTTTCGACTCTGTCAATCACCGTATTCTTATCGGCAGACTCAATAGCCTTGGTTTTTCTGACGACTGCCTCGCCTGGTTCACCAACTACTTTGCAGACAGAGTTCAGTGTGTCAAATTGGAGGGCATGTTGTCCGGACCTCTGGCAGTCTCTATGGGGGTACCACAGGGTTCAATTCTCGGGCCGACACTCTTCTCTGTATATATCAATGATGCCGCTCTTGCTGTGGACAATTCCCTGATCCACCTCTACGCAGACGACACCATTCTGTATACTTCTGGCCCTTCCTTGGACACTGTGCTAACCTCCAATCGAGCTTCAATGCCATACAACACTCTTTCCGTGGCCTCCAACTGCTCTTAAACGCTAGTAAAACCAAATGCATGCTTTTCAACCTTTTGCTGTCCTCACCCGCCCGCCCGACTAGCATCACCACCTTGAACGGTTCCGACCTAGAATATGTGAGCAACTATGAATACCTAGGTGTCTGGCTAGACTGTAAACTCTCCTTCCAGACTCATATTAAACATCTCCAATCCAAAATCAAATCTAGAATCGGCTTTCTATTTCGCAACAAAGCCTCCTTCACTCGTGCTGACAAACTTACCCTAGTAAAACTGACTTTCCTACCGATCCTCGACTTCAGCGATGTCATCTACAAAATAGCTTCCAACACTCTACTCAGACTGCATCCAGTTTGCTATCACAGCTACACCTGCACTGTCTCCCACCTCAGTCTGGACAACAAGCTGGATGTCAGCTGGGAGCCTGATCCAGACAGAGACAGTCAGCCTACTCTCCCTTTCAGCTCCAGTGGTGATTAGGCTGTTCTGTGTTTACATTTGCGTCAGGAGGAGACGTGCTGCTGGCTCAGGGACAAAACCAGAACTCTCCAACATTGTTGAAGTGCAAATCAGCCTATTAGAAAATGTTAATAAATAATATTTATTGAGTGAGAGGTGTGTGTATTGCAGTGGAGGTGGGTGACTTGAAAAATTGAGGAGGATGGGAGACCCACGGTATAGGCGTGGAATGCACAGAGAAGACAAAGTGTGTTTCAAAAAGTGTCAAAGACTAATTATTTTAACCTAAAGCATTTAATAAAGACATTTATAGTACAATATTATGGGGAATGGGAATGAGAGAGCTACTTACACCATGTTGGAAAGCGATCACAGCAACGATTGAATGAGGGTATGAGGCATGAGTTGAGGTGTTCAGAGGCTTGACCAGTGTAGGACAGGATTTGACAGGGGAGAAAAAATCTACATGACAACGCACGACACAGTTAGACAAAAGAGCTAAGAATGAGTTAATCCAAGCAAGGAGTAAAATCATTGATTAGTAATAATGTGATTGTGTATGTGATTGACTCTACATACAGTAATGAGAGAAAATTGATAGAGGTACTCACAGAACTTGGATGGGAAACATTCAATGTGCCAGTGGATGAGCGGGCACATGAGACAAGGCTTCAGTTCATGTCAGGAGAAACAATGGTAGTGGAGTGGAGTAGTCATCACCTCTTAATTATGGAAAAGGATGGGACTTAGCTGTAAATACAAATAGCTTCCATTACAGCTGCGCCATCGTAGGTTTGAACAACAAGTTTCTCTATGAACTTAAACTCAGATATCTCAAAATGCATAAAGTCAAACATAGACTGCACATCTCGCCCACTTGACACATTAAAGTATCCCAAGAAACGTTCCTGAATAAAGCTTTGATCAACCACATACCTGACGATAACTGATAACTGTGAGCAGACTGGTGGCTCCTGTCACCAGTCCGACTGAAGGTGGCTCCCCTTCCAGTTCGGGTGGCGCTCGGCGGTGGTCACCGGCCTACTAGCTGCCACTGATTTCTTTCCTCCCCCTCCTTAAGTGTTTATTGGTATCACCTGTTTTAGTTTGTTGTAATTAGTTGGGCTTTATTAGTCAGCCGGCCCACCCGTTTCTTTGTGCTGGATTGATTATTGTAACCCTGGTGTTTGTTATTGTCGAACATGTTGGTTTATGTTTGTGTATAGTGCTGGACTGTTTCGTTCCCGTGTCTGGGGCATTTTGTTTTGAGCACCCAGTGTTTAGTGGGGTGGCCGTGGTTCACCGTGTGTGCATTAAAGGAGCACTATATTGAATTCTCTGTTTTCCTGCGCCTGACTTCCCACTCATGACACCCAGTACCTTACAGCTCCATAGGTTCCAGCGTGGTGGGGCAATTTTTAACAGATGACCAGACTGAAAAATCATCTAGTTTTCATTCGATACAGCATGTCAGATTTTGAATGTTTATGTGTAGCCCAGGCTGCTGCAACATTCATGGCATGAGTTTTTGCTTGTGTCAGTCCAGAATGATTATGTACTATCATCTTTGCTAAATAAATACCGGAGGAAAGTGGAAAGCCAACCTGAGCGCATGCGTCAACCTCTCTTTAATCTAACTTTTAAAGGATGATGCGATGGAAGCTATTAAATAATTCAGAATTGTTTTCGACATCCCAGAAAAGACAGTCGAAAGTTTGATATGTTCAGCAAGGAAAGCATTGTAACGTGTAATTACCTCTGCAAGCTCCTTGTAGTTGCCCTTGTTAACAGAACTTTCCCTCTCGTCATGTCCCCTAAAATCTAATTCTTGCACGATCAGTGTTATTCAGGTTGCTGTACCCACCAATGTTATTCAGGTCGCTGTACCCATCAATGTTATTCAGGTTGCTGTACCCACCAATGTTATTCAGGTCTCTGTACCCATCAATGTTATTCAGGTCGCTGTACCCATCAATGTTATTCAGGTCTCTGTACCCACCAATGTTATTCAGGTCTCTGTACCCATCAATGTTATTCAGGTCGCTGTACCCACCAATGTTATTCAGGTCGCTGTACCCATCAATGTTATTCAGGTCGCTGTACCCATCAATGTTATTCAGGTCTCTGTACCCATCAATGTTATTCAGGTCGCTGTACCCATCAATGTTATTCAGGTCGCTGTACCCATCAATGTTATTCAGGTCTCTGTACCCACCAATGTTATTCAGGTCTCTGTACCCATCAATGTTATTCAGGTCGCTGTACCCACCAATGTTATTCAGGTCGCTGTACCCATCAATGTTATTCAGGTCGCTGTACCCATCAATGTTATTCAGGTCTCTGTACCCATCAATGTTATTCAGGTCGCTGTACCCACCAATGTTATTCAGGTCTCTGTACCCATCAATGTTATTCAGGTCGCTGTACCCACCAATGTTATTCAGGTCGCTGTACCCATCAATGTTATTCAGGTCGCTGTACCCATCAATGTTATTCATGTTGCTGTACCCACCAATGTTATTCAGGTCGCTGTACCCATCAATGTTATTCAGGTCGCTGTACCCACCAATGTTATTCAGGTCGCTGTACCCATCAATGTTATTCAGGTCGCTGTACCCATCAATGTTATTCAGGTCGCTGTACCCATCAATGTTATTCAGGTCTCTGTACCCATCAATGTTATTCAGGTCGCTGTACCCACCAATGTTATTCAGGTCGCTGTACCCATCAATGTTATTCAGGTCGCTGTACCCATCAATGTTATTCAGGTCGCTGTACCCATCAATGTTATTCAGGTCTCTGTACCCATCAATGTTATTCAGGTCGCTGTACCCACCAATGTTATTCAGGTCTCTGTACCCATCAATGTTATTCAGGTCGCTGTACCCATCAATGTTATTCAGGTCTCTGTACCCATCAATGTTATTCAGGTCGCTGTACCCATCAATGTTATTCAGGTCGCTGTACCCATCAATGTTATTCAGGTCGCTGTACCCATCAATGTTATTCAGGTCTCTGTACCCATCAATGTTATTCAGGTCGCTGTACCCATCAATGTTATTCAGGTCTCTGTACCCATCAATGTTATTCAGGTCTCTGTACCCACCAAAGTTATTCAGGTCGCTGTACCCATCAATGTTATTCAGGTCGCTGTACCCATCAATGTTATTCAGGTCGCTGTACCCATCAATGTTATTCAGGTCGCTGTACCCATCAATGTTATTCAGGTCTCTGTACCCACCAATGTTATTCAGGTCGCTGTACCCATCAATGTTATTCAGGTCGCTGTACCCATCAATGTTATTCAGGTCTCTGTACCCATCAATGTTATTCAGGTCGCTGTACCCACCAATGTTATTCAGGTCTCTGTACCCATCAATGTTATTCAGGTCGCTGTACCCACCAATGTTATTCAGGTCGCTGTACCCATCAATGTTATTCAGGTCGCTGTACCCATCAATGTTATTCATGTTGCTGTACCCACCAATGTTATTCAGGTCGCTGTACCCATCAATGTTATTCAGGTCGCTGTACCCACCAATGTTATTCAGGTCGCTGTACCCATCAATGTTATTCAGGTCGCTGTACCCATCAATGTTATTCAGGTCGCTGTACCCATCAATGTTATTCAGGTCTCTGTACCCATCAATGTTATTCAGGTCGCTGTACCCACCAATGTTATTCAGGTCGCTGTACCCATCAATGTTATTCAGGTCGCTGTACCCATCAATGTTATTCAGGTCGCTGTACCCATCAATGTTATTCAGGTCTCTGTACCCATCAATGTTATTCAGGTCGCTGTACCCACCAATGTTATTCAGGTCTCTGTACCCATCAATGTTATTCAGGTCGCTGTACCCATCAATGTTATTCAGGTCTCTGTACCCATCAATGTTATTCAGGTCGCTGTACCCATCAATGTTATTCAGGTCGCTGTACCCATCAATGTTATTCAGGTCGCTGTACCCATCAATGTTATTCAGGTCTCTGTACCCATCAATGTTATTCAGGTCGCTGTACCCATCAATGTTATTCAGGTCTCTGTACCCATCAATGTTATTCAGGTCTCTGTACCCACCAAAGTTATTCAGGTCGCTGTACCCATCAATGTTATTCAGGTCGCTGTACCCATCAATGTTATTCAGGTCGCTGTACCCATCAATGTTATTCAGGTCGCTGTACCCACCAATGTTATTCAGGTCGCTGTACCCACCAATGTTATTCAGGTCTCTGTACCCATCAATGTTATTCAGGTCTCTGTACCCATCAATGTTATTCAGGTCTCTGTACCCATCAATGTTATTCAGGTCGCTGTACCCATCAATGTTATTCAGGTCGCTGTACCCACCAATGTTATTCAGGTCGCTGTACCCATCAATGTTATTCAGGTCGCTGTACCCATCAATGTTATTCAGGTCGCTGTACCCATCAATGTTATTCAGGTCTCTGTACCCATCAATGTTATTCAGTTCGCTGTACCCACCAATGTTATTCAGGTCGCTGTACCCATCAATGTTATTCAGGTCGCTGTACCCATCAATGTTATTCAGGTCGCTGTACCCATCAATGTTATTCAGGTCTCTGTACCCATCAATGTTATTCAGGTCGCTGTACCCACCAATGTTATTCAGGTCGCTGTACCCATCAATGTTATTCAGGTCGCTGTACCCATCAATGTTATTCAGGTCGCTGTACCCATCAATGTTATTCAGGTCTCTGTACCCATCAATGTTATTCAGTTCGCTGTACCCATCAATGTTATTCAGGTCTCTGTACCCATCAATGTTATTCAGTTCGCTGTACCCATCAATGTTATTCAGGTCGCTGTACCCATCAATGTTATTCAGGTCTCTGTACCCATCAATGTTATTCAGTTCGCTGTACCCATCAATGTTATTCAGGTCGCTGTACCCATCAATGTTATTCAGGTCTCTGTACCCATCAATGTTATTCAGGTCGCTGTACCCATCAATGTTATTCAGGTCGCTGTACCCATCAATGTTATTCAGGTCTCTGTACCCATCAATGTTATTCAGTTCGCTGTACCCATCAATGTTATTCAGGTCGCTGTACCCATCAATGTTATTCAGGTCGCTGTACCCATCAATGTTATTCAGGTCTCTGTACCCATCAATGTTATTCAGGTCGCTGTACCCACCAATGTTATTCAGGTCGCTGTACCCATCAATGTTATTCAGGTCTCTGTACCCATCAATGTTATTCAGGTCGCTGAACCCACCAATGTTATTCAGGTCGCTGTACCCATCAATGTTATTCAGGTCGCTGTACCCATCAATGTTATTCAGGTCGCTGTACCCATCAATGTTATTCAGGTCTCTGTACCCATCAATGTTATTCAGGTCGCTGTACCCATCAATGTTATTCAGGTCTCTGTACCCATCAATGTTATTCAGGTCTCTGTACCCATCAATGTTATTCAGGTCTCTGTACCCATCAATGTTATTCAGGTCGCTGTACCCACCTTTCCACCAAGGCTCAGACTTTCCAAAAAGCAGGCAAGTCCAGCAATACAGGTGTCTTGATGAAAGGCTCCCTGTTAACCAGCTATACGTTTGATATCAGTTGGTATTGAATGTCCTCACCTTTTCATCCTTCTTCATGAAACTCAGGCAGAGGTCGACCATCGCTTTTAATTTCCACCTTTTCCATGTACCCCAGAGAACGAAAGGGGTTCTTCAACAAAAATTCCATAACATTTTTGGCAGATTTGGCCATTCTACCATGCTGGTGCAGAAAGCTGCACACTTATGTTGGTATCTAGCTGGCTACTGAAGTTAGCAAGGCATTTTTTAATAAATTGGACTTAAAATTAAAGTTCTAAAACCAAAAAAAACGGTTTATATAATACCTCCTCTGTCTCCTGTAATTTGAAAAAAAAAACGAATTTGAATTTAATAATATCCCAAAAATGCTCAACTATCACTCTTCACTCATAACCTCTATCCAACAATGTCACCAAGCCTCTCAACACATAGTAAACGATAACAATACAAATCACTGGGTTCATTCTCGGATCCTAATTCTATGATTAAATGGACAACATGTCAGTTCATACGGCAAAAGCTTTTATTGGTTGGAGGACATCCTCCGGAAGCGGTCATAATTACCATGTATGTCTATGGAAGGGGGTGAGGACTACGAGCCTCCAAGGTTTTGTATTGAAGTCAATGTAGCCAGAGGAAGCTATCTGTCTTCCGGCTACACCATGGTGCTACCCCAGACAGTGCTGTTGAAGTTACTGTATACATTCATTGCAAAACAGTGTTTTTTTTAACCTTTATTTAACTAGGCAAGTCAGTTAAGAACAGATTCTTATTTTCAATGACAGCCTAGGAACAGTGAGTTAACTGCCTTGTTCAGGGGCAGAATGACAGGTGTTTACATTGTCAGCTCAGGGATTTGATCTTGCAACCTTTCGGTTACTTGTCCAACACTCTACCCACTAGACTACGGTATAGTTTTATTTAAAAAGCATAGCTTTTTTAATGTTTCACTATTTTTATTTTTATGAAATTTCACTGAGGTGGATGGTCCTTCCCTTCTTCCTCTGGGGAGCCTCCGCTGGTGTAAGTGAGCTCACAGATAGAGGTGTGTGACACACACACGCACACATGCATGTACACACGAAGACATACACACAAAGAAAAACACAAACGCAATCAGACATTTTTATTTTTTGATTATCACATTATTTCAAATGTTTTAGTGTATTTGCTTCCTTTCTCTAATCACTATTACTATTACTACTATTGTTGTTGATGATGTCATTATATATCTCACTTTGCTTTAGCAACAGTGCTAATAGCTCTGAATCTGACTGTACTGTATGTGTGTGTGTGTGTGTGTGTGTGTGTGTGTGTGTGTGTGTGTGTGTGTGTGTGTGTGTGTGTGTGTGTGTGTGTGTGTGTGTGTGTGTGTGTGTGTGTGTGTGTGTGTGTGTGTGTGTGTGTGTGTGTGTGTGTGTTTGTGTGTGTGTCTGTGTGATGTGTGGCATGTGTGATATGTGTGTGCTGCGTGTGTGTGCTGAGTGTATGTGTGTAATGAGGATTTTAGGGCATGTTTTAGTTCATCCCCCAGGAGGCCAAGACAATAGAACATGATGCAGCTGCAGGAGACCAGGATAGGTGATCACAGGGAGAAGAGAGAGAGAGAGATCTACTTCAATTGCTTTGGCAATGTTAACATGTGTTTCCCATGCCAATAAAGCCCCTTGAATTGAATTGAATAGAAGAAGAGAGAGATAGAGGAAAGGAAGACAGGCAGAGAGAGAAAGGGCAGGGAGACGGAGAGGGGGTTGGAGAGGGGGGGAGAAAGAGAGGACGAGAGAGAGAGATGAAGAGAAGGACGGGAGAGAGATGAGAGCAGGGGAGGAAAGCAGGGGAGGAGGGGAGGATAGAGAGAACAAGTTGTTCATCAGGACAGCAGGTGGGAGTGAAGATAATTACACCTTTTCTGAGAGAACAATCTGAGGAATGAAACATTTTGAACTAGAGGGCTCTAGCAATGGTATCGCCCACACACACGCACACACACACACACACACAACAATGGTGTTGTCAACGTCACTCTTCTCTATGATTATGGTAAGCTGTACCTGGACTGGTGGTTTTGATGGTGATGATAATTACACTGTTAGGACATGGTGGGCAGAGAGCATGCTGTCATTTTCTCTAGAATTTAGGCATCGGTAGATATCTACTCTGATTGCATTATGTTAAATTTTAGATTATAGGTCTCTAAATTACATAAGCTCACTTAAAATCACTGAGGATGGTTTGGATAAATGTTCAGTATCTTTCAGAATTCCTTCACTTGATGGGAACTTTTTACATGTTTATACGTTTGAAGGAGTTAGAAATTCACTGAGAAGAATACTGAATAATTGAGTTGGTATGAAAACGGGACAGAAACGGGACATGGCTGGTATTTGATAGCTGCTTTGTTTACTCTTCAGAGTGTCATTGACTGAGGGTGAAGCCAAACTCTGCTGCTACACTCATTCACTTCCCCTCAAGGATTTAAAAGCACTTGATTCATGTACTCCATCCACAGTCTCTAGACCAATCCAATGCTTTAAAATTCTTAAGGGGGAGGGAATGACTTCAGGGAGAAGAGGGGAGAATCCGTTTCTACTTCGTGGTGGCCGTTAGTAAACCCAAAGAACTCCGGATCCCAGCAGCTCTCAGATCCTTATCAGTCTATCAGCCAATCAGCCGGCTGGTTCCTGCTTCCTAATCACAGCAGATGTGAGAAGTGAATTATCCCTCTGCTCTGATCTCCATCTGATAACACTGCAGTTCCTTCTCTTCAGGGCACAACTCAACTCAGCTGAACCGCTACTGTTGAACATTTACTGTTTACTGTTTACAGTACTGCAAAGTCTGCTCCTCTCATCTCTGGATCCCATCACGAACAGCCCAGTTAAAGAGAAGGAAAGGGAGATCAGACCATCTGTGACCACATAGTCAATTGGTTATTACGAGGCATAATAGGAGCCAGTTGGGACAGTGTTGTGTTGCTGCAGAGGAATGTAGAAACAAAGAAAGATAGGATCTCTGTGGGTAGGCCTATACAACTGAACACAATGAGAGGCCAGAGGAGATAGTTTACCAGTAAGAGGCTACATTTAGACAGGCCCAATTCTGATCAGCTCGGAAAACAATCTGATATGAAAATATCTGATGTGATTGGTCAAAAGACCAATTAATAGAATAAAGATCTGAATTGTGCTGCCTATGTAAATGCAGACTAAGAGGCAGTGGCAGAGCCTCCAGGGAAAGGGTGCCAGTTACCCCTACGACTACAGACGTCCTTTGAAACACTGACCTGCTTAGAGGGCCACCAGTCAAAGCAGGCCTAATTGAAACTTACTGTGTGAAAGACCATTCTTTAATTGATTATTGTCATTGGCCCCCCCAATACAGAGGTAGATGATTAGAGATATCCAGTAGGTGTTGCCGTGGTGATTAACCATCCACAGAGGAGGATTGTAAAACACTGGAGAGACATTAACCTTACTACTGATGTCAGCCAGTGTTCACTTTCAACTAGGTAAGAAAAAGAAGAGAGAAGAAAATGTAGCGCCAGAGGGTGAACTTGCAGCAAAACAGCAGAGGGAGGGAGAGGGGGATTTAGCAGGCTCTTAAAAGGGAACTTCAATCAAGCGGAGATATGGGTTAGAATTAAGGCCTTATCAATTGCATAGGCGTATTAATAAAGACCTGGGATAGTGACCTCTAATATGAGGGATGCAGGAGGGGAAAACGATGTGTTAATCTTCTCAGCAGCACTTAGATAAATGTCAAGAGTGTCTATCACCTCAAATAATCAGGCTGAGAGGCTGCCGGCTAACTGCTGCCAGGCTAACTGCTGTCAGGCTAACTGCTGCCAGGCAAACTGGTGTCAGGCTAACTGCTGCCAGGCAAACTGGTGTCAGGCTAACTGCTGTCAGACTAACTGCTGCCAGGCTAACTGCTGTCAGGCTACCTGCTGCCAGACTAACTGCTGCCAGGCAAACTGCTGTCAGGCTAACTGCTGTCAGGCTAACTGCTGCCAGGCTAACTGCTGTCAGACTAACTGCTGCCAGGCTAACTGCTGTCAGGCTAACTGCTACCAGGCTAACTGCTGTCAGGCTAACTGCTGCCAGACTAACTGCTGTCAGGCTAACTGCTGCCAGGCAAACTGCTGTCAGGCTAACTGCTGTCAGGCTAACTGCTGCCAGGCAAACTGGTGTCAGGCTAACTGCTGTCAGACTAACTGCTGCCAGGCTAACTGCTGCCAGGCTAACTGCTGTCAGGCTACCTGCTGCCAGACTAACTGCTGCCAGGCAAACTGCTGTCAGGCTAACTGCTGTCAGGCTAACTGCTGCCAGGCTAACTGCTGTCAGACTAACTGCTGCCAGGCTAACTGCTGTCAGGCTAACTGCTACCAGGCTAACTGCTGTCAGGCTAACTGCTGCCAGACTAACTGCTGTCAGGCTAACTGCTGCCAGGCAAACTGCTGTCAGGCTAACTGCTGCCAGGCTAACTGCTGCCAGGCTAACTGCTGCCAGGCAAACTGCTGTCAGGCTAACTGCTGCCAGGCTAACTGCTGCCAGGCTAACTGCTGTCAGATTAACTGCTGCCAGGCTAACTGCTGTCAGGCTAACTGCTGCCAGACTAACTGCTGCCAGGCTAACTGCTGTCAGGCTAACTTCTGCCAGGCTAACTGCTGTCAGACTAACTGCTGCCAGGCTAACTGCTGTCAGGCTAACTGCTGCCAGACAAACTGCTGCCAAGCTAACTGCTGCCAGGCTAACTGCTGCCAGGCTAACTGCTGCCAGGCTAACTGCTGTCAGGACTGGGGATGGAGGTGGGGTGGTGTGCGTGTGTGTGTCCGTGAGTGTGTGTGTGATGCTTGTCTACTGAATGCTCTCCATCATTGCGCCACACATGTGCACACACGTGTGCACGCATGCACACACACACACACACACACACACACACACACACACACACACACACACACACACACACACACACACACACACACACAGCCCCAGCTTCTCGTCGGCAGCCGCCGCAGATTACCAGTCAGGCAGGTCAGCCACAGCAGGAGAAAAACATTGCGGTCTTATGGCTTTAATACTCATCTATCTCCCTCTGCCCTCGCCTTCCCTCCGTTCCACATCTTCTCTCTCTACCGCTGTCTCTTTCCCTCTCTACCTCTCTCTCTCTCTGTGTCTCTTTCCTTCCCTCCTCGCTCTCTCTCTTTGCCTTTAATCAGAGACCAAAACAGATTAACCAGTCACCTGTCATCATTGTGGTCTATACCCCATGCTGCTGCAGCAGTACTAATACCAATCATTATGAGTGTTCCTCAACCTCTCCAGTATAATAACAGTAGTCGTCAAAGCAAGGAGCTACAGCTACAGCTTTATACCAGTCTGTAGGCTCAGAGAGCCTGGCACCACAAAGTAACCTCTGACTGAATCCAACGTGACTCGGATCAAATCTCACCAGAGGCAGCAGTGTTTTTTCTTATTCTAACAATGAAATAATGCATAGTCAAGAGCCTTGTTTGACCTGTTTGGTCAATTCAGTTGACCTGTTTGGTCAAGTTCTCATCTGCACTTCTCAGCTACGGGTCACAATACCTAGCTGCAGATGTCCCATTGATGTCCAGTACAATCAACAGCATCCGGTGGGGGTTCTCTTATAATACTACTGGTATTACGGGAGGAATGACGAGAATGGGTTTTTAAGGACCAGATGGTTACAATCCAGGCTGTGTTAACTAAACTAGACTCTCAGCTGCAGCTGTACATAGTCCATCTACCCAATCTACCTACCTCATCCCCATACTGTTTTTATTTACTTTGCTGCTCTTTTGCACACCAGTATCACTTCTTACACACCATCATCTGCTCATCATCATCTGCTCATCTATCACTCCAGTGTTAATCTGCTAAATTGTAATTACTTCGCTACTATGACCTATTTATTGCCTTACCTCCTCACACCATTTGCACACACTATATATAGACTTTCATTTTTTTCTATTGTGTAATTGACTGTACGCTTGTTTATTCCATGTGTAACTGTGTTGTTGTTTCTGTCGCACTGCTTTGCTTTATCTTGGCCAGGTTGCAGTTGTAAATGAGAACTTGTTCTCAACTAGCTTACCTGTTTAAATAAAGGTAAAATAACAAATAATTTAAAAAATACCTATGTAAAAATGCTGTTCATTGACTATAGCTCAGCATTCAACAGCATAGTACTCTCCAAGCTCATCATTAAGCTCGGGGCACTGGGTCTGAACCCCGCCCCGTGCAACTGCCTCCTGGACTTCCTGACGGGCTGCCCCCAGGTGGTGAAGGTAGGAAACAACATCTCCACTTCACTGATCATCAACACTGGGTTCCCACATGTGTGCGTGCTCAGTCCTCTCTTGTACTCCCTGTTCACCCATGACTGTGTGGCCGTGCATGCCTCCAACTCAATCATCAAGTTTGCAGATGACACAACAGTAGCAGGCCTGATTAGCAACAATGACGAGACAGCCTACAGGGAGGAGGTGAGGGCCCTGCATGTGTTGCCAGGAAATAACCTCTTACCCAACATCAATAAAACAAAGGAGCTGATCGTGGTCTTCAGGAAACAGCAGAGGGAGCACCCCCCTATCCACATCGATGGGACAGTAGTGGGGAAGGTGGAAATCTTCAATCTTCTTTCCTCTTACTTCCATTCCTTTACTTTAGATTTGTGTATTGTGTGTATTGTTGTGAAATTGTTAGATATTACTTGTTAGACACACCCGCAAAAACATCTGCTTAACACGTGTGACCAATAAAATTTGATTTGATTTGATGTTAGAGAGTGTATCATTAGTGAGTTAATTAAAGCAGTAGCCAGGGTCTGTCTGTCTGTGACATGACTGTCTGCCAGCTTCAGGACAGATCCTGACAGAGGCCTGACTCTATCTCACTCCCTCTCGCTCTCTCTTTCTGATACACGGTTCACATGTGTGACACATTAGTCTCTTTTTCTCCTCATTAGGGTGCATTACAGCACACACATACACACACCACACACATGCACACAGATGGCAGGCCCCCTGAACGGTACCAACTTCGTCCTGTGTGGTCGAGCGTCTAGACAAGAGCATGGCCTGATGGTGGCATTTACAGTGGTGTAAAGTACTTATGTAAGTAAACAATACTTGAAAGTACTACCAAAGTCATTTTTGGGAGTATCTGTACGTACCTATTTATATTTTTGACAACTTTTACTTTTACTTCACTACATTCCTAAAGAAAAAAATGCACTTTTTTCATTTTCCCTGACAACCAAAATTACTCGTTACATTTCGAATGCTTAGCAGGACAGGAAAATGTTCCAATTCACACACTCATCAAGAGAGCATCCCTGGTCATCCCTACAGACTCGGATCTGGCGGACACACTACAAATGCTTAATTAGTGCCATCTGGTTAGCTTAATATAAGGAATGTTAAATTATTAATACTTTTACTTTTAATACTTAAGTATATTTTTGTAATTACATTTACTTTTCATACTTAAGTATATTTAAAGCCAAATACTTTAGACATTTACTCAAGTAGTATTTTACTGGGTGACTTTTACTTACTTAAGTCATTTTCTTAATTTTAAGGTATCTCTACTTATACTCAGGTATGACAATTGGGTACTTTTCCCACCACTGTACAGAAGGGGTAAAAAGTCAAAGTAGAGATACCTTAAAAGAAAATGACTTAAGTAAGTGAAGGTCTCCCAGTGCAGGGAGAAGAATTGGAGAAGCCGTTGAATGTGGTTCTACACAACCCTGCCAAGCTCATACCACACATTATAAACACGGGAAAATGGAAGGGCATTGTCATATTTCTAGCATTGCGCAGCACTTACTGCACTGTCTAATATTCATGTGAGCATATTCTCAATGTTATACAATGTGTACCCACTGCCCAATTCAAATTCCTTGGAGGAACCCAATTTCTTTGCCTTTGTAGCAAGCACAAAATACATGAATATAATCCACAGGCGGAGTGGAGAGGTCCGTAACTGGCCTCGTTTTGGGGAGGCTGTGTCTGAAATGGAACCCTGTTCCCTATATAGTGCACTACATCTGACCAGAGTCCCATGTGCCCTTAATGGAGAAGTTCGCTGTCTGCCACCTAAGCCACAGACCGGCTCAAACATAACCATGGAGACAAGGCTATACCCATGGCTTCAGTGGGCTCCCAGCAAACATGCCCACATTGGCACAATGTGGGCCCAATGCGGGCTAAAATATTGGACCCATGAAGGCTACCCACATTAGGCCGATGCGCCGTTGTGCATCAGCTTCATATTGGCCCTAAGGCAAGGGGCCCCAAGGGTAGCCCTCACTTCCCCTGAAATAAGCCCACCCATATATATATATAGTTGAATTCGGAAGTTTACATACACCTTAGCCAAATACATTTAAACACAGTTTTCACAATTCCTAACATTTAATCTTTGTAAAAATTCCCTGTCTTAAGTAAGTTAGGATCACCACTTTATTTTAAGAATGTGAAATGTCGGAATAATAGTAGAGAGAATTAATTATTTCAGCTTTTATTTCTTTCATCACATTCCCAGTGTGTCAGAAGGTTACATACACTCAATTAGTATTTGGTAGCATTGCCTTTAAATTGTTTAACTTAGGTCAACCATTTCGGGTAACCTTCCACAAGCTTCCCACAATCAGTTGGGTGAATGTTGGCCCATTCCTCCTGACAGAGCTGGTGTAACTGAGTCAGGTTTGTAGGCCTCCTTGCTCGCACACGCTTTTTCAGTTCTGCCCACAAATTTTCTATAGGATTGAGGTCACGGCTTTGTGATGGTCACTCCAATACCTTGACTTTGTTGTCCTTAAGCCATTTTGCCATAACTTTGGAAGCATGCTTGGGGTCATTGTACATTTGGAAGACCCATATGCGACTTCCTGACTGATGTCTTGAGATGTTGCTTCAATATATCCACATAATTTTCCTCCCTCATCATGCCATCTAATTTGTGAAGTGCATCAGTCCCTCCTGCAGAAAAGCACCCCCACAACATGATGCTGCCACCCCCGTGCTTCACGGTTGGGGTGGTGATCTTTTTCTCTCCCTTTTTCCTCCAATCATAACGATTGACATTATGGCCAAACAGTTTTATTTATGTTTCATCAGACCAGAGGACATTTCTCCAAAAAGTACAATCTTTGTCCCCATGTGCAGTTGCAAACCGTATTCTGGCTTTTTTATGGCATTTTGGAGCAGTGGCCTCTTCCTTGCTGAGCGGCCTTCCAGGTTATGTCGATATAGGACTCGATTTGCTGTGGATATAGTTACTTTTGTACCTGTTTCCTCCAGCATCTTCACAAGGTCCTTTGCTGTTGTTCTGGGATTGATTTGCACTTTTCGCACCTGCCTGAGCGGTATGACGGCTGCGTGGTCCCATGATGTTTATACTTGCATACTACTGTCTGTACAGATTAACGTGGTACCTTCAGGCAATTGGAAATTGTTCCCAAGGCTGAACCAGACTTGTGGAAGTCTACATTTGTTTTACTGAGATTTTGGCTGATTTCTTTTGATTTTCCCATGATGTCAAGCAAAGAGGTAGGCCTTGAAATACATCCACAGGTTCACCTCCAATTGGCTCAAATGATGTCAATTAGCCTTTCAGAAGCTTCTAAAGCCATGACATCATTTTCTGGAATTTTACAAGCTGTTTAAAGGCACAGTCAACTTAGCGTATGTAAACTTCTGACATACTGGAATTGTGATACAGTGAATTATAATTTAAATAAATTGTCTGTAAACAATTGTTGGAAAAATTACTTGTGTCCTGCACCGACTTGCCAAAATTATAGTTTGTTAACAAGAAATTTGTGGAGTGGTTGAAAAACGTGTTTTAATGACTCCAACCTAAGTGTATGTAAACTTCCGACTTCAACTGTACATATAATGAATAAAAAATTAAATGCAACATGCAACAATTTTTGTAATTTTACAGTTCATATAAGGAAATCAGTCAATTGAAATACATGTATTAGGCCCTAATCTATGGATTTCACACGACTGCCAATGGGCATAGGCTCACCCATTTGGGAGCAAGGCCCAAACAAACAGAATGAGGGCTTTATTACAGACATACATACTCCTCAGTTTCATCAGCTGTCCGGGTGGCTGGTCTCAGACGATCCTGTGGGTGAAGAAACCGGATGTGGAGGTCCTGGGGTGGCATGGTTATACATGGTCTGTGGTTGTGGATGTAGTGACAAATTCTCTAAAATGACGTTGGAGGCAGTTTATGTTGTAGAACTGAACGTTAAATTCTCTAGCAACAGCTCTGGTTGATAGTCCTGCAGTCAGCATGCCAATTGCACTCTACCTCAAAACTTCTGTGTATTGTGACAAAATCACACATTTTAACCTCTTGAAACTCCCCATCCCGGATCCGGGATCGTGACTAAAGCCTCAGGCTCATTAGCATAACGCAACGTTAACGATTTCTGAAAATCGCAAATAAAATTAAAATAATGCGTTTGCTCTCAAGCTTAGCCTTTTCTTAACAACACTGTCATCTCAGATTTTCAAAATATGCTTTTGAACCATAGAAATTGACTAATTTGTGTAAGAGTATGCAAAGCTAGCATAGCATTTTGTGTAGCATGTAGCACGCAACATTTTCACAAAAGCCAGATAACCAAATAAATAAAATCATTTACCTTTGAAGAGCTTCTGATGTTTTCAATGAGGAGACTCTCAGTCACATGCCAAATGCGCAGTGTTTCCTGAAAGCGTCTGTGTGTAGGAGAAATCGTTCCGTTTTCTACATTGCTCCTGGCTACTGAAACGAACCGAAAATGCAGTCACCTACAACGTAAAACTTTTTCCGGATTAACTACATAATATCGACCGAAACATGGCAAACGTTGTTTGGAATCAGTCCTCAAGGTGTTTTTTCACATATCTCTTCATTGACACGCAGTTCGTGGAAGCTTGCTTTACTCTCTGTATTGTTTGGAAAAATACTGGCAGGTGACTTTTGCGCACCAATTTCGGCGCAGGACACCGGGCGGACACGTGGTAAATGTGGTCTCTTATGGTCAATCTTCCAATGATCTGCCTACAAATACGTCACAATGCTGCAGACACCTTGGGGAAACGACAGAAAGGGCAGACTCATTCCTCTTGCGTTCACAGCCATATAAGGAGATCATGACAAACAGAGCCTCAAAAATCCTTGTCATTTCCTGGATGCCATCTCATCTTGGTTTTGCCTGAAGCTCACGTTAAAGGGCACGCACAGAGAAGATCTTTGTATTTCTGGACACGTCAGAGTGTTTTCTTTCGAACAGTAGCAATTATATGCATAGTCGAGCATCTTTTCGTGACAAAATATCTTGTTTAAAACGGGAACGTTTTTCATCCAAAAATGAAATACTGCCCCCAGAGGTTCTTAAAGTGGCCTTTTATTGTCCCCAGCACAAGGTGCAGCTGTGTACTGATCATGCTGTTTAATCAGCTTCTTAATATGCCACACATGTCAGGTGGAGGAATTCTCTTGGCAAATGAGAAATGCTCGCTAACAGGGATGTAACCAAATTTGTACACAACATTTTAGAGAAATAAGCTTTTTGTTCATATGGAACATTTCTGAGATTTCTGAAACATGGGACCAACACTTTACAAGTTGTGTTAATATTTTGTTCAGTGTAGAACAGAAAGACTTCTCGACAGGGTCTCGACTACCCTGCCTGGTTGGGCTGAGGAGACAGTGTATTGCTGCCTGGTTGGGCTGAGGAGACAGTGGATTGCTGCCTGGGTGGGCTGAGGAGACAGTGGATTGCTGCCTGGTTGGGCTGAGGAGACAGTGGATTGCTGCCTGGTTGGGCTGAGGAGACAGTGGATTGCTGCCTGGATGGGCTGAGGAGACAGTGGATTGCTGCCTGGGTGGGCTAAGGAGACAGTGGATTGCTGGCTGGTTGGGCTGAGGAGACAGTGGAGTGCTGCCTGGTTGGGCTGAGGAGACAGTGGATTGCTGCCTGGTTGGGCTGAGGAGACAGTGGATTGCTGCCTGGTTGGGCTGAGGAGACAGTGGATTGCTGCCTGGTTGGGCTGAGGAGACAGTGGATTGCTGCCTGGTTGGGCTGAGGAGACAGTGGATTGCTGCCTGGTTGGGCTGAGGAGACAGTGGATTGCTGCCTGGTTGGGCTGAGGAGACAGTGGATTGCTGCCTGGTTGGGCTGAGGAGACAGTGGATTGCTGCCTGGTTGGGCTGAGGAGACAGTGGATTGCTGCCTGGTTGGGCTGAGGAGACAGTGGATTGCTGCCTGGATGGGCTGAGGAGACAGTGGATTGCTGCCTGGGTGGGCTAAGGAGACAGTGGATTGCTGCCTGGTTGGGCTGAGGAGACAGTGGAGTGCTGCCTGGTTGGGCTGAGGAGACAGTGGATTGCTGCCTGGTTGGGCTGAGGAGACAGTGGATTGCTGCCTGGTTGGGCTGAGGAGACAGTGGATTGCTGCCTGGTTGGGCTGAGGAGACAGTGGATTGCTGCCTGGATGGGCTGAGGAGACAGTGGATTGCTGCCTGGGTGGGCTAAGGAGACAGTGGATTGCTGCCTGGTTGGGCTGAGGAGACAGTGGAGTGCTGCCTGGTTGGGCTGAGGAGACAGTGGATTGCTGCCTGGTTGGGCTGAGGAGACAGTGGATTGCTGCCTGGTTGGGCTGAGGAGACAGTGGATTGCTGCCTGGTTGGGCTGAGGAGACAGTGGATTGCTGCCTGGTTGGGCTGAGGAGACAGTGGATTGCGCAATCCACAGTAAATAGGCATTGGAACAGTAAATAGGCATTTCAACGTCATGGCCTTCACAGGGAACAGACGTCTATTCCATGTTGGTTAACCGTCATTTCATTGATTCAACCATTAATTCAACGTTGAGTCAACCAGTGTGTGCCCAGTGGGTTTAGCCTGTGGTATTTTATGGAATAGACACCAGCTGGAATGCGGCTTTAACCAATCAGCATCCAGGATTATACACACCCACATAAATAAATAAGCGCATGTAGAATATCATATAAGTATTTTTACAGACTTCATCCGTGGCAGTGTACAACATAATTTTGTTTTTACACGACAAAATAGAACACTTAAACTGGAACGACACTCTCAGTAACAGTTGCACAAATATAACTTGAGACCTGAAAAAAATATGATTCCAACATAATTGGCTTTAAAGTTCCGAACCCTCATTGGTTTGAATGATGTCAATAATTGTATTGTGTATTATTTTTTAACTTAACAATATGAATTGGGGTATTGGGGTAAACCTCTCACCCAAATATTCAAATGAGCCCCTGCCTCTACATTATGAAGCAGCTGGGCTTAGTGTGGTCTAGCCTGCGTTGGGCTGATGTGAGGTTGGTGTAGGCTAGCTTGTGTTAAGCTTGTTGTGGGCTAGCCCCTGCCCATCTTGCCAACCAAATACCCATATGGGACCAATGGGGATGTTTGCTGGACAGTGTCTAGTCTGCCTTTTATATTCAGAAATGGTGTTTTTAACAAGAGTAGACATCCTGATTGGGGGCATTGCTGCTTTCTGACCGTTCCTTTATCCCTCCCTCTTTGGCTCTCTCTCTGCCCTCCCGTTCTGCACGCTCTTAACCAGCACTCAGAAAACATCAGGCACCTGACAGGGCCTTTATTAAATTAATCTACTGCTAAATGAAATGCCTTCAATACCTCTAAATTGCAGAAGCTGTATAAAATGTCAATCACTGTCCTTGAGGACTTGATGTGGATGGCCATTTTGATTACCCCTCACTTTGTTAATGTCCTGTGATTTACAGCGCCTCCAAGGACAGTTGATTATATATCAGGGTCTGATTTAAAGACACTACAAATAATACTGTGTGCGACTCCTGGATGCTGGCCTTCTAAGTAGAGTTGCAAAGAAAAAGCCATATCTCAGACTGTCCAATAAAAAGAAAAGATTAAGATGGGCAAAAGAACAGACACTGGACAGAGGAACTCTGCCTAGAAGGCCAGCATCCCGGAGTTGCTGATGTTGAGACTGGTGGTTTGCGGGTACTATTTAGTGAAGCTGCCAGTTGAGGACTTGTGAGGCGTCTGTTTCTCAAACCAGACACACTAATGTACTTGTCCTCTTGCTCAGTTGTGCACCGGGGCCTCCACTCCTCTTTCTATTCTGGCTAAAGCCAGTTTGCGCTGTTCTGTGAAGGGAGTAGTACACAGCGTTGTACGAGATTTTCAGTTTCTTGGCAATTTCTTGCATGGAATAGCCTTCATTTCTCAGAAAAATAATAATAGACTAACGAGTTTCAGAAGAAAGGTCTTTGTTTCTGGCCATTTTGAGCCTGTAATCGAACCCACAAATGCTGATGCTCCAGATACTCAACTATTCTAAAAAAAGGCCAGTTTTATTGCTTATTTAATCAGCATGACAGTTTTCAGCTGTGCTAGTGTAACCGATGTGAAATGGCTAGCTCGTTAGCGGGGTGCGCGCTAATAGGGTGTCAATCGGTGACGTCACTCACTCTGAGACCTTGAAGTAGTTGTTCCCCTTGCTCTGCAAGGGCCGCGGCTTTTGTGATCATCAAAGGTTAGTGATTCATTTTATCTATATTTCTGCTTTTTGTGACTCCTATCTTTGGCTGGAAAAATGTCTGTGTTTTTTTGACTTGGCTATGACCTAACATAATCATATGTTGGGCTTTCGCTGTAAAGAATTTTTGAAATCGGACACGATAGGTAGATTAACAATATGTTTAGTTAATTTGCTGTATTGGACTTGTTAATGTTGTCGAGGGGTTCCGCTAGCGGAACGCCTGCCCTAGAAAGGTTAACAATGTCTACACTGTATTTCTGATCAATTTGATGTTATTTTAATGGACAACAAAATTTTGTCCAAACTTTTGAATGGAAGTGTACGCGGCACATGCATACGGAACAAAGTCTTGCATGTGTTTACATGGTTTTGCGCCAGGTGATCAAAATTTCAACGGCAGTGCCAGCGCTCTAAAATGTCTGGTAAAAGTACTTTTATGTGGATATTTTTTCTCAGATTTCGACCTGAATCAGAAGCAACCACACAGAAAACCTGGAAGAGTAATTTTATTGAACATTCTAGCTTGAAAGGAAACTTTCCAAGTTTTTGCAAGGCTTTAATTCAGACTGGATCCCAGATATCAGGGGTTACAGTCTGATTTATTAGGCAAGTTAGTGCCATGCAGCCTTGTACTGTTTGTTTGATCAAAAGTTACAAACACTGTAGGCTATCAGTAAATCAAATTCACAGAGCCTGATCAAGAGCCTGATCAACTATTAACTGTTTAGAAACACAGTCACTAAATGAATCTCTCCTAGGAGAGGCGCTGGTATTTTACATTTTACATTTTTTGTGCCAGTCATAAAAACTATTGAATGAGTAATCTAAAAAGCATATTAAAAACATAACAATATTTTTAAAATGCATTCTATGCTGTGAAAATATTCATGTTTAAAGGATGTAGCCTAATCATGTGACTAACTTACCTGCCTTTAGTATCTTCCAGGTAAGGGCAGGGCTTGTTAAAACATTGGTTTTTGTGCAGCAACTTTATTAATTTTAATAAACACACTCACACACACACATCTAGTTGCCAGTGCCATTCTTTAAAGACTGAAGCCTAGATCTCTTTATTACAAGAGAGACAGACAGACAGACAGACAGACAGACAGACAGACAGACAGACAGACAGACAGACAGACAGACAGACAGACAGACAGACAGACAGACAGACAGACAGACAGACAGACAGACAGACAGACAGACAGACAGAGAAACAAAGAGAGAGAGACAGAGAGACAGAGACTGTTATGGTGTAAAGTAATGGACAGTGAGACAATTAAGATGCCTGAGCCTCCCTTTGGGAAAAGCCACTCAATCCACGTTGTATCATAGATCTAGAAAGCATTGTGAGCCAATGACATATCCATACTTCTATTAGAATCCATTTCACTAATATGTTGGGAGATTTGAGGGAAACGCGCATCTCAACCTGGATTGGACACTACATGACTATATTGCTGTCTACCCACTACTGTAAGTAACATGGCTTCCATTACAACCACAATGTTTGAAAAACAACAACAATGGGATTAAGTGAGAAAACTCATCTAAGAGGAAGCAAACTAAGTTGATTCAATCCAATTGTTACTAATATTATCACAGTCATCATCTCTGTCATTACCGCTGTGTTTTCCTCCAATGAAATCTACAATAATTTTCCTCCCCATTAAATGTGCATTATCATCTATAGTCTACAGAGGCTGGGCCAACATGTGTGCTGCTCTCGCTCCGATCTCCTGAATACACAGAATTAATTCAGGAGAACAGCAGCAAAGTTGCAATTTCCTGTCATTTAGAAAGAAGGGGGTAGCTGCTGGGTATTCTGCAGGGAGGAGGGAGAATTCTCTAAGCTTCCCTTCCCTCTGTTCTCCTATCCTCTCCTTATCTCTCTCTTCCCTCTCCTCCTCCCTCTCTCTCTTCTCTTCTGAACTGTATACACATGTGCATTTCTCTCTCCTAGCCCTGACACATTGGACTCAGATGACAAACTGTGAGATTTATTCTGATTCTGTTTGTCACTGACTCAAATAAAGACCTAGAGATTCCTTTTAGCTCATATGCAGCCCTGCTATACTGCAGCAGACTCAATTGACAGTATAGTACATGACATCTGGTTTCAATGAAGGGATGATTATTGTTTACAGGCACACACCATAACACTTACAGAACATGTTGCTGATAAACAGTACGAGCAAAGCTGTGTTCTGGCTGAGAAGCATTCTGAAAGAGCCATCGCAGCACATTCAGGGCAGAGTTCAAACTCACAACCAACATTTGTCTCTGGTTAAACGTTTGGGGCTTTGTACTGGATGCTCCTACAGGCCCTGGTGCGTGTATTTTCCTTTCCGCATCCAAAGTGTACGAGCGATGTTTTGAAGGAAGATAAAATATCAGTGTAAAGAGGCTAACAGAGCCAAACAGAGCCTCGTCCCTCATAGCAAGCTGCTGCACCACAAAGGCACACAGGTGAATTATTGATATCCTACATTTGTATTGAGGAGGTATCATCTGAGGAATCCGCTGGCGCTCCTCTGCTAGCTGAAACACTGTTGTCAGCACACCTAGTTCAGGCCAGAAGTGCTTACTACTGCTGTATACACCCACACAGTTCTCTGTGTCTTACTGCTTCCACACACACACACACACACACACACACACACACACACACACACACACACACACACACACACACACACACACACACACACACACACACACACACACACACACACACACACACACACACACCACACACACAGCTCTCTGTGCCTCATGATGGCCACATGACTGTTCATCACAAATACCTCTCAATTGCAGGGACAAAGTTACTGAACAGAGACAACCTCATCATGAGTCCAACTCCACCAGGACACGGCTTAATTGTATGTTTCTCTCCTAGAGAACACAGAGAGGGCTGTGTATGTGTGTGTGTGTGTGTGTGTGTGTGTGTGTGTGTGTGTGTGTGTGTGTGTGTGTGTGTGTGTGTGTGTGTGTGTGTGTGTGTGTGTGTGTGTGTGTGTGTGTGTGTGTGTGTGTGTGTGTGTGTGTGTCGAAGCAGTAAGACACAGAGTATACAGCAGTAGTAAGCACTTCTGGCCTAAACTAGATGACCGAGAGAGATGAATAGATCTGCTGACACATCTCTGCTGCTTACAGCTTTGTTCCTCCTGCTCGTCCTGTTCCTCTCTGCTCCTCTCTTTTCCTCTCTCCTCCTCTCTCCTCCTCTCTGTTCCTCTCTCCTCCTCTCTGTTCCTCTCTCCTCCTCTCTGTTCCTCTCTGTTCCTCTCTGCTCACCTCTGCTCCTCTATTTTCCTCTCTCCTCCTCTCCCCTCTTCTCTGCTCCTCTCTGCTCTTCTCTCCTCCTCTCTGCTCCTCTCTTTTCCTCTCTTCTCCTCTCTGTTCTTCTCTGCTCCTCTCTTTTCCTTTCTGCTCCTCTCTTTTCCTCTCCCTCCTCTCTGTTTCCACCTCCTCTCTGTTCCTCTCTGCTCCTCTCTGCTCCTCTCTGTTCCTCTCTGCTCCTCCTGTTCCCCCTGCTCCTCCTGTTCCTCTCTCCTCCTCTCTGTTCCTCTCTGCTCATCTCTGCTCTTCTCTATTCCTCTCTGTTCCTCTCTCCTCCTCTCGGTTCCTCTCTGCTCCTTTCTGTTCCTCTCTGCTCCTCTCTGTTCTTCTCTGCTCCTCCTGTCCCTCTCTGCTCCTCTCTGTTCCTCTCTCCTCTTCTCTGTTCCTCTCTGCTCCTCTCTGTTTCGTCTCTCCTCCTCTCTGTTCCTCTCTGTTCTTCTCTGCTCCTCCTGTTCCTCTCTGCTCCTCTCTGTTCCTCTCTCCTCCTCTCTTTTCCTCTCTGCTCCTCTCTGTTCTTCTCTGCTCCTCTCTGTTCCTCTCTGCTCCTCTCTGTTTTTCTCTCCTCTTCTCTGTTCCTCTCTGCTCCTCTCTGTTTCGTCTCTCCTCCTCTCTGTTCCTCTCTGTTCTTCTCTGCTCCTCCTGTTCCTCTCTGCTCCTCTCTGTTCCTCTCTCCTCCTCTCTTTTCCTCTCTGCTCCTCTCTGTTCTTCTCTGCTCCTCCTGTTCCTCTCTGCTCATCTCTGCTCTTCTCTGTTTCTCTCTGTTCTTCTCGGCTCATCTCTGCTCCTCTCTGTTCCTCTCTGTTCTTCTCTCTATTCCTCTCTGTTCTTCTCTGCTTTTTTCTGCTTGCGGTGCCAACTGGCTTATATGATGACATATTGACAGAGGTTCCATGAAGGCACACGGCTCCCTAACTGCTTGCTGGGTTGGAGAGGTCTGTGGGGGTCGTCTGGGGAAATAAAGAGGGGAGTCTGGTGGAGGAGATGAGGATGAATGAGAACATTCCTGGATGTCAGCAGCAGCAGCATATTGATGTATAGCCAGAAGAGAGGAGAGGAGAGCAGAGGAGTGGGCAAATGTAGACTATTAGACTATTGAGATGCACTCCTGGGTTCCGAGTGAGCAGGGCAGCCATTGATTTCCTCTCCTCTCTATAACTGGTGTTACCAGCGATTACCAGGCCCGGTGGGCAGCAGTCTGGTCTCCAACTCAAACACACATCACAAGACTAGAGGGAACACAACTCACAACTCCCAGCCTAGCCAAGGGGTCAGCTATAAATCAATATGACCTTCTTCTACAACACAGAACACAGATCCTTCCTTCTTACTGGCTCCATCTCCCAGTATCCCCCAGAAGGCCTTAAGGCCCTAAGGCCCCCAGGGTAATGCAGTATTGTACTACCCACAATGCTGAGACAATCATGATCTTTTGTCTTTTAGAGAGGTACAGGAGGGTGATAGATACAGTAGGAAGACCCTTGAATCGATCATTGAAGTGTAATAGAGGTGTTTCAATGGTGATTAACCTTGCCTGAGACCTGAAGAGATGCGTTGTCTCCCACTAAAACAGTCTTGTGGTACACAAGAGACCCCGGCTGTGTTTGAGAGGATAAAAACCGCAATGTATCCTTAGTAAATTGTGACTGACTGATCTTCAAATTATAATGAGTCGTTATTATGATGCAAGGTGATTTGTAGGTCAGTCGGCAGTCGCCTGCAATCATTTTGATGATCTCGAACACGGTCCCAGTCTAGGATGTCACACCCACATCCACTCACTAAGGCATGAATCTGGTGTGTTGACTCACTACATGGTGACATGCCGAAACAACCCTTGAAAATCACAGAGGAAAATTATTTAATAAACTAATATAGTTATCTTGGGAAATCTAGAGCGGAACATTCATTTTTCAATCCAAGCTCTGTTCTCTAATTGGCTTACTGTGCATGGGTTGTGTTGTGTGAGGAAGTCAGTCAGGATGCAGGGGGTTTAAGAAGAAAGCACTGACCCCTGAGGTGTCGCCCCCTGGAGGCCTGTTAGGGTACAGCTGTACAATGAATCACTCTTGCAGACTAATTTTCCAAGAATCACCTAGGTGTCACGTTCTGATCATAGTTATTTTGTGTTTTCCTTGTTTTAGTGTTGGTCAGGACGTGAGCTGGGTGGGCATTCTATGTTAGATGTCTAGTTTGTCTGTTTCTGTGTTTGGCCTGATATGGTTCTCAATCAGATGCAGGTGTTAGTCGTCTCTGATTGGGAACCATATTCAGGTAGCCTGTTTTGTCATTGTGGGTTGTGGGTGATTGTCTATGTTAGTTGCTTGTGTCAGCACAGTTCTTATGATAGCTTCACGGTCGTTATTTGTTTATTGTTTTTATACAGTTTACTTCGTGTTTTTTGTTATCTATTAAATTATGCATTCACACCACGCTGCGCTCTGGTCCGCTTCTTAAGACGATCGTGACAGAATCACCCACCACAACAGGACCAAGCAGCGTGGTGACAGGCAGCGGCAGCAGGAGCAGCGCAAGGAGGAATGGACATGGGAGGACGAGTTGGATGGTAAAGAACCCTGGGCACAGCCAGGAGAATAATGCCGCCCCAAAGAAGAGCTGGAGGCAGTGAAGGCGGAGAGGCGCTGGTATGAGGAGGCAGAACGGCGGCGTGGATGGAAGCCCGAGAGTCAGCCCCAAAAATGTCTTGGGGGGTGGCACACAGGAAGTGTGGCGAAGCCAGGTAGGAGACCTGCGCCAACTTCCTGTGCTTACCGGAGGGCGAGAGAGACCGGGCAGGCACCGTGTTATGCTGTGGAGCGCACGGTGTCCCCAGTGCGGGTGCATAGCCCGGTGCGGTACATACCAGCTCCTCGTATCGGCCGGGCTAGAGTGGGCATCGAGCCAGGTGCCATGAAGCCGGCTCTACGCATCTGGTCTCCAGTGCGTCTCCTTGGGCCGGCGTACATGGCACCAGCCTTACGCATGGTGTCCCCAGTTCACCTGCACAGCCCAGTGCGGGCTATTCCACCTCGCAGCACTGGCAGGGCGACCGGGAGCATTCAACCAGGTAAGGTTGGGCAGGCTCGGTGCTCAAGAGCTCCAGTGCGCCTGCACGGTCCGGTCTATCCAGTACCACCTCCACGCACCAGCCCTCCGGTGGCAGCCCCCCGCACCAGGCTATCTCTCCATCTCATCCCTACAGGTGCTCCCGCCTGTCCAGCGCTGCCGGAGCCTTCCTCCTCTCCAGCGCTGCCGGAGTCTCCCGCCTGTCTGGTGCTGCCAGAGCTTCCACCCTTCAGTCCAGAGGCGCCAGAGCCCCTCAGTCCAGAGGCGCCAGAGCCCCTCAGTCCAGAGGCGCCAGAGCTCCTCCGTCCAGCGCTGCCAGAGCCTTCCTCCTCTCCAGCGTTACCGGAGTCTCCAGTCTGCCCAGCGCCGCCTGAGCTGGCCGTCTGCCCAGCGCCGTCTGAGCTGGCCGTCTGCCCAGCGCCGCCTGAGCTGCCCGTCTGCCCAGCGCCAACAGAGTCTCCCGTCTGTCCAGACCTGCTAGAGTCTCCTGTCTGTCCAGAGCCACCAGAGCCGCCAGTCAGCATGGAGCCGCCAGAGCCGCCAGTCAGCATGGAGCCGCCAGAGCCACCAGTCAGCATGGAGCCGCCAGAGTCGCCAGTCAGCATGGAGCCGCCAGAGCCGCCAGTCAGCATGGAGCCGCCAGAGCCGCCAGTCAGCATGGAGCCGCCAGAGCCACCAGTCAGCATGGAGCCGCCATTCAGCCAAGATCTGCCAGAGCCGCCATTCAGCCAGGATCTGCCAGAAGCCGCCATTTAGCCAGGATCTGCCAGAGCCGCCATTCAGCCAGGATCTGCCAGAGCCGCCAGTCAGCCAGGAGCTGCCAGAGCCCTCAACCAGCCTGAGCTACCTCTCAGTCCTTAGCTACCCCTCAGTCCTGAGCTACCTCTGTCCTGAGCTGCCCCTCAGTCCGGAGCTGCCCCTCAGTCCAGTGGGGCCCTTTGTTAGGGTTCCTAGGCCAAGGTCGGCGGTGAGGGTCGCCACTCAAAGGACGCTAAGGAGGTGGACAAAGGCAATGATGGAGTGGGGTCCACGTCCAGCGCCAGAGCCGCCACCGCGGACAGGTGCCCACCCAGATCCTCCCCTATAGGTTTAGGTTGGGGGGGTACTGTCACGTTCTGACCATAGTTCTTTTGTGTTTTCCTTGTTCTAGTGTTGGTCAGGACGTGAGCTGGGTGGGCATTCTATGTTGGATGTCTAATTTGTCTGTTTCTGTGTTTGCCTGATATGGTTCTCAATCAGATGCAGGTGTTAGTCGTTGTCTCTGATTGGGAACCATATTCAGGTAGCCTGTTTTGTCATTGTGGGTTGTGGGTGATTGTCTATGTTAGTTGCTTGTGTCAGCACAGTTCTTATGATAGCTTCACGGTCGTTATTTGTTTATTGTTTTTGTACAGTTTACTTCGTGTTTTTCGTCATCTATTAAATGATGCATTCACACCACGCTGCGCTTTGGTCCGCTTCTTACGATGATCGTGACACTAGGCTGTAAGAGGACTGAGTGAGAGGGAGAGGAGCAGCAGCTGGGTGGGTGGGAGTTGAGTCTTCCACTGCCCGTCTGGTAGGCAAAATACAGTTAGTGAGGTTCCACTGGTAGGCTTAGCAGAACAGGGCCGGGGCCAGTAGTTGAACAGTTCAGCAGTTGACGGTACAATAGTAGAGGTAGCAAGGCAAGTCAACTGTAGAAGGACAGCACCTACCCCTACACCTGAGGCAACTGGTGGCACCTTAATTGGGGAGGACAGGCTCATAGTAATGCCTGGAACAGAATAAATGGAACGGTATCGAACACATCAATGTATCATAACTTTTATAACTTTTAGCTAAGTTATTTGTTAAAACCTTCAACGTTTTCCCGTTGTCTAAATCTCTCCTCTACTCAGCAGGAGAGAGCTGATGCTTTCTGGGTTTAGTCTCTTCATAGGGCTCTGAAAGAGAGAGAGAGAGAGCTGGAGGGAGAGGGAGAGGGAGAGGGAGAGAGAAAGCTATAACACTTCTGATGGCTTTACAGTGAATATCTCTCAATGTAATCTAGATGAAACATGGGACCAGATCTGATCCACCTGCTGGGTATCTAGAGGCTGGGCTATAGGCAAAGGGACATAAGGTCATAGGGTCAGTACCCACATCTTTACCCTTCAAACTGGCAGTACACTTCCAGACAGATGGATAGAGGTGGAGAGTGGACATTGCTGCTATTAAGAGCTATTAATAGCATCCAAATGTCCAGGCACTGATGTCATTTTGTGTGTGTGTGTGTGTGTGTGTGTGTGTGTGTGTGTGTGTGTGTGTGTGTGTGTGTGTGTGTGTGTGTGTGTGTGTGTGTGTGTGTGTGTGTGTGTGTGTGTGTGTGTGTGTGTGTGTGTGTGTGTGTGTGTGTGTGTGTGTGTGTGTGTGTGTGTGTGTGTGTGTGTGTGAAGTGGCAGCGGCTGGGTTCCCTGGGAATTGAAATTAATGAGTGTAATCAGAAGCAAACAGCGAGCAAAGCAAGGGCAATTAATACAAACAGGCGGGCAGTGGGCTGAGGGCTGGAGAGAGACGGGGATTAAGATGCAGCGTGGACAGGCAGGCAGCTCTCAGCAGCAGATGTCCTGGAGGACGGGTGCTGGGAGGCTGGCACCAACACACATCCGCCAACCGGACGCTCTGGTCGGGGCAGCCAGCAGGCCCAACGCGAGCTGACAACCTCCTGGCAACGTTCTGATAACGTGATGATCTCTATTTAGAGCCAAGCTGAGAGAGTAGTCAGGGCCCTGGGCTGCTTGGTGAAGGCCTGGCTATATCAGAGTAACACTCAGTATGGAGGCTATACAGTGTGTATGTTTATAGAACTCTGCAGTTGTTCTAAAGGGCTGTGTGTTTATATAACTCCACAGATGTTCTAAAGGGCTGTGTGTTTATATAACTCTACAGATGTTCTAAAGGGCTGTGTGTTTATATAACTCCACAGCTGTTCTAAAGGGCTGTGTGTTTATATAACTCCACAGATGTTCTAAAGGGCTGTGTGTTTATAGAACTCTACAGATGTTCTAATGGGCTGTGTGTTTATAGAACTCTGCAGATGTTCTAAAGGGCTGTGTGTTTATAGAACTCCACAGATGTTCTAAAGGACTGTGTGTTTATATAACTCTACAGGTGTTCTAAAGGGCTGTGTGTTTATATAACTCCACAGATGTTCTAAAGGGCTGTGTGTTTACAGAACTCCACAGATGTTCTGAAGGGCTGTGTGTTTATAGAACTCCACAGATGTTCTAAAGGGCTGTGTGTTTATAGAACTTCACAGATGTTCTAAAGGGTTGTGTGTTTATAGAACTCCACAGATGTTCTAAAGGGCTGTGTGTTTATATAACTCCACAGATGTTCTAAAGGGCTGTGTGTTTATATAACTTCACAGATGTTCTAAAGGGTTGTGTGTTTATATAACTTCACAGATGTTCTAAAAGGCTGTGTGTTTATATAACTTCACAGATGTTCTAAAGGGCTGTGTGTTTACAGAACTCTGCTGTTGTTCTAAACGGCTGTGTGTTTATAGAACTCCGCTGTTGTTCTAAAGGGCTGTGTGTTTATAGAACTCTGCTGTTGTTCTAAAGGGCTGTGCGTTTATATAACTTCACAGATGTTCTAAAGGGCTGTGTGTTTATAGAACTCTACAGATGTTCTAAAGGGCTGTGTGTTTATAGAACTTCACAGATGTTCTAAAGGGCTGTGTGTTTATATAACTTCACAGATGTTCTAAAGGGCTGGGTGTTTATATAACTCTACAGGTGTTCTAAAGGGCTGTGTGGTTATATAACTCTACAGATGTTCTAAAGGGCTGTGTGTTTACAGAACTCCACAGATGTTCTGAAGGGCTGTGTGTTTATAGAACTCCACAGGTGTTCTAAAGGGCTGTGTGTTTACAGAACTCCACAGATGTTCTGAAGGGCTGTGTGTTTATAGAACTTAGCTGTTGTTTTAAAGTGCTGTGTGTTTACCGAACTGTTCTGTTGTTTTAAATGGCTGTGTATTTATAGATCTGTGCTGTTGTTTTAAATGGCTGTGTGTTTGTAGAACTCTGCTGTTGTTCTTAAGGGCTGTGCGATAATAGAACTTTGCTGTTGTTTATAGAACTCTTCTGCGCACAAACAGCATTAAAATCAGCCCACAGGGAGAAGCACGAGATTGAACTTCACTCAACTTTCTCAAGTAGTGGTCACCAACCGGTCGATCCATGGCATTCCTAGACGATCGTCAAACATTTCTGTAAAAAAACCAATGATAAGGCCTTATGTTCCTATAAAAAAATGTTGTCTCAGCTGTTGGTAGAAGGTGCACCAGATTCTGCTGCCCTGCATGCCGGTTAGGCGAACTGTTGCCATTTTTAACCATTCCATGTGTCTGAAGGTACAAACTCTGCCTTCCCAGCAGGCCCAGAGAGCAAATCAAGTGCACTATAATAGGCCTACCACTGCCACCAGCAGCATACCACCCTGTATCCCACTGCTGGCTTGCTTCTGAAGCTAAGCAGGGTTGGTCCTGGACGGGAGACCAGGTGCTGCTGGTCTAAATATCCTAATGCCCCAGGGCAGTGATTGGGGACATTGCCTTGTGTAGGATGCTGTATTTTGGATGGGTAATTAAACCGGTGTCCTGACTCACTAAAGATCCCATGGGACATATTGTAAGAGTAGGGGTGTTAACCCTGGTGTCCTGGCTAAATTCCCAATCTGGCCCCCATATCATCCCCAGCTTACAATTGGCTCATTCATCCCCCTCCTCTCCCCTGTAACTATTCCCCATGTCGTTGCTGTAAATGAGAATGTGTTCTCAGTCAACTTACCTTGATAAAATAAAACCACTGGCCAATTGGATGGCTCAGATGACTGTGTCTGTAGGAATGTAGCAGGCCTAAAAGAACGTTGATATCTGTGAGATTTCAAAATGTTTAAAACCATGACTAGAGAGAGACTCAATGAATACAGAAACAAATGAGTGAGTTCATATTTAAGTTCTTCCTCAGCACTGTATTCAACACTTTTATAAACCATAAAAGGTGTGTTCTTCCTATTTCCCCTCAGTGCTAAAAGGCACACTGCATCAGTAATGAATGAGTTTGAAAGTGGCTCTATAAGCAGGCGTTATTGTTATTATTAGCGGCTTGGGTCTTTTTTAATATTGAGGAATATTTCACTTTCTCTGTTCATAGGAGTATCAACATGAATGTGAGCATGTGACAGAAATAATGCGGTGCAACTTGAGTTTCGCCATCATCTGCAAGGCGGTATCCTTTTTGGTCAGTGTCAGTGGAGGAAAGGGAGAGTGGAGGGATGTTGAGAGGCGGACACTCAGTCTGTTCCTATCTCCCTCCGCTGAGACTGACCATCAGATGCAGGCACCATCAGCCCAGTAAAATAAAAATAAAAAGCACATTTATTTAAATGTATGCTCACTCAGCTGTGCTTTATAAGTAATACAACAATGGAGCTATTACCGGTGTGATCATACAGCTTTTTTAATAAAGAAAAATGGCCCGAACAACAATGCTTTGGCATGGCATTTCCAGCAATGCCAATATGCGGTGATAATGTATTGGGCCTATAGCTGACTCCACCAATCTCATTGCTACAGTACTGGTTTTAATTGATTAATGTTGCATAGGCTTATGTTTTTTACGTCGTGTTAAAAAAAATATGAGTGGTAGATATCGGCGTACATATGACCTTGACTCAGAAAAGATTAATGACCACTTGGTGACTTTTCCCTGTTAACACTATCAACGTTTCTCTTTACTGTGGCAATTGTGATCGAATCACGCAATATTAGCCAGTTTTAAAGCAATATACCAAAACAAAACAAGCTATGCAAGAGATTTTGTTATAGGCATAATTCATTGGAGTGGGATTCTATTGCATTGATACCACTACTCACCCCATAGTGGTATCAACAATCAACAAGGCATAAACAATCAGAGCTGCAGGATGCCTATATGCAAATAGACCGTTGCCATATATGGATCTGTGCCATTTACTTTGAACTGGACTGTGTTTACAGCATGAGAAGTCGTGATGAAAAGATGCGCTGGTTTGAGATAAAAGCGAGAGCTACATGTAGCCATGTACAGTGCCTTGCGAAAGTATTCGGCCCCCTTAAACTTTGCGACCTTTTGCCACATTTCAGGCTTCAAACATAAAGATATAAAACTGTATGTTTTTGTGAAGAATCAACAACAAGTGGGACACAATCATGAAGTGGAACGACATTTATTGGATATTTCAAACTTTTTTAACAAATCAAAAACTGAAAAATTGGGCGTGCAAAATTATTGAGCCCTTTTACTTTCAGTGCAGCAAACTCTCTCCAGAAGTTCAGTGAGGATCTCTGAATGATCCAATGTTGACCTCAATGACTAATGATGATAAATACAATCCACCTGTGTGTAATCAAGTCTCTGTATAAATGCACCTGCACTGTGATAGTCTCAGAGGTCCGTTAAAAGCGCAGAGAGCATCATGAAGAACAAGGAACACACCAGGCAGGTCCGAGATACTGTTGTGAAGAAGTTTAAAGCCGGATTTGGATACAAAAAGATTTCCCAAGCTTTAAACATCCCAAGGAGCACTGTGCAAGCGATAATATTGAAATGGAAGGAGTATCAGACCACTGCAAATCTACCAAGACCTGGCCGTCCCTCTAAACTTTCAGCTCATACAAGGAGAATACTGATCAGAGATGCAGCCAAGAGGCCCATGATCACTCTGGATGAACTGCAGAGATCTACAGCTGAGGTGGGAGACTCTGTCCATAGGACAACAATCAGTCGTATATTGCACAAATCTGGCCTTTATGGACGAGTGGCAAGAAGAAAGCCATTTCTTAAAGATATCCATAAAAAGTGTTGTTTAAAGTTTGCCACAAGCCACCTGGGAGACACACCAAACATGTGGAAGAAGGTGCTCTGATCAGATGAAACCAAAATTGAACTTTTTGGCAACAATGCAAAACGTTATGTTTGGCGTAAAAGCAACACAGCTCATCACCCTGAACACGCCATACCCACTGTCAAACATGGTGGTGGCAGCATCATGGTTTGGGCCTGCTTTTCTTCAGCAGGGACAGGGAAGATGGTTAAAATTGATGGGAAGATGAATGGAGCCAAATACAGGACCATTCTGGAAGAAAACCTGATGGAGTCTGCAAAAGACCTGAGACTGGGACGGAGATTTGTCTTCCAACAAAACAATGATCCAAAACATAAAGCAAAATCTACAATGGAATTGTCAGGACCCGGTTACGAACCTGGGTCTCCGGAGTGAGAAACAGTCACTTAACCAACTGAGCCACGAATAGTCAGCAGAACCCAGAAGATGAGGCAGACACAGCAGTACTTAAGACGGTGTATTTAATAAAGTAAAAAGGAGAAGTCCTTAAATACAAAAATGGCAAATCCAAAAGGTGGTAGGAATCGCACAAAAAAGCCTCAAGAGACACTCAAAAACAAAAACAGAATTCCACAAGAGCATCCACCGGAATCGACAGGAAAACACAGAACACTAGGGCTGGGTGCTAACATACAAACACAGAGCACAGAACTGAGGGAAACTAAGGGTTTAAATACAATCAGGGGAAAAACGAGGCACAGGTGCAAATAATAATGGGGAACAAGGGAAAAAACATAAGGTCAAAAAGCACAATGGGGGCATCTAGTGACCAAAACCCGGAACAACCCTGGCCAAATCCTGACAGAATCCCCCCCCTAGGAACGGCTCCTGACGTTCCTACCAGCTCTCTCAGGGTGGAGGGCCCTGAACTGACGAATGAGGTCAGGATCCAGGATGTCTTTGGCAGGAACCCAGGAGCGCTCCTCGGGACCGTAGCCTTCCCAGTCCACCAGATACTGCCAGGACCGCTGCACCCGGCGGGAATCCAGTATCCGATGGACGGTATAAGCCGGCTGGCCTCCAATGACACGAGGCGGAGGGGAGGTCTGTCTGCCGGGACAAGGGGAGAAAAAACAACAGGTTTTAACAATGAAATGTGAAATGTGGGATTAATCTTAAGGGATCTGGGTAAGTGTAGGTGATAAGAAACTGGGTTAACTCTCCTGGCAACCTTGAAGGGACCGATGTATTTTTGGGACAGCTTGCGAGACTCCACCCGTAGAGGTAAGTTTCTTGTGGAGAGCCAGACTCTCTGGCCGGGGCGCAGGGTAGGCCCGGGACGGCGACGTCTGTTGGCTTGTTGTTGGTACCTCTGTGAGGAACGCATAAGATTAAGACGGGTCTTCCTCCACATAAGCCGACAGCGTCTGACGAACTTCAAGGCTGAAGGCACTCTGACTTCTGCCTCCTGGTCCGGGAACAATGGAGGAGCATAGCCAAACTGACACTCGTGCGGGGACATACCAGTGGAGGAGGAGCGCAAGGTGTTGTGCGCGTATTCGGCCCAAACAATAAAGGATGACCATGTGGACGGGTTGTCACGAGTCATACATCGGAGGGTGGTTTCCAGCTCTTGATTCATCCTCTCTGTTTGGCCGTTGGACTCCGGATGGTACCCTGAAGATAGACTGGCAGAAGCCCCCATGAGTTGGCAGAAGGCCTTCCAAAACCTTGAGGCGAACTGGGGACCTCTGTCAGAAACCATATCTTGAGGAATGCCGAAGACTCGGAACACATGATTAATTACCAACTCAGCCGTTTCCTTGGCAGAAGGTAACTTAGTCAGAGGGACGAACCTGGCCGCCTTTGAAAACCTGTCGATTATGACTAGGATAGTAGTATTGCCATGGGATGGAGGAAGTCCAGTAATAAAGTCCAATGAGATATGGGACCAGGGTCTGTGGGGAACAGGTAAAGGGTGAAGGAGTCCTTGAGGGCGGAGGTGAGAAGATTTGCCCTGGCAGCACACGGGACAGGCATTGACGAAAGTGGCAACGTCTTCTCTTATGGCAGGCCACCAGAACTTACGCTGGAAGAACTCCAAGGTGCGACCTACGCCCGGATGACAGGTGAGGCGAGAGGAGTGCCCCCACAGAAGGACCTGAGTCCTCACTGCCTTGGGGACAAACAACCGATTGGCAGGACCTCCTTTCGGGTCCGGTTCGCTAGCTTGAGCACGTCTCACGGTATCCTCAACTTGCCACGAGATCGGAGCCACAATCTTAGCAGCAGGAAGGACAGGCATGTCCGTGTCATCTCGAATGGCAGGAGCGTAGACTCGGGACAGGGCATCCGGTTTGAGATTCTTCGACCCGGGCCGATAGGTGAGGATAAACTGGAATCGATTGAAGAAAAGAGACCATCTAGCTTGTCTAGAGTTCAACCGCTTCGCCTGCTGGATATACTCCAGATTTTTGTGGTCCGTAAGCACTTGAAACGGGTGAGAAACCCCCTCGAGCCAGTGTCTCCATTCCTTCAATGCATTCTTAACCGCTAGGAGTTCACGATCCCCCACATCGTAGTTCCTCTCAGTTGGGGTAAGCCGGTGTGAGAAGAAAGCGCACGGATGAAGCTTCTTGTCTTCACCCCTCTGAGACAGGACAGCTCCAACACCAACCTCTGATGCATCTACCTCCACCACAAATGGTTCATCCGTAGTCGGTAGTATCAGGATGGGAGCAGAGAGAACGCGCTGCTTGAGTCCTTGGAAGGCCGTCTCAGCTTCTCTTCCCCACAAAAACCTTGCATTGCCACCCTTGGTTAAAGCTGAGAGAGGGGCTGCCACCAAGCTGAAGTTCTTGATGAACTTGCGGTAAAAGTTTGTGAAGCCCAGGAAACGCTGAACTTCCTTAACGGATTTGGGGGTGGGCCAATCCGCTACCGCCCCTACCTTCCTGGGGTCCATTTGGACTCGACCGGGTTCCACTACAAATCCTAGGAATTGTACTCGGGATGAATGGAATTCACATTTTTCCGGCTTAACGTACAGATGGCTGTCGAGGAGGCGTTTGAGTACTTGTCTGACATGCTTAGTGTGTTCTTGAAGGGAGCTCGAAAAGATGAGGATGTTATCCAAGTAAACGAACACAAATATGTTAAGCATATCCCTAAGCACATCGTTTATGAGCGCTTGGAACACCGCTGGGGCGTTGGTCAGGCCGAAGGGCATCACCAAGTATTCATAGTGACCAGTAGGCGTGTTGAAAGCGGTCTTCCACTCGTCACCAGGTCTGATCCGCACAAGATGGTATGCGTTCCGCAGGTCAAGCTTAGTGAAAACAACTGCTTCCTGGAGCAGCTCGAAGGCTGTGGCCATAAGGGGTAGCGGGTAACGGTTACGGACGGTTATGGCATTGAGTCCCCGGTAGTCGATGCAAGGACGTAATCCACCGTCTTTCTTGGCCACAAAGAAAAACCCTGCTCCCGCCGGGGAGGTGGATGGACGCAAGAGGCCTGCTTCCAGAGCGTCCTTGATGTAAGTATCCATAGCAGCTCGTTCGGGTGGAGATAGGGAAAAGATCCGACCCCTGGGGGGGCAAGTGCCCGGAAACAGGTCGATGGGGCAATCGTAAGGTCTATGGGGTGGTAGCATGGTGGCCCTCTGTTTGCTAAACACCAGTTTGAGGTCATGGTAACACTCGGGAACTCGGGTCAGGTCGATGTATTCTAAAGACTCGGGAGTAGAACTCGGGGAATTCTGGAAAATACAAGTAGCTTGGCACGTAGGACCCCACTGCTTGATAGTGCCCACAGACCAGTCGATGTGAGGGTTATGGCTGTGAAGCCAGGGGTATCCAAGGACGAGAGGGAACTCGGAACAGGAGATCAAATGAAAGTTCATCAATTCCTGGTGTTGTGAAACTGAAAGTCGCAAGGAGGTAGTGACATGAGTGACAAGTCCAGATCCCAAAGGGCTTCCATCCAATGTAGTGACCCTCATGGGTTCACTTAGAGGTTCAGAGGGAACGCCATTCTCCTTCGCCCAGACACCATCCATGAAGTTACCTGCGGCTCCAGAGTCTACCAAGGCTTGAAGGTGAAGCTTGTGGTTGTCCCAGGAGAGGGTGACTGGAATGAGCAGACGGGAGTTGGACGGATGGGAGGAGGTTATGTTTCCCGTTACAGTTCCCCCCGGTCTGTACGGGACAGAGCGTTTCCCTGGAGCCCGGGACACGTGGAACGGAAATGGCCCGGTTTGCCGCAATATAGACAGCGTCGCTCCCTCATCCGGTGGTCTCTCTCAGCCTGGGAGATGCGTCCAATCTGCATGGGTTCCGATGGAGCCAGCGAGGATAAAGGTGGGGACTCGGAGCTGGGACTGATAGGGGCTAGAGGTCTACGGTTGAGTTCTCTCTCTCTCAGACGCTGGTCAATGCGTGAGGCCAACTTGATCAGGGACTCGAGATTGTCCGGTGGTTCCCGAGTGGCCAGTTCATCTTGGATAGTGTCGGAAAGGCCTTTCAGAAAGCACACCGTGAGCGCCTCGTTGTTCCAGCCACTTGCTGCTGCCACCGTGCGGAACTGGATGGCATAGTCCGTCACGCTGCGCCAACCTTGGTGGAGAGTCAGGAGCTGTTTGGCTGAGTCAGAACCACTGCTTGGGCCTTGAAACACTTGTTTGAATTCCTCAGCAAAGGCAGAGTAGCTGGCACAGCAGGAACTATGGGCATCCCACACAGCAGTAGCCCAGGCCAGGGCTTTTTCCGACAGCAGGGTGATGATATAAGCGATCTTAGACCGGTCGGTGGGAAACGACGAGGGTTGTAGCTCAAAGGAGAGAGAACATTGGGTGAGAAACCCTTTACAAGCACTTGGATCACCTGAGAACCGTTGGGGAGGTGGAAGACGAGGCCAGGGGGTTAACTGCCATGGGTACGTGAATCTGAGGTACTGGGACGGGAACTGTTGCCGGGGTAAGACGATCAGATATTTGCTTAATGGAAGTCAGCATCTCCGACAGAAGATGAGAATGTCTAGCCATTAAGGCCTCTTGCTGAACCAGGGCGGCTTCGTGGCGTTGGACAGTCTCCTGGTGGTGGGACAGCATGGCAAAAGGTCCTGTGAACTGGCTGCCTCTGGGTTCATTTTTGGCTCTGTGTTTCTGTCAGGACCCGGTTACGAACCTGGGTCTCCGGAGTGAGAAACAGTCACTTAACCAACTGAGCCACGAATAGTCAGCAGAACCCAGAAGATGAGGCAGACACAGCAGTACTTAAGACGGTGTATTTAATAAAGTAAAAAGGAGAAGTCCTTAAATACAAAAATGGCAAATCCAAAAGGTGGTAGGAATAGCACAAAAAAGCCTCAAGAGACACTCAAAAACAAAAACAGAATTCCACAAGAGCATCCACCGGAATCGACAGGAAAACACAGAACACTAGGGCTGGGTGCTAACATACAAACACAGAGCACAGAACTGAGGGAAACTAAGGGTTTAAATACAATCAGGGGAAACGAGGTACAGGTGCAAATAATAATGGGGAACAAGGGAAAAAACATAAGGTCAAAAAGCACAATGGGGGCATCTAGTGACCAAAACCCGGAACAACCCTGGCCAAATCCTGACAGGAATGGTTCAAAAATAAACATATCAAGGTGTTAGAATGGCCAAGTCAAAGTCCAGACCTGAATCCAATCGAGAATCTGTGGAAAGAACTGAAAACTGCTGTTCACAAATGCTCTCCATCCAACCTCACTGAGCACGAACTGTTTTGCAAGGAGGAATGGGAAAAAATTTCAGTCTCTCGATGTGCAAAACTGATAGAGACATACCCCAAGCGACTTACAGCTGTAATCGCAGCAAAAGGTGGCGCTACAAAGTATTAACTTAAGGGGGCTGAATAATTTTGCATGCCCAATTTTTCAGTTTTTGATTTGTTAAAAAAGTTTGAAATATCCAATAAATGTCGTTCCACTTCATGATTGTGTCCCACTTGTTGTTGATTCTTCACAGAAAAATACAGTTTTATATCTTTATGTTTGAAGCCTGAAATGTGGCAAAAGGTCGCAAAGTTCAAGGGGGCCGAATACTTTCGCAAGGCACTGTATACACATTTTGTTGATTTCCTTTGCTAGTTAGTGAGTTATTAACCAGTTATCAATCATTTGAATGTCAGCAACAGGGGAGTGAATGCTTCCTACAAGAGCACAAAACATATACATCTCTAAACATCTTTGAAAAGCGAGTCAAGTAAAGAGCTTTTTTTGGTTTTAAAGGGGCAGTGTTGTATTTTGAGATGGGCTTGAATAAGCTAAGCAGCCAATAGGCAGAGGGTAGCATAATTTGTCTGCTTCTCTGTAATAATGGTATGGGAATAATAATGCATTTTATTTTGTAAAGTGGTTTCTTGCATCAAACACCACAAGTAGATAAGTGGATAAACAGGTTAATATCAAGCCCTGCATGTTTTGTTTTTTCCTAAAGTCTCATGGATTTTAGGCCTACACTGAATACGACACATTAGCTGCAACTGTAGGCTGAATGATATAACAGCTATTTCCATGTTAAAATGTTATGGGATGCATTTTCTCCACTGTTTTTAATGGTAGGCCACTCTGGTAGGCCTACAGTGCATTCAGAAAGTGTTCAGAACCCTTCACATTTTCCACATTTTGTTATGTTACAGGCTTCTTCTAAAATGTATTCAATTGTTTTTTTTCCCTCATCAATCTACACACAATACCCCATAATGACAAAGTAAAAACAGGTTTTACATTTTTTTTAAGCAAAAATATCACATTTACATAAGTATTCAGGCTCTTTACTCAATACTTTGTTGAAGCACCTTTGGCAGTGATTACAGCCTTGTGTCTTCTAGGGTATTACGCTACAACCTTGGCAAACCTGTATTTGAGAGGTTTCTCCCATTCTTCTCTGCAGGTCCTCTCAAACTCTGTCAGGTTGGATGGGGAGGTTGCTGCACAGCTATTTTCAGGTCTCTCCAGAGATGTTCGATCGGGTTCAAGTCTGTGCTGTGACTGGGCCACTCAATGACATTCAGAGACTTGTCCTGAAGCCACTCCTGCATTGTCTTGGCTGTATAAGTTATGAAAGTAAGTCCACGTCGAATAAAAATGTAATAATTCAACAGGGGCGGGCGATAGACAGGTCAGGGCAGGTAGGGGTCAATAAACCAGAGGTGGGGCAACAGTACCGGACGGCATGCAGGTCAGGGTCAGGGTAAGGCAGAGGTTGGTAATCGAGAGGGGGGCAAAGGTACAGGTCGGCAAGCAGGCTCAGGGTCAGGAAACCGGAGATAAAGGGCTGTGAGACATGGGCTTGACTCTGGACACATGAAAGATGAGATGCATATGAAGGGTACGGGGCAACAGAAGATGAACAGCAGAGGGGCTAATGATCTTGGAGATGGGAAATGGGCCGATAAACTGGGGAGAGAGTTTGTGGGATTCCACCAGGAGGGGCAGATACCGGGTGGACAGCCATACCTTCTGCCCGAGAAGATACTGGGGAGATGGGGTCCGATGACAATCCACTTGTCGTCATTTCCTGTAGGTGGTCTTGAGGAGGGCCGACCGGGCTCTCCTTCAGGTACGACGACAGCGGCGGACAAACATCTGGGCAGAAGGTATGTCGACCTCCTCTTCCTGCTCAGGGAAGAGCGGGGGCTGATTCCCCAGGGAACACTCAATCGGTGATAGGCCCATGGTAGAGCAGGGAAGGATGTTGCAGGTGTATTCCACCCACACCAGCTGCTGGCTCCAGGTGGTGGGGTTGGCGGAGACCAGGCAGCGCAGGGTGGTCTCGAGGTCTTGGTTGGTTCGATCTGACTGGCCATTGCACTGGGGGTGTTACCCGGGGCACAGGCTGGCCAATAACACAATGAGGGTGCGGAACGCCTTCCAGAACCGGGACGAGAACTGAGGACCACGGTCGGAGACAATGTCCACGGGCAGTCCATGGATCCGGAAGATGTGCTGGACCATGAACCGATTCAGCATTACATTTACATTTAAGTCATTTAGCAGACGCTCTTATCCTGAGCGACTTACAAATTGGTGAATTCACTTTCTGACATCAGTGGAACAGCCACTTTACAATAGTGCATCTAAATCATTTAAGGGGGGGGGGGGTGAGAAGGATTACTTTATCCTATCCTAGGTATTCCTTGAAGAGGTGGGGTTTCAGGTGTCTCCGGAAGGTGGTGATTGACTCCGCTGTCCTGGCGTCGTGAGGGAGTTTGTTCCACCATTGGGGGGCCAGAGCAGCGAACAGTTTTGACTGGGCTGAGCGGGAACTGTACTTCCTCAGTGGTAGGGAGGCGAGCAGGCCAGAGGTGGATGAACGCAGTGCCCTTGTTTGGGTGTAGGGCCTGATCAGAGCCTGGAGGTACTGCGGTGCCGTTCCCCTCACAGCTCCGTAGGCAAGCACCATGGTCTTGTAGTGGATGCGAGCTTCAACTGGAAGCCAGTGGAGAGAGCGGAGGAGCGGGGTGACGTGAGAGAACTTGGGAAGGTTGAACACCAGACGGGCTGCGGCGTTCTGGATGAGTTGTAGGGGTTTAATGGCACAGGCAGGGAGCCCAGCCAACAGCGAGTTGCAGTAATCCAGACGGGAGATGACAAGTGCCTGGATTAGGACCTCCGCCGCTTCCTGTGTGAGGCAGGGTCGTACTCTGCGGATGTTGTAGAGCATGAACCTACAGGAACGGGCCACCGCCTTGATGTTAGTTGAGAACGACAGGGTGTTGTCCAGGATCACGCCAAGGTTCTTAGCGCTCTGGGAGGAGGACACAATGGAGTTGTCAACCGTGATGGCGAGATCATGGAACGGGCAGTCCTTCCACGGGAGGAAGAGCAGCTCCGTCTTGCCGAGGTTCAGCTTGAGGTGGTGATCCGTCATCCACACTGATATGTCTGCCAGACATGCAGAGATGCGATTCGCCACCTGGTCATCAGAAGGGGAAAGGAGAAGATTAATTGTGTGTCGTCTGCATAGCAATGATAGGAGAGACCATGTGAGGTTATGACAGAGCCAAGTGACTTGGTGTATAGCGAGAATAGGAGAGGGCCTAGAACAGAGCCCTGGGGGACACCAGTGGTGACAGCGCGTGGCGAGGAGACAGATTCTCGCCACGCCACCTGGTAGGAGCGACCTGTCAGGTAGGACGCAATCCAAGCGTGGGCCGCGCCGGAGATGCCCAACTCGGAGAGGGTGGAGAGGAGGATCTGATGGTTCACAGTATCGAAGGCGGCCGATAGGTCTAGAAGGATGAGAGCAGAGGAGAGAGAGTTAGCTTTAGCAGTGCGGAGTGCCTCCGTGATACAGAGAAGAGCAGTCTCAGTTGAATGACTAGTCTTGAAACCTGACTGATTTGGATCAAGAAGGTCATTCTGAGAGAGATAGCGGGAGAGCTGGCCAAGGACGGCACGTTCAAGAGTTTTGGAGAGAAAAGAAAGAAGGGATACTGGTCTGTAGTTGTTGACATCGGAGGGATCGAGTGTAGGTTTTTTTCAGAAGGGGTGCAACTCTCGCTCTCTTGAAGACGGAAGGGACGTAGCCAGCGGTCAGGGATGAGTTGATGAGCGAGGTGAGGTAAGGGAGAAGGTCTCCGGAAATGGTCTGGAGAAGAGAGGAGGGGATAGGGTCAAGCGGGCAGGTTGTTGGGCGGCCGGCTGTCACAAGAAGCGAGATTTCATCTGGAGAGAGAGGGGAGAAAGAGGTCAGAGCACAGGGTAGGGCAGTGTGAGCAGAACCAGCGGTGTCGTTTGACTTAGCAAACGAGGATCGGATGTCGTCGACCTTCTTTTCAAAATGGTTGACGAAGTCATCTGCAGAGAGGGAGGAGGGGGGGGGGGGAGGAGGATTCAGGAAGGAGGAGAAGGTGGCAAAGAGCTTCCTAGGGTTAGAGGCAGATGCTTGGAATTTAGAGTGGAAGAAAGTGGCTTTAGCAGCAGAGACAGAGGAGGAAAATGTAGAGAGGAGGGAGTGAAAGGATGCCAGGTCCGCAGGGAGGCGAGTTTTCCTCCATTTCCGCTCGGCTGCCCGGAGCACTGTTCTGTGAGCTCGCAATGAGTCGTCGAGCCACGGAGCGGGAGGGGAGGACCGAGCCGGCCTGGAGGATAGGGGACATAGAGAGTCAAAGGATGCAGAAAGGGAAGAGAGGAGGGTTGAGGAGGCAGAATCAGGAGATAGGTTGGAGAAGGTATGAGCAGAGGGAAGAGATGATAGGATGGAAGAGGAGAGAGTAGCGGGGGAGAGAGCGAAGGTTGGGACGGCGCGATACCATCCGAGTAGGGGCAGTGTGGGAAGTGTTGGATGAGAGCGAGAGGGAAAAGGATACAAGGTAGTGGTCGGAGACTTGGAGGGGAGTTGCAATGAGGTTAGTGGAAGAACAGCATCTAGTAAAGATGAGGTCGAGCGTATTGCCTGCCTTGTGAGTAGGGGGTGAAGGTGAGAGGGTGAGGTCAAAAGAGGAGAGGAGTGGAAAGAAGGAGGCAGAGAGGAATGAGTCAAAGGTAGACGTGGGGAGGTTAAAGTCGCCCAGGACTGTGAGAGGTGAGCCGTCCTCAGGAAAGGAGCTTATCAAGGCATCAAGCTCATTGATGAACTCTCCGAGGGAACCTGGAGGGCGATAAATGATAAGGATGTTAAGCTTGAAAGGGCTGGTAACTGTGACAGCATGGAATTCAAAGGAGGCGATAGACAGATGGGTAAGGGGAGAAAGAGAGAATGACCACTTGGGAGAGATGAGGACGCGGAGAATGTCATTCACCAGAGCCTGGAATACGGCAGGGGCGTTGGTGAGGCCAAAGGGCATTATCAGATATTCATAGTGGCCACTTGCCTTGTTGAAGGGGGTCTTCCACTCGTCCCCCTCTTGTATCCACACCAGGTGGTAGGCGTTTCGTAGATCCAGCTTGGAGAACACAGTGGCCCCCTGGAGCGGCTGGAAGGCCTAGGAAATTAGTGGTAGCAGATAATGTTTCTTAACAGTGGTGTCATTGAGTCCCCGGTAGTCAATGCACGGACACAGGGTCTTGTCCTTGTGCCAGGGGGAGAGGAAGAGGGACGGATAAATCCAGTAGCTAGGGAGTCCCCAATATAGTCCTCCATATCCTTGGTTTCAGTTCCAGACAGTGAGTACAGGTGTCCCCGGGGTGGCATGGTGCTAGAGAGAAGTTCAATCCCGCAGTCATAGGGGAGGTGCGGCAGAAGGGAAGTGGCCCGGGACTTGCTGAACACCTCCCGGAGATCCTGGAACTCCGCAGGAATGGCAGAGAGATCGGAAACCACATCCGAGGACACAGGAAGACGTCCCGGGGCAGGTTGCACCAACTTCAGACAATGGGCGTGGCAGAACAGACTCCAGCCCATGATGGCATTCGTAGACCAGTTGATGAGTGGGTTGTGTCGCTGGAGCCAGGATAATCCCAAAACCACAGGAATCTGGGGGGGGGATTTCATGAGCAGGAACTGAATGGTCTCGCTGTGATTCCCTGACACACGTAGGTTGATGGGAGTGGTGTTATGGGTGACCTGACCTATAGAGCGCCTGTCCTACACTCTAACATCCACGGGAATGGAGCGGGGCTGAGTGGGGATGTTCAGCTCGGAAGCCAGTGTGGCGTCCGAAAAGCTCTCATCGGCCCCAGAGTCAATGAGGACACGGAGAGATTTGGACTGGTTTCCGCACAGCAGAATGACATGAAAAGGGGTAAGGGAAGCAGAAATTCCCCATATGGCCCATCAGAGTACTCGCTCCTACCGGTGAGCCTGGTCTTATACCGGGTACGAGGACACAAAATGACCAAATGTCCCGCAATACAGGCAGCTCCTTGTGCTGATCCGGTTTTGCTGCTCCACTGGCGACAGCCCAGCCCTGCTTAGTTGCATGGGCTCGGGAAACAGTCCCTCGGCCCTCGTCAGTGACTCTCGAAGAAGGTCGGGAAATCTCGGGTGCTCTTGGCCACGGGACCGCCGGGGGCTTCTGGGATGACTCGGAGGCAATGTGGAATCCCTGGACATGCGAGTGAAATCGAATTTCCTCTCCATCCGTCATTCCTACAATCACCCATCGATGTGGATGGTCATAGCAATGAGGGAGTCCAAATCTATGGGTAACTTTCAAGACGCAAGCTCGTCCTTAACCTCCTCTGTGCAGGAACATGTCAAACAGTGCTTCCGGGTACCACGCACTCTCCGCTGCCAACGTACAGAACTCCACCGCATAGTCCGCCCAGCTAGATTAGCTTCCGGGCAGCTTCACTCCCAGAGAACAGGGCATCAAAAACCTTCCTCGCCTCTCTCACGAACCCCTCCAGGCTCGCGCATATGGCTGGCTGCTGTTCCCATACGGCTGTAGCCCAGGTGAGAGCCCTACCAGACATCAGTGTGATTAGGTAGGCAATTTTGGAGCGATCCGAGGGGAAGGAGGATGGTTGAAGCTCACAATTGAGGGCACACTGAGCTAAAAATGCCAGACAGGTGCTCAGCTCTCCTTGAAAGCATTCTGGAGGAGGTAACCCGGGGCTCCCGGGCAGGTGGATTGGCCGGTGGGGCTGCGTTGCTAACCGCTGAGTTTCTGAGGGGCGGTGGGGTTACCACCGAGGCAGGCTGCTCCCCAGACGACCAGCCAAATTGCTCCAGCAGCATGTCCAATGCCCGGTCATGGCGCTCAGCCAACGTTTTGTCCCCTCCATCAGCCCACGAAGCAATTCCTTGTGCCTACCAATTGAGACTCCTTGGGTGGAGATGGTGTTGCGCAGCTGGGCATGGCCAGTTCGTACTATCAGGTATGAAGGTAAGACCCAGATGCAGACCATGTCGAATAAACAATAGTTTAGTAATTCAACAGGGGCAGGCGATAGACAGGTCAAGGCAGAGAGCGGTAATACAGAGGGGGGAAAAGGTATAGGTCGACAGGCAGGCTCAGGGTCAGGGTCAAGGGCAGGCAGAGTGGTCAGACAGGTGGGCTCGGAGTCAGGACAGGCAAGGGTTAAAACCAAGAGGGTGAGAAAAGAGAGACTGGAAAAAGCAGGAGCTGAGACACAAAACGCTGGTTGACTCGAACAAACAAGACAAACTGGCAAAAGACAAACAGAGAACATAGGTATAAATACACAGGGGATAATGAGGAAGATGGGTGACACCTGGAGGGGGGGTGAGAAAATCACAAAGACAGTTGAAACAGATCAGGGTGTGACAGGCTGAGTGCTTAGGGTCTTTGCGCTGTTGGATGGTGAACCTTCGCCTCAGTCTGAGGTACTGAGCACTCTGGAGCAGGTTTTCATCAAGGATATATTTAATCAAGGATATACTTTTTTATATATAAAAAAGTATTTAGTCAGCCACCAATTGTGCAAGTTCTCCCACTTAAAAAGATGAGAGAGGCCTGTAATTTTCATCATAGGTATACTTCAACTATGACAGACAAAATGAGAAGAAAAATCCAGAAAATCACATTGTAGGATTTTTAATGAATTTATTTGCAAATTATGGTGGAAAATAAGTATTTGGTCACCTACAAACAAGCAAGATTTCTGACTCTCACAGACCTGTAACTTCTTCTGAGGCTCCTCTGTCCTCCACTCGTTACCTGTATTAATGGCACCTGTTTGAACTTGTTATCAGTATAGAATACACCTTTCCACAACCTCAAACAGTCACACTCCAAACTCCACTATGGCCAAGACCAAAGAGCTGTCAAAGGACACCAGAAACAAAATTGTAGACCTGCAACAGGCGGGGAAGACAGAATCTGCAATAGGTAAGCAGCTTGGTTTGAAGAAATCAACTGTGGGAGCAATTATTAGGAAATGGAAGACATACACGACCACTGATAATCTCCCTCGATCTGGGGCTCCACACAAGATCTCACCCCGTGGGGTCAAAATGATCACAAGAACGGTGAGCAAAAATCCCAGAACGACACGGGGGGACCTAGTGAATGACCTGCAGAGAGCTGGGACCAAAGTAACAAAGCCTACCATCAGCAAGGGCATTGAAGATGAAGATATAACTCTATATAACTCTTTCAGCATGACAATGATCCCAAACACACCGCCCGGGCAACGAAGGAGTGGCTTCGTAAGAAGCATTTCAAGGTCCTGGAGTGGCCTAGCCAGTCTCCAGATCTCAACCCCATAGAAAATCTTTGGAGGGAGTTGAAAGTCTGTGTTGCCCAGCAACAGCCCCAAAACATCACTGCTCTAGAGGAGATCTGCATGGAGGAATGGGCCAAAATACCAGCAACAGTGTGTGAAAACCTTGTGAAGACTTACAGAAAACGTTTGACCTCTGTCATTGCCAACAAAGGGTATATAACAAAGTATTGTGATAAACTTTTGTTATTGACCAAATACTTATTTTCCACCATCATTTTCAAATAAATTCATTAAAAAATCCTACAATGTGATTTTGAAGTAGTTGAAGTATACCGATGATGAAAATTACAGGCCTCTCTCATATTTTTAAGTGAGAGAACTTGCACAATTGGTGGCTGACGAAATACTTTTTTGCCCCACTGTATGTACTTTGCTCCTTTCATTGTTCGCTCGATCCGGACTAGTCTCCCAGTCCCTGCAGCTGAAAAACACCATGATGCTGCCACCACCATGCTTTACCTTAGGGATGGTGCCAGGTTTCCTCCAGAGGTGACACTTGGCAGTCAGGCCAAAGAGATCAGTCTTCGTTTCATCAGACCAGAGAATCTTGTTTCTCATGGTCTGAGAGCCTGTTAGGTGCCTTTTGGCAAACTCCAAGCGGACTGTCATATGCCTTTTACGGAGGAGAGGCTTCCGTCTGGCCACTCTATCATAAAGGCCTGGTTGGTGGAGTGCTGCAGAGATAGTTGTCCTTCTGGAAGATTCTCCCATCTCCACAGAAGAACTCTGGAGCTCTGTCAGAGTGACCATTGGGTTCTTGGTTACCTCCCTGACCAAGGCCCATCTTTTATTTTATTTTTTTATTTGACCTTTATTTAACTAGGCAAGTCAGTTAAGAACAATGACGACCTAGGAACAGTGGGTTAACTGCCTGTTCAGGGGCAGAATGACAGATTTGTACCTTGTCAGCTCGGGGGTTTGAACTCGCAACCTTCCGGTTACTAGTCCAACGCTCTAACCACTAGGCTACCCTGCTCAGTTTGGCTGGGTGACCAGCTCTAGGAAGAGTCTTTGTGGTTCTAAACTTCTTCCATTTAAGAATTATGGAGGCCACTGTGTTCTTAGGGACCTGCAGAAATATTTTGGTACCCTTCCCCAGATCGACACAATCCTGTCTCTACGGTCAGTTCTTTCAACCTCATGGCTTGGTTTTTGTTCTGACATGCACAGTTACTTATATAGACAGGTGTGTGCATTTACAAACTATGTCCAATCAATTGAATTTGCCACAGGTAGACTCCAATCAAGTTGTAGAAACATCTCAAGGATGATCAATGGAAATAGGATGCACCTGAGCTCAATTTCGAGTCTCATAGCAAAGGGTCTGAATACTTCTGTAAATAAGGTATTGCTCTTTCTTTTATTTTTTATAAATTAGTAAAACAATTCTAAAAACCTGTTTTCACTTTGCCATTATGGGGTATTGTGTGTAGATTGATAAAATATTTTTTCAATTTTAGAACAAGGCTGTAACGTACAAAAATGTGGGGTCTGAATACTTTCCACATTACTGCACATTTTGATCAAATAGCCACAGTAGCCTACATGGCCACTCTTTAAACTGTAACTTGAAGGTGGCACAGCCTTAGTGTTCAAAGTAAGAAGTTGCGCTGGAAGTTGCACAGAATTTTCACAAAGTTCAAGTTTGCGCTCAGCAGACCTGACATTTGCTCAGGGCCGAAAAACATTACAGGGAACATTGGCTGTGTGTTTACAGAACTCCACAGATGTTCTGAAGGGCTGTGTGTTTATATAACTCCACAGATGTTCTAAAGGGTTGTGTGTTTATAGAACTCCACAGATGTTCTAAAGGGTTGTGTGTTTATAGAACTCCACAGATGTTCTAAAGGGCTGTGTGTTTATATAACTCCACAGATGTTCTAAAGGGCTGTGTGTTTATATAACTCTACAGATGTTCTAAAGGGCTGTGTGTTTATAGAACTCCACAGATGTTCTAAAGGGCTGTGTGTTTATAGAACTCTAAAGATGTTCTAAAAGGCTGTGTGTTTATAGAACTCCACAGATGTTCTAAAGGGCTGTGTGTTTATAGAACTCTAAAGATGTTCTAAAGGGCTGTGTGTTTATAGAACTCCACAGATGTTCTAAAGGGCTGTGTGTTTATAGAACTCTACAGATGTTCTAAAGGGCTGTGTGTTTATAGAACTCTACAGACGTTTTAAAGGGCTGTGTGCTTATGTGTGTTTGAAAAATCAAGTTGCTCACTCTATCTTTAATACTCCCATGATATGTATTGTGGATGAACCCGTTTTGAGCTGGCATTCAAGCAATAGAAAATCTGAGTTACTGGGTCAGTGTACCAGCCCCTTCCACCCCATGTCAACTACTGTATAGGATGATGGAGAGCAGTGATTGTTTCCTGGTTTATTTTAAGCTCTTCTGATTGAAACATCCTAGTTGGCTTCATGTATTTAGGTGTTCTTATCCCTGTGTTTTCCCCTTGTATAAATACAGAAAGTGTTCTGGTTGTTGTTTGGGTTAATTGATGTTAAACTAGACTGTCACAGCCACAGGATCCTCTCACGCTCTGCCTGTTTGTTTCCTGGGATCCTGGGTATTCCCCTGTGGTATAGCGTTTCCAATGTTTATATGAGGTAATTATGTGAGAGTAAAACTACACCAGGCAAGGAGCACAGAGCACTGTCAGAACCTCTGAATCCTGCCTCTCCAGTCCACATCAATTTAGCCTGAAATGGAACAATGATGTCAGCTGTAAATAGATGCATTTAGCTGACGTAAAGGAAAGGAAGGAAGAGAGAAGGTGACATCATTTGTCAATCGATAGAGACCTTGTCCAGAATCTAGTTTACCATCACCCTCAATTTTCTTACACAACTTTTTCAATATATTCTTTTAGATAAGTCTACTCAACTAAAGTTTGTAACAATTTGTATGTATTAGAAATTCTCTGACTGAATAGCACTTCTGAGATTCCAATCACATTGATTGAATTTACCTCTTTATGTGATTTGTCAGTCAATTTTGAGGAGAAATATTATTGCCTATTGATTGATTATAGCTGCCAAACATAAATCCAGTTTTTATTGTCTTTCTTCTGTAGCAGCCAATGCTGTCTCTGTCGCCTTCATGTGCATCCATAAATTACTGCCACTTCCATAACTAGTGAAATATGTGTTTTCATACCTTTGAAAGGGAATAGTTTAATGTGCCACTCTTTTAGAACCCTATTAATTTAATGGCAGACAATTCACAGTAAACTAAAAAATTTACTGTTTCGTTCATGACCTAAGCTACAAGAAACTGCCAGCTTACATAAAGTAGCCCAGACTGTGCGTAGGAATTGACAACTTTCCTCACATAATTGCTTTAAAAGCTTTTTATTTGGCCAAGGATCAAAATATCACTGCTCCCTGATGTAACATGCCTGCCCCCTTGTGGAATGATGGGACAATGTCACTTTGAAAGTCATCAAAACTTGAAATGGGGAAAAAAGATTAGTATCATTCTTTAAGTATGAGATTATTTTAAAAAATAGGGCATAATTATCTGGTATATAACGTTTTATTATTTCATATATTATACCATCATGAAACAGTAACCCAGTTCAAAAACAGACAGGATACATTTAACTCCATCTAAGGGGAAAATCTGGGTTTACAATGCACCAGTAAACCCATCATTTTTGTCAGAGAGTGTCTGAGAAGGGATGATGGTTCCACCATACAGACTTTCACCAAATTCTTCTCTCATTAATATGCTCATTCATCTCTATACAAAAGCAACTGTGTAACGTAATTAGAACCATCAAATCAAACTGAAGTGCAAAAACAAAACTGCTTGGCAATTAAATCTGTTTCCATGGTTCACCAGCCGAAAGCTATTTCAAAGCTCCAGGGATCCAGAGTTTAGAGTTGAACATTTCCTTTATGAGAAACACACTTCTTCATTAAAGAAAAACTCCAGTCACTGGGATCAGGAGACGCCAAACATACACACACACGCTCAGACGCCAGTGAGTCGTATTTTTGAAGCTGTGCGTCAGAGCCGTGCCATGGGCCAAACCACTTATTAAACAGAGGAAAGCCAAGTGCCATAAAGGCAGGAGGCTGGCAACTTGTTATTATTCTTTCTGTGAGGTGAACAGCCAGAGATCAATGGCCGTGGTGGTTTCCTCTGCCACAACTATGGCCCAGTAAAGTACAGAGCCCCAGCCGACAGAGACAGATATTAACTAGCTCAGTTCCTTTGAAGCGAATGCCAAGAATAATTTCCCACATGTAACATTTCCCACCAAAACCACAGAGTCACTGCTGCATTCTCTAACCCACCACACAGAGCCAGGCCTATAGGCTACATTCACACAGAGTGAGAGAGGAGAGAGTGACAGAGAGAGAGATTGAGGGTGAGAGAAAACCAGTGAAAAAGGGAGTGGACACATGTCATGAAATTGTCTTTGTGAAAGTACATACAGTGGCTTCGGAAAGTATTCACACCTCTTGACCTTTTTCACATTTTGTTGTGTTACACATTGGGATTCAAATATATCAAATAAACATGAATATATCTTTATTAGATAAGTGCCCCAAGTCAATACATGTTAGAATCACCGTTGGCAGCGATGACAGCTGTAAGTCTTTCTGGGTAAGTCTCTAAGAAAAAGGGATACCTAGTCAGTTGTATAACTGAATGCATTCAACTGAAAGTAAGAGCTTTGCAAACCTGGGATTGTACAATATTTGCCCATTATTTTTTTTCTAATTCTGCAAGTTCTGTCAAATTGGTTGTTGGTCATTGCTAGGCAGCCATTTTGAAGTTTTACTGTAACTAGGCCACTCAGGAACATTCAACATTTTCCAGACAGGTCTCCTGTGATACAAGTCAGTATTCGACTTCCACTCATGTCTGAGAACATCGGGAGATGACGTGGAAATCAGTCATTAGGGGCAACAGTGAGCACTGTTACCTTCAAGTAGGTTTTGGTTATGTTAAGGTGTTGTGGAAAGTGGTGGTGGATGGGTGTAAGCGTCTGCCTCTGGTTGCATGTAGGAATCCAGTGATAGAAAGTTGTTTTTGATATTTTGGTTTTAAACCTATCCCAAACCTTAACCTTTACATTAACCATTTGGAGTTAATGCCAAACCTTAACCTTTACATTAACCATTTGGAGTTATTACCAAACCTTAACCTTTACATTAACCAATTGGAGTTATTACCAAACCTTAACCTTTACATTAACCATTCAGAGGTAATACCAAACCTAACCTTTACATTAACCATTTGGAGTTATTACCAAACCTTAACCTTTACATTAACCATTCAGAGGTAATACCAAACCTAACCTTTACATTAACCATTTGGAGTTATTACCAAACCTTAACCTTTACATTAACCATTCAGAGTTAATGCCAAACCTAACCTTTATATTAACCATTTGGAGTTATTACCAAACCTTAACCTTTACATTAACCAATTGGAGTTATTACCAAACCTTAACCTTTACATCAACCATTCAGAGTTAATACCAAACCTAACCTTTACATTAACCATTTGGAGTTAATGCCAAACCTTAACCATTTGGAGTTAATGCCAAATGAGGGTAGGCAACAACATCTCCACCCCGCTGATCCTCAACACTGGGGCCCCACAAGGGTGCGTTCTGAGCCCTCTCCTGTACTCCCTGTTCACCCACAACTGCGCGGCAACGCACGCCTCCAACTCAATCATCAAGTTTGCGGACAACACAACAGTGGTAGGCTTGATTACCAACAACGACGAGACGGCCTACAGGGAGGAGGTGAGGGCCCTCGGAGTGTGGTGTCAGGACAATAACCTCACACTCAACATCAACAAATCTAAGGAGATGATTGTGGACTTCAGGAAACAGCAGAGGGAACACCCCCCTATCCACATCGATGGAACAGTAGTGGAGAGGGTAGTAAGTTTTAAGTTCCTCGGCATACACATCACAGACAAACTGAATTGGTCCACTCACACAGACAGCATCGTGAAGAAGGCGCAGCAGCGCCTCTTCAACCTCAGGAGGCTGAAGAAATTCGGCTTGTCACCAAAAGCACTCACAAACTTCTACAGATGCACAATCGAGAGCATCCTGGCGGGCTGTATCACCGCAACTGCTCTGCCCACAACCGTAAGGCTCTCCAGAGGGTAGTGAGGTCTGCACAACGTATCACCGGGGGCAAACTACCTGCCCTCCAGGACACCTACACCACCCGATGTTACAGGAAGGCCATAAAGATCATCAAGGACAACACCCACCCGAGCCACTGCCTGTTCACCCCGCTATCATCCAGAAGGCGAGGTCAGTACAGGTGCATCAAAGCTGGGACCGAGAGACTGAAAAACAGCTTCTATCTCAAGGCCATCAGACTGTTAAACAGCAACCACTAACATTGAGTGGCTGCTGCCAACACACTGACTCAACTCCAGCCACTTCAATAATGGGAATTGATGGGAAAGGATGTAACATATATCACTAGCCACTTTAAACAATGCTACCTAATATAAAGTTTACATACCCTACATTATTCATCTCATATGTATACGTATATACTGTACTCTATCATCTACGGCATCCTTATGTAATACATGCATCACTAGCCACTTTAACTATGCCACTTTATTTACATACTCATCTCATATGTATATACTGTACTCGATACCATCTACTGTATCTTGCCTATGCTGCTCTGCACCATCACTCATTCATATCTTTATGTACATATTCTTTATCCCCTTACACTGTGTATAAGAAATTAGTTTTGGAATTGTTAGTTAGATTACTTGTTGGTTATTACTGCATTGTCGGAATTGGAAGCACAAGCATTTCGCTACACTCGCATTAACATCTGCAAACCATGTGTATGTGACAAATAGAATTTGATTTGATTTGATTTGATAATGCCAAACCTTAACCATTTGGAGTTAATGCTAAACCTTAACCTTTACATTAACCATTTGGAGTTAATGCCAAACCTTAACCATTTGGAGTTAATGCCAAACCTTAACCATTTGGAGTTAATGCTAAACCTTAACCTTTACATTAACCATTTGGAGTTAATGCCAAACCTTAACCATTTGGAGTTAATGCCAAACCTTAACCATTTGGAGTTAATGCCAAACCTTAACCATTTGGAGTTAATGCCAAACCTTAACCATTTGGAGTTAATGCCAAACCTTAAGCATTTGGAGTTAATGCCAAACCTTAACCATTTGGAGTTAATGCCAAACCTTAACCATTTGGAGTTAATGCCAAACCTTAACCATTTGGAGTTCATGCCAAACCTTAACCATTTGGAGTTAATGCCAAACCTTAACCATTTGGAGTTAATGCCAAACCTTAACCATTTGGAGTTAATGCCAAACCTTAACCATTTGGAGTTAATGCCAAACCTTAACCATTTAGAGTTAATGCCAAACCTTAACCATTTGGAGTTAATGCCAAACCTTAACCATTTGGAGTTAATGCCAAACCTTAACCATTTGGAGTTAATGCCAAACCTTAACCATTTGGAGTTAATGCCAAACCTTAACCATTTGGAGTTAATGCCAAACCTTAACCATTTGGAGTTAATGCCTAACCTTAACCATTTGGAGTTAATGCCAAACCTTAACCATTTGGAGTTAATGCCAAACCTTAAACATTTGGAGTTAATGCCAAACCTTAACCTTTACATTAACCATTTGGAGTTAATGCCAAACCTTAACCATTTGGAGTTAATGCCAAACCTTAACCATTTGGAGTTAATGCCAAACCTTAACCATTTGGAGTTAATGCCAAACCTTAACCATTTGGAGTTAATGCCAAACCTTAACCATTTGGAGTTAATGCCAAACCTTAACCATTTGGAGTTAATGCCAAACCTTAACCATTTGGAGTTAATGCCAAACCTTAACCATTTGGAGTTAATGCCAAACCTTAACCATTTGGAGTTAATGCCAAACCTTAAACATTTGGAGTTAATGCCAAACTTTAAACATTTGGAGTTAATGCCAAACCTTAACCATTTGGAGTTAATGCCAAACCTTAACCATTTGGAGTTAATGCCAAACCTTAACCATTTGGAGTTAATGCCAAACCTTAACCATTTGGAGTTAATGCCAAACCTTAACCATTTGGAGTTAATGCCAAACCTTAACCATTTGGAGTTAATGCCAAACCTTAACCATTTGGAGTTAATGCCAAACCTTAACCATTTGGAGTTAATGCCAAACCTTAACCATTTGGAGTTAATGCCAAACCTTAAACATTTGGAGTTAATGCCAAACTTTAACCATTTGGAGTTAATGCCAAACCTTAACCATTTGGAGTTAATGCCAAACCTTAACCATTTGGAGTTAATGCCAAACCTTAACCATTTGGAGTTAATGCCAAACCTTAACCATTTGGAGTTAATGCCAAACCTTAACCATTTGGAGTTACCAACCATTGGAGTTAATGCCAAACCTTAAACATTTGGAGTTAATGCCAAACCTTAAACATTTGGAGTTAATGCCAAACCTTAACCATTTGGAGTTAATGCCAAACCTTAACCATTTGGAGTTAATGCCAAACCTTAACCATTTGGAGTTAATGCCAAACCTTAACCATTTGGAGTTAATGCCAAACCAATCGGCAGAGAGAATACCTGGCAAGACATGTGAAGAACAAGATCCTGAAGAGACGCAGCAGGAAACCAAGATGGCTGCTCGTTAATGCCAAACCTTAACCATTTGGAGTTAATGACTAACCTTAACCATTTGGAGTTAATGCCTAAACTTAACCTTGGAAGGATAAAGAGAATTAACTAAAAACTTTGACATTTGAGAAACATGGATGAACATCTAATTCTGACGTGAGGCTGTGAGAGTCTTGTTTTTTTGCAGTATTATTTAGTGCCTTATTGTAAACAGTATGCATGTTTTGTAATGTTTGTTAGCTGTACACGCTTCCTTCTTTTCATTATGTAATTGAGGTTAGTATTGTGGTGTCAAAACAGTGCTGTTGATCCACAGTGGCGTGTATTCATGGATATCTCTGTGTTTCATAATTTTTGTTATGTACTTGAGTGAAGACCCAAAAGCGGTTTTAACAGAAAACAGAGTTCTTTAATGAAAAAACAGGAATGGCATAAATCCTCTTCCAACGTAGTCAATGGAACAAAAAGAACGTTAGTATAATGCAGGATGCACCTGTCAGGCAGACTCCGACAGGATAGGACAAGGTGGAAGCAAACGGGACGACAGCTTGCTTCTGGCATCAAAAACACAAACAAAAATCAGACACTGAAAGTAGCAGGAACAGAGAGAGAAATAGAGACCTAATCAGAGGGGGAAGGGAGAACAGGTGGGAAAGAGTGAATGAGCTAGTTAGGGGAGATGTAGAACAGCTGAAGAATGAGAGACAGAGAAGGTAACCTAAAAAGACCAGCAGAGAGAGACAGAGTGAAGAGAAAGGACAGGAACAGACATAACAAGACATGACAGTACCCCCCCCACTCACCGAGCGCCTCCTGGCGCACTCGAGGAGGAAACCTGGCGGCAACGGAGGAAATCATCGATCAGCGAACGGTCCAGCACGTCCCGAGAGGGAACCCAACTCCTCTCCTCAGGACCGTACCCCTCCCAATCCACTAGGTACTGATGACCACGGCCCCGAGGACGCATGTCCAAAATCTTACGAACCCTGTAGATGGGTGCGCCCTCGACAAGGATGGGGGGGGAGGGACGAGCGGGGGCGCGAAGAACGGGCTTAACACAGGAGACATGGAAGACCGGGTGAACGCGACGAAGATAGCGCGGGAGAAGAAGTCGCACTGCGACAGGATTAATGACCTGAGAAATACGGAACGGACCAATGAACCGCGGGGCCAACTTGCGAGAAGCTGTCTTAAGGGGAAGGTTCTGAGTGGAGAGCCATACTCTCTGACCGCAACAATATCTAGGACTCTTGGTCCTACGCTTATTAGCGGCCCTCACAGTCTGCGCCCTATTACGGCAAAGTGCTGACCTGACCCCCTTCCAGGTGCGCTCGCACCGCTGGACAAAAGCCTGAGCGGAGGGGACGCAGGACTCGGCGAGCTGAGATGAGAACAGCGGAGGCTGGTACCCGAGGCTACTCTGAAAAGGGGATAGACCGGTAGCAGACGAGGGAAGCGAGTTGTGGGCGTACTCTGCCCAGGGGAGCTGTTCTGACCAAGACGCAGGGTTACGAAAAGAAAGACTGCGTAAAATGCGACCAACAGTCTGATTGGCCCGTTCGGCTTGACCGTTAGACTGGGGATGAAAGCCGGACGAGAGACTGACGGAAGCCCCAATCAAACGGCAAAACTCCCTCCAAAATTGAGACGTGAACTGCGGGCCTCTGTCGGAAACGACGTCAGACGGAAGGCCATGAATTCGGAAAACATTCTCGATAATGATCTGAGCCGTCTCCTTAGCAGAAGGGAGCTTATCGAGAGGAATGAAATGAGCCGCCTTAGAGAATCTATCGACAACCGTAAGAATAACTGTCTTCCCCGCTGATGAAGGCAGTCCGGTGATAAAATCTAAAGCGATGTGAGACCACGGTCGAGAGGGAATGGGAAGTGGTCTGAGACGGCCGGCAGGAGGAGAGTTCCCAGATTTAGTCTGCGCGCAGACCGAACAAGCGGCGACAAATCGACGCGCGTCACGTTCCCGAGTGGGCCACCAGAAACGCTGGCGAATGGAAGCGAGCGTACCCCGAACGCCGGGGTGGCCGGCTAACTTGGCAGAGTGGGCCCACTGAAGAACGGCCGGACGAGTAGGAACGGGAACGAACTTAACCATTTGGAGTTAATGCCAAACCTTAACCATTTGGAGTTAATGCCAAACCTTAACCATTTGGAGTTAATGCCAAACCTTAAACATTTGGAGTTCATTCCAAACCTTAACCATTTGGAGTTAATGCCAAACCTTAACCATTTGGAGTTAATGCCAAACCTTAACCATTTGGAGTTAATGCCAAACCTTAACCATTTGGAGTTAATGCCAAACCTTAACCATTTGGAGTTAATGCCAAACCTTAACCATTTGGAGTTAATGCCAAACCTTAACCATTTGGAGTTAATGCCAAACCTTAACCATTTGGAGTTAATGCCAAACCTTAACCATTTGGAGTTAATGCCAAACCTTAACCATTTGGAGTTAATGCCAAACCTTAACCATTTGGAGTTAATGCCAAACCTTAAACATTTGGAGTTAATGCCAAACCTTAAACATTTGGAGTTAATGCCAAACCTTAACCATTTGGAGTTAATGCCAAACCTTAACCATTTGGAGTTAATGCCAAACCTTAACCATTTGGAGTTAATGCCAAACCTTAACCATTTGGAGTTAATGCCAAACCAATCGGCAGAGAGAATACCTGGCAAGACATGTGAAGAACAAGATCCTGAAGAGACGCAGCAGGAAACCAAGATGGCTGCTCGTTAATGCCAAACCTTAACCATTTGGAGTTAATGACTAACCTTAACCATTTGGAGTTAATGCCTAAACTTAACCTTGGAAGGATAAAGAGAATTAACTAAAAACTTTGACATTTGAGAAACATGGATGAACATCTAATTCTGACGTGAGGCTGTGAGAGTCTTGTTTTTTTGCAGTATTATTTAGTGCCTTATTGTAAACAGTATGCATGTTTTGTAATGTTTGTTAGCTGTACACGCTTCCTTCTTTTCATTATGTAATTGAGGTTAGTATTGTGGTGTCAAAACAGTGCTGTTGATCCACAGTGGCGTGTATTCATGGATATCTCTGTGTTTCATAATTTTTGTTATGTACTTGAGTGAAGACCCAAAAGCGGTTTTAACAGAAAACAGAGTTCTTTAATGAAAAAACAGGAATGGCATAAATCCTCTTCCAACGTAGTCAATGGAACAAAAAGAACGTTAGTATAATGCAGGATGCACCTGTCAGGCAGACTCCGACAGGATAGGACAAGGTGGAAGCAAACGGGACGACAGCTTGCTTCTGGCATCAAAAACACAAACAAAAATCAGACACTGAAAGTAGCAGGAACAGAGAGAGAAATAGAGACCTAATCAGAGGGGGAAGGGAGAACAGGTGGGAAAGAGTGAATGAGCTAGTTAGGGGAGATGTAGAACAGCTGAAGAATGAGAGACAGAGAAGGTAACCTAAAAAGACCAGCAGAGAGAGACAGAGTGAAGAGAAAGGACAGGAACAGACATAACAAGACATGACAGTACCCCCCACTCACCGAGCGCCTCCTGGCGCACTCGAGGAGGAAACCTGGCGGCAACGGAGGAAATCATCGATCAGCGAACGGTCCAGCACGTCCCGAGAGGGAACCCAACTCCTCTCCTCAGGACCGTACCCCTCCCAATCCACTAGGTACTGATGACCACGGCCCCGAGGACGCATGTCCAAAATCTTACGAACCCTGTAGATGGGTGCGCCCTCGACAAGGATGGGGGGAGGGACGAGCGGGGGCGCGAAGAACGGGCTTAACACAGGAGACATGGAAGACCGGGTGAACGCGACGAAGATAGCTGGAGAAGAAGTCGCACTGCGACAGGATTAATGACCTGAGAAATACGGAACGGACCAATGAACCGCGGGGCCAACTTGCGAGAAGCTGTCTTAAGGGGAAGGTTCTGAGTGGAGAGCCATACTCTCTGACCGCAACAATATCTAGGACTCTTGGTCCTACGCTTATTAGCGGCCCTCACAGTCTGCGCCCTATTACGGCAAAGTGCTGACCTGACCCCCTTCCAGGTGCGCTCGCACCGCTGGACAAAAGCCTGAGCGGAGGGGACGCAGGACTCGGCGAGCTGAGATGAGAACAGCGGAGGCTGGTACCCGAGGCTACTCTGAAAAGGGGATAGACCGGTAGCAGACGAGGGAAGCGAGTTGTGGGCGTACTCTGCCCAGGGGAGCTGTTCTGACCAAGACGCAGGGTTACGAAAAGAAAGACTGCGTAAAATGCGACCAACAGTCTGATTGGCCCGTTCGGCTTGACCGTTAGACTGGGGATGAAAGCCGGACGAGAGACTGACGGAAGCCCCAATCAAACGGCAAAACTCCTCCAAAATTGAGACGTGAACTGCGGGCCTCTGTCGGAAACGACGTCAGACGGAAGGCCATGAATTCGGAAAACATTCTCGATAATGATCTGAGCCGTCTCCTTAGCAGAAGGGAGCTTATCGAGAGGAATGAAATGAGCCGCCTTAGAGAATCTATCGACAACCGTAAGAATAACTGTCTTCCCCGCTGATGAAGGCAGTCCGGTGATAAAATCTAAAGCGATGTGAGACCACGGTCGAGAGGGAATGGGAAGCGGTCTGAGACGGCCGGCAGGAGGAGAGTTCCCAGATTTAGTCTGCGCGCAGACCGAACAAGCGGCGACAAATCGACGCGCGTCACGTTCCCGAGTGGGCCACCAGAAACGCTGGCGAATGGAAGCGAGCGTACCCCGAACGCCGGGGTGGCCGGCTAACTTGGCAGAGTGGGCCCACTGAAGAACGGCCGGACGAGTAGGAACGGGAACGAACAGAAGGTTCCTAGGACAAGCTCGCGGCGACGGAGTGTGAGCGAGTGCTTGCTTTACCTGCCTCTCAATTCCCCAGACAGTCAACCCGACAACACGCCCCTCAGGGAGAATCCCCTCGGGGTCGGTGGAGACCTCAGAAGAACTGAAGAGACGAGATAAAGCATCAGGCTTGGTGTTTCTTGAGCCCGGACGATAAGAAATAACAAACTCGAAACGAGCGAAAAACAGAGCCCAACGAGCCTGACGCGCATTAAGTCGTTTGGCTGAACGGATGTACTCAAGGTTCCTATGGTCAGTCCAAACGACAAAAGGAACGGTCGCCCCTCCAACCACTGTCGCCATTCGCCTAGGGCTAAGCGGATGGCGAGCAGTTCGCGATTACCAACATCATAGTTACGTTCTGACGGCGATAAGCGATGAGAGAAAAACGCGCAAGGATGGACCTTGCCGTCAGAGAGAGAGCTGAGAAAGAATGGCTCCCACGCCCACCTCTGACGCGTCAACCTCAACAACAAACTGACTAGAGATGTCAGGTGTAACAAGAATAGGTGCGGATGTAAAACGATTCTTAAGAAGATCAAAAGCTCCCTGGGCGGAAACGGACCACTTAAAGCACGTCTTAACAGAAGTAAGGGCTGTGAGGGGAGCTGCCACCTGACCGAAATTACGGATGAAACGACGATAGAAATTAGCGAAGCCCAGAAAGCGCTGCAGCTCGACGCGTGACTTAGGAACGGGCCAATCAATGACAGCCTGGACCTTAGCGGGATCCATCTTAATGCCCTCAGCGGAAATAACGGAACCGAGAAAAGGGACAGAGGCGGCATGAAAAGTGCACTTCTCAGCCTTCACATAAAGACAGTTCTCCAAAAGGCGCTGGAGGACGCGTCGCACGTGCTGAACATGAATCGAGAGAGACGGTGAAAAAATCAGGATATCGTCCATGTAAACGAAAACAAAAATGTTCAGCATGTCTCTCAGGACGTCGTTAACTAGTGCCTGAAAGACAGCTGGAGCGTTAACGAGGCCGAAAGGAAGAACCCGGTATTCAAAGTGCCCTAACGGAGTGTTAAACGCCGTCTTCCACTCGTCCCCCTCCCTGATGCGCACGAGATGGTAGGCGTTACGAAGGTCCAATTTGGTGAAAAACCTGGCTCCCTGCAGGATCTCGAAGGCTGAAGACATAAGAGGAAGCGGATAACGATTCTTAACTGTTATGTCATTCAGCCCTCGATAATCCACGCATGGGCGCAGGGACCCGTCCTTCTTCTGAACAAAAAAAAACCCCGCTCCGGCGGGAGAGGAGGAGGAGACTATGGTACCGGCGTCGAGCGAAACCGACAAATAATCCTCGAGAGCCTTACGTTCGGGAGCCGACAGAGAGTATAATCTACCCCGGGGGAGTAGTTCCCGGAAGGAGATCAATACTACAGTCATACGACCGGTGGGGAGGGAGAGAAGTGGCCTTGGAACGACTGAACACCGTGCGCAGATCGTGATACTCCTCCGGCACCCCTGTCAAATCGCCAGGCTCCTCCTGTGAAGAAGAGACAGAGGAAACAGGAGGGATAGCAGACATTAAACAGGTCACATGACAAGAAACATTCCAGGATAGGATAGTATTACTAGACCAATTAATAGAAGGGTTATGGCGCACTAGCCAGGGATGACCCAAAACAACAGGTGTAAAAGGTGAACGAAAAATTAAAAAAGAAATGGTTTCGCTATGATTACCAGAGACAGTGAGGGTTAAAGGCAGCGTCTCACGCTGAATCTTGGGGAGAGAACTACCATCTAAAGCGAACAAGGCCGTGGGCTCCCTAACTGTCTGAGAGGAATGTCATGTTCCCGAGCCCAGGTCTCGTCCATAAAACAGCCCTCCGCCCCAGAGTCTATCAAGGCACTGCAGGAAGCAGATGAACCGGGCCAGCGGAGATGGACCGGAAAGGTAGTGCGTGATCCAGAAGGAGAGGCCTGAGTAGTTGCGCTCACCAGTAGCCCTCCTCTTACTGATGAGCTCTGGCTTTTACTGGACATGAGGTGACAAAATGACCAGCGGAGCCGCAGTAGAGACAGAGGCGATTGGTGATTCTCCGTTCCTTCTCCTTGGCCGAGATGCGGATACCCCCAGCTGCATAGGCTCAGCATCCGAGCCGGCGGAGGAGGGTGGCAGTGATGCGGCAGGTGGCAGTGATGTGGAGAGGGGAGCAACGGAGAACGCGAGCTCCTTTCCACGAGCTCGGCGACGAAGATCAAACCGTCGCTCTATGCGAATAGCGAGAGCTATTAAGGAGTCCAGACTGGAAGGAACCTCCCGGGAGAGGATCTCATCCTTAACCTCGACGAGGAGACCCTCCAGAAAACGAGCGAGCAAAGCCGGCTCGTTCCAGTCACTAGAGGCAGCGAGAGTGCGAAACTCAATAGAATAATCCGTTATGGATCGATTCCCCTGACATAGGGAAGACAGGGCCCTGGAAGCCTCCTCCCCAAAAACAGAACGGTCAAAAACCCGTATCATCTCCTCAAAGTCCTGATACTGGTTAATACACTCAGCCCTCGCCTCCCAGATTGCCGTGCCCCACTCACGCGCCCGTCCGGTAAGGAGAGAAATGACGTAGGCGATGCGGGCTGCGCTCCTGGAGTAAGTGTTGGGCTGGAGAGAGAACACCACATCACACTGAGTGAGGAATGAGCGGCACTCAGTGGGCTCCCCAGAGTAACACGGCGGGTTGTTGATCCTGGGCTCCGGAGACTCGGAAACCCTGGAAGTGGGCGGTGGATCGAGGTGGAGTTGGTGAACCTGTCTTGTGAGGTCGGAGACTTGGACGGCCAGGGTCTCAACGGCATGTCGAGCAGCAGACAATTCCTCCTCGTGTCTGCCTAGCATCGCTCCCTGGATCTCGACGGCGGAGTGAAAAGGGTCCGGAGCCGCTGGGTCCATTCTTGGTCTGATTCTTCTGTTATGTACTTGAGTGAAGACCCAAAAGCGGTTTTAACAGAAAACAGAGTTCTTTAATGAAAAAACAGGAATGGCATAAATCCTCTTCCAACGTAGTCAATGGAACAAAAAGAACGTTAGTATAATGCAGGATGCACCTGCCAGGCAGACTCCGACAGGATAGGACAAGGTGGAAGCAAACGGGACGACAGCTTGCTTCTGGCATCAAAAACACAAACAAAAATCAGACACTGAAAGTAGCAGGAACAGAGAGAGAAATAGAGACCTAATCAGAGGGGGAAGGGAGAACAGGTGGGAAAGAGTGAATGAGCTAGTTAGGGGAGATTTAGAACAGCTGAAGAATGAGAGACAGAGAAGGTAACCTAAAAAGACCAGCAGAGAGAGACAGAGTGAAGAGAAAGGACAGGAACAGACATAACAAGACATGACAATTTTACTACAATTCGTAAGAAGCTGAATGTATCTCACAGGAGAAAGCATCCGAGCGCGCAACACAACGCCCCTCTGTCTGTCTAGTTGCTGTCTGTCTCGTCCAAACGAGTATACTGTTGCCACCCTTGGCATTGAAGGCAAGGGAAGTCAGCGAGCATCTGGCCTTCCTTCACAAAAAGAGTATAATTTGCCAATCAGCGTTGTGCTAAACTTAGCAAGCTCAAGTGTGAATGGTCCTGTCACACCAAAAAAAAGTGTCAACGGAAGCCAGCTTGGATTTGGCCATCACTCCGGTCTTTTAGATGGCACTGTATTAGACCAAGCAGAAGTGATTTGATGATGTTGAAATGTTGAAGTTGAAATGGAGGAGGCAGCTCTAGTTTTCCACTTATGGAATTGCTTCAGGGAGGGTTGAGCATTGGCTTCCCCAGGGATTTTACCATCCAAAGTATAAGTAATAACTTCACTATACTCTAAGGAATATTCATTGCCTGCTTATTTTCTACCAACAGGTTCCCTTCTTTGTGAGGCAATAGAAAACCTGCCAGGTCTTTGTTAGAAATTCATTGCTTGACTGAGGGACCTTACAGATAATTGTATCTGTGTGGTACAGAGGTGAGATACAGTCATTCAAAAAATAATTTTAAAGACTATTATTGCACGCAGAGTGTAATTTATGTGACTTGTTAAATACTTTTTTACTCCTGAACTTATTTAGACTTGCCATAACAAAGGAATTGAATGCTTATTGACTCAAGAAATTTCACATTTCGTTTTTTTATTAATTATTAAATGTTGAAAATCATAATCCCACTTTGACATTATGAGGTATTGTGTCTATAGCGGTGACAAAACAATCTCAATTCAATCAATTTCAAATTCAGACTGTAACACAACACAATGTGAGTACTTTCTGAAGGCACTGTAGCTACCTGGACTATCTACATTGACCCTTTTTGCGCTAACTTTGACTCATCACATGCACTGCTGCTACTATTTATTATCTTTCACTTTATTCCTACATGTACATATAGTATCTACCACGACTACCTTGCACATCGACTCGGTACTGGTAGCCTGTGCATATAGCCAAGTTATCCTGACTCATTGTGTATTTATTATTACATGTCTTCATTTTCTATTATTTCTCTATTTTCTTTCTCTCTGCATTGTTGGGAAGTGCCCCTAAGTAAGCATTTGACTGTTAGTCCACACGCGTTTTCGAAGCATGTAACGAAAAATGTGTATTTGATTTGAAAAGATCCGTATTTTTGTTAGTGACAGTAAATCGAAGTGAGGATGTCATCCATCTTCTCCAACTCTCTGCAACCATAACGCTCGAGGTAATTAAATCCTGGCATTATAAAAACTACAAAGAGCTCATTTAAAATCAGAAACGTGTGCTGAAACTTTTCATAGTAACTTGATGTCAGATCATGCCAGCAATATATGCCAATTTAACCAGTTCCATTTCAGCAGAGCATATCTGGGAGCTTTTGATTTCAATTACGCAAAATAGAAACCTTTGTAACCTCAATAAAAAATCGAATTAACTGCTAAACATTTGGTTCATTAACCAATGTATTGATGGTCTATTGCAAAATGATTGTGCAAAACATTGAAAAGTAATGCAAATTCAGTGAATTATAAGAATGCATAAAGCACAGGTCGAAAGAGAACATATACTGTTGGACTAGGTAAATGCAGTGCATTCGGAAAGTTTTCAGACCCCCTGACTTTTTCAACATTTTTATATGTTACAGCCTTTTTCTAAAATTGATTAAATTGCTTTTTACCTCATCAATCTACACACAATATCTCATAATGACAAAGTGAAAACGGGATTTTAGACATTTTCGCACATTTATGAAAAACTAAACAGCAATACCTTATTTACATAAGTATTCAGACCCTTTGTTATGAGACTCAAAATTGAGCTCAGGTGCATCCTGTTTCCACTGATTATCCTTGAGATGTATTTAGAACTTGACTGGACTGCTGTAAATTCAATTGATTGGACATGATTTGGAAAGGCACACACCTGTCTATATAAGGTCCCACAGTTGGAAGTGCTTGTCAGAGCAAAAACCAAGCCACGAGATCGAAGGAATTGTCCTTAGAGCTCCGAGACAGGATTGTGTCTTGGCACAGATCTGGGGAAGGGTAACAAAAACTTAATGCAACATTGAAGGTCCCCAAGAACATGTTGGGGACCTTCGGTGGAGAAGGGAGAAACTAAAGGACTGTCATCTAAAGGACTCTCCGACCATGAGAAACAAGATTCGCTAGTCTGATGAAACCAAGATGGAACTCTTTGGCCTGAGTACCAAGCTTAACAGTGAAGCATGGTGGTGGCAGCGTCATACTGTAGGGATGTTTTCAGTGGCAGGAAGACTAGTCAGGATTGAGGGGAAGATGAATGGAGCAAAGTACAGAGATTCTTGATGAAAACCTGCTCAGTACCTCAGACAGGGGCGAAGGTTCACCTTCCAACAGGACAACGACAAAAGCACACAGCCATGACAACGCAGGAGTGGCTTCAGGACAAGTCTTTGAATGTCGTTGAGTGGCCCAGCCAGAGCCTGGACTTGAACCCTATCAAACATCTCTGGAGGGACCTGAAAATAGCTGTGGAGTGACATTACACATCCAAACTGACAGAGCTTGAAAGGATCTGCAGAGAATGGGAGAAACTCCCCAAATACAGGTGCCAAGCTTGTAGCATCATACCCAAGAAGACTCAAGGCTGTAATTGCTGCCAAAGTTGCTTCAACAAAGTACTGAGTAAAGGGTCTTATGTAAATGTAATATTTAAGTTTATTTTTAATAAATGTGCAAACACTTTTAAACCTGTTTTGGATTTGTCATTATGGGGGTATTGTGTGTAGATTGAGAATTGTATTAAAAATATATATATATATATATATATATATATATATATATATATATATATATATATATATATATATATATATATATATATATTCAAAAAGATAAAGGGAACACTTAAACAACACAATGTAACTCCAAGTCAATCACACTTCTGTGAAATCAAACTGTCCACTTAGGAAGCAACACTGATTGACAATAAATTTCACATGCTGTTGTGCAAATGGAATAGAGTGGTTCTGCAGGTGGTGACTACAGACCACTTCTCAGTTCCTATGCTTCCTGGCTGATGTTTTGGTCACTTTTGAATGCTGGCATTGCTTTCACTCTAGTGGTAGCATGTGACGGAGTCAACAACCCACACAAGTGGCTCAGGTAGTGCAGCTCATCCAGGATGGCACATCAATGGGAGCTGTGGCAAGGTTTGCTGTGTCTGTCAGCGTAGTGTCCAGAGCATGGAGGCGCTACCAGGAGACAGGCCAGTACATCAGGAGACGTGGAGGAGGTCGTAGTAGGGCAACAACCCAGCAGCAGGACCGCTACCTCCGCCTTTGTAAAAGGAGGAGCACTGCCAGAGCCCTGCAAAATGACCTCCAGCAGGCCACAATTGTGCATGTGTCTGCTCAAACGGTCAGAAACAGACTCCATGAGGGTGGTATGAGGGCCCGACGTCCACAGGTGGGGGTTGTGTTTACTGCCCAACACCGTGCAGGACGTTTGGCATTTGCCAGAGAACACCAAGATTGGCAAATTTGACACTGGCGCACTGTGCTCTTCACAGATGAAAGCAGGTTCACACTGAGCACGTGACAGACGTGACAGTCCGAAGACGCCGTGGAGAACGTTCTGCTGCCTGCAACATCCTCCAGCATGACCGGTTTGGCGGTGGGTCAGTCATGGTGTGGGGTGGCATTTCTTTGGGGGGCCGCACAGCCCTCCATGTGCTCGCCATAGGTAGCCTGACTGCCATTAGGTACCGAGATGAGATCCTCAGACCCCTTTAGACCATATGCTGGTGCGGTTGGCCCTGGGTTCCTCCTAATGCAAGACAATGCTAGACCTCATGTGGCTGGAGTGTCAGCAGTTCCTGCAAGAGGAAGGCATTGATGCTATGGACTGGCCCGCCCGTTCCCCAGACCTGAATCCAATTGAGCACATCTGGGACATCATGTCTCACTCCATCCACCAACGCCACGTTGCACCATAGACTGTCCAGGAGTTGGCGGATGCTTTAGTCCAGGTCTGGGAGGAGATCCCTCAGGAGACCACCCGCCACCTCGTCAGGAGCATGCCCAGGCGTTGTAGGGAGGTCATACAGGCACGTGGTGGCCACACACACTACTTAGCCTCATTTTGACTCGTTGGACATTACATCAAAGTTGGATCAGCCTGTAGTGTAGTTTTCCACTTTAATTTTGAGTGTGACTCCAAATCCAGACCTCCATGGGTTGATAAATTTGATTTCCATTGATAATTTTTTTGTGATTCTGTTGTCAGCACATTCAACTATGTAAAGAAAAATGTATTTAATAAAAATATTTCATTCATTCAGATCTAGGATGTTATTTTAGTGTTCCCTTTATTTTTTTGAGCATTATATATATATATATATATATATATATATATATAATATATATATATATATATATATATATATATATATATTAGAATAAGGCTAACATAACAATGTGGAAAAAGTCAAGGGTTCTGAATACTTTCCGAATGCACTGTAAGTCACATACCTGATCAATAACAATACAGTCAATATAATATCAGCCAAACAGGATGACACAGAGCGAAGCAAACAGTACACAGGCAAAGGTTTAAATTATTTTTAGTACTGGTATGATACATATTTACAATATACTTAAAGTTTTAGCCATATACCGTTACCGATGATAGAGGCATGCTTCTGCTTATAGACTATTCTACATAAGGCACAGATCACAGGTCACTTAAGGGAAAATGCCTCAAATGAGAGAACAGAAGAATTGTGAAAACCACCCATTCCTACACCAACCAAGAATTTTTCCCATTACATGGAGAGTAAACCTAAAGATATCCTGGAATATAGTATTAATAGCAAAAAATGTACATTTTTCTTCTTGATACAGCAGTAAATAATAGCTAACCATATAGTATTGAGGAAAACAGACCATGAAATATATGTTTACCCCATCATGACAATTAAATTACTTGCATAATGTATTGAGTGCACTTTGTCTTTCATTCTCACTGGCATATCTCTAACTACTGCTCCCTTATGGCCTACAAAGCAGTCCTCTTCTCTTAGTGACACCAAGTGTGAATTTCAATCATCTGAAGTGCGTCTCTCTCTTCTTCTCTCCTTTATCTGCACTGACCTGAGAACCTAAGATAGGTGAAAACAATATGGTGGATGGTGACATTGGCAATTTACTTTCACCTGTCCATGTTTTTCACAAGTGCAGATAAGGGAAAGGAAGCAAGGAGAGGAAGCCCCTTTAGACTATTGGGATGAACCTCAGTTCCCTCATCTGCAGAGCAGCTGTAGTTCAGAGGAGCTGCAGGTCAGTGCAGGAGAGGCCAGCTCCTCTGCTCCTCCCAGAGCGTCCTGCCCCTTGATCTTCAGGTTGACAAACTTGATCTTCCAGCTGTTCTGTTCCAGCGGTGAGCGGATGAGGCCAAACACCTGTTCATATACTCCTAGGCAGACATCATCTCTGTGAATGGTCCCTGCCACAGCCACCAACACCAGGCCGTGGGGGGAGGACAAGACCTTCAGGCCAGGAGGGTCAAGGTTGGGGCTCAACAGGAGCCTCTCGTCCCTCGCCAGGGCCAGGAGACGCAGGCTAGTCAGCTCAGAGCCATGGAATTCTTCCATTTGTTCGCCAACAGCACTGAGACAGAGAGTGAGAGAGAGGTCCTATGAATTAATATGGTATTTAATACTGTATGGTCAATACAAAAGAAAATGGTAAGTTAGTCAAAATCAATGCTTAGTCCCTAAGAGACTAAAAACTATATAATTTGTGTCCAGATTTGTACCTGGAGAAGAGGCGCAGACGGACGTCCTCCCAGAAGTGTTGTGGTCCCCAGTCCTTAGGAGGCTGGTGCAGGGAGGGGTTCTGACTGTTGAGAAGCTGGAAGAACCACTGACAGAACTGTCTGGCCAAGGCCAGGTGGTCAAAACCAGGACTGTACCCTGCCTCAGAGGAAACAGAGACACTCTCAGCTGGTCTCAGACTTAGGCTGGTTTCAACTGCTGGGGTTTGATAGTCCAATGCCTACAAACAAGACCACAGACATTAAGTGACAAAATCATGTTAAAATATTCTTGCCAAATTCAGCCTCCAAGAAAAACAGAAACACGAATGTGTCTATACCTTCCCAGTAGACCAAAACTCTAGAGTCCGCTTCACTAGCTGGTGTTTCTCACTGTTGGGGGGCATCACCACCCCCTCCTTTGCCAGGTACTTGAATATAACGTCACGGTGGACCTTTTTTCGTTTTAGCAGCTCCTCCGTATCCTTGGTGTATGAAAGAATGGCCTCAACTGCTTCTGTAACAGACAGAGACGACCCCAAGATTTTACTATGGTATACCATTTACAGATCAAAACTTGCAAAGGTTGGCAGCTAGCTAGTTAGCTAGCCCAATAATGGACTAAAGGAGCCTAATGTTACTCCTTATAGTCCAAGGACCTTACATGTTCTGTTTAGAGGCAAATTGGCTGTCAGCCAAATACTCCATCTAAATGTGAATCGATTCTCAATTGAGGTATAGTTCTAGAATCAAAAAGCCCTTTGCTTTCATATCACAAAATAATTTCACAAATGAAAAATATACACTGTACACTGTTTTAACACAGTTGCAGCCAACAGTGCTGTAACTTGGAAATATTGCCTTGTGGGAACCTTAATTAACAAAAGGTGTGTAATAATTTAACCTTTTGTTTAAAAAAAAATATTTCTCGATAATATGAAAGATGTTCAATCCTTGTTTCTAAAATCATACCACAAGCGATGCGTTTTAACGTTCATAACAAGCGTCGGGGCTCTTAACAAAATGCCCTGGCCAGAAGACACTATCATCAATATGCGCTAGAGGTAGTTATGAGTGGGTTAGCTACCCCTTGATCATTGGATGAAGGCGTCTTCTGTATGGGGGTGTTTTGTTAAGAGTCCCGACTTTCGGTCTGAACATTAACAGCATGGCTTGGGGTATGGTTTCGGATGCAAGAAAGGTTCTTATCTTTCATATCTGGGAGAAATCATAAGAGGTTATATTGATACACATATTTATAGGGTTCGGGTTCCCACACATATGTCCATGTTACAGCGCTTGTTAGCGGAAAAATACGTTAGACTGTGGTTGGACTAGTTACATGTGCTAATTAGATATCTGCGTCTCCGAACACCTGTGTGTAACCAAACCGTAGACGGACGCCAAAAACATGTTGACACTGAACAATACTGCGGGCTGCGACTGTATTAAAACAATGTACAGTAAGTGTGTATTTTTCATTTGAGACATTTTTTCGAAGTGGGGGGCGGCAGGTCGTATAGTGGTTAGAGCGTTGGACTAGTAACCGAAAGGTTGCAAGATCGAATCCCCGAGCTGACAAGGTACAAATCTGTCGTTCTGCCCCTGAACAGGCAGTTAACCCACTGTTCCTAGGCCGTCATTGTAAATAAGAATTTGTTCTGAACTGACTTGCCTAGATGAATAAAGGTTACATTTATTTAAAAAATACAAATTGTGATATGAAAGTAAAGGGATTTAGGATTCTACAGCCGAACCGCAATTGACAATAGATTCACGTTTAGATTGAGTATTTGTCTGTTTTTGTATCCAAAGCCAATTCGCATTTAAACAGAACATGTGGTCTTTGGACTGAAAAGCAGCTACATTCGGCTCCTTTAGTCCATTATTATTGGGTTAACATTAGCCGCTAAGTTCTCACCTGTAATGTTTTCCACTGCAATCATTTTGTTGGTGACTGTATCGCTAAGCGAAAGTATGTCGCCCCTTGACATGATACCCAACATATTTTTACAGCCCTTACGCTCCGTATCGGACAATACAGGCATATTTAAAACGATAGTATTCAACTTTTAACCCAGTAAACACCTGCAATGGCTGTGGTTGTACTTCCGTCATCCACCACTCGAGGGTACCAAAGGGAACGTCCGGGAGGAAACACGGCATCCCTCAAAGGTTCCGCAAGTATTTGCACGCTGCCTGTAGACAGAAGCAGAAGTGACAGTGCCATCTACAGTGAGTTAACTAATCATTTTCAGCATGTACTAGGTATAATTTTTTTCTCTTAATAATGCATACTAAGGCATTATTACCGCGACAGAAGAACATCATTTATTCCGTGCATCTCTGAGATTTGTCGATAAAGGTTGTGGCGTATTGCAAGTAACGTTAGGGTGTCCGACGCCGTCCCAAAACAAGGTAGGCAATGATGATGATAACTAGCTAGCTAAGGTTACATAGACTATGCTATGGTGAGTATCATTAGCTAGCTATGTCAAGCATCTGGCATTTTATATGATAGCTTAATGTTGGCCAGTTGATAATACACTACTGTACTGCTGGGCTTCGCAATCATTTAGCGATTCAGTAGCTAGCTATATGGGTCTTGCCAGCACAGTATGATGACGTTAATTAGCTAAGGGTGTTCCTAACTAACGGTACGTTAATAACCCTAGTAACCCAAACAACCCTAACCCTAAACTAACCCTATTACCAGAGAGGATGAACCTCTGCAGAAGATTGGACAAAGTGGATGTCATCAGTAGCCAAGTTCTTTTTCTTTCTCATGATTGCTCTATCTTGTCAGATTTATTAACAGGACGTTGTAGGCAATGTTTAAACCACATAGTCCTTCAACAGTGTGTTAAATGCCATCATGGAGGTAAAAATATACTTTTTCCAGTATTGATGAACTCTGCAGGTAAGCATGTTTTGAGGAGGAAGTTGATAGTGTACCATGATTTCATCAACCCAATGAACCTATATTGCAAATCACTGTCATTCCCCACAAGGAACTTGGTACATAATTATTGCTACACCTCCTCAAGGAAGTGTTGTCAAAACACTTAATTTCACCACTACCACCCAACAATGCTGCTTACTAAACCTCTGTCTCTTCTCTGTTTATCCTCTCCGGTGGCTGTTTAGATGGGGGAGACTGAGGGCAGGGTGCTGGGCAGGGTGACGGTGTACTCTGTGCTGGGCTGTCCCCACTGTGTGCAGGCTAAGACAAGCCTTGGCCGTCTGGGTCTGCCTGTGTGTGACGTAGACATGGGAAAGCACCCAGAGCTCCGGGACAGTGTGAAGAAGCTGACCGGACGGAGCACAGTTCCTCAGATCTTCTTCAACAGTGTCCACATCGGGGGGAATGATGACCTGCAGGAACTGGTGAGAACACTGTCTCTCAGATGGATGGATACATTGTCTCTGACTGCTCTATATTCAGTCATTCAGTTAAGTGAACTTTAGGTACTTTACCAAAAATTGTACAAAAGGTGGGTTTGCTATTGTAGTAAGTAGAGGCTTGCTTCTGAATGTCTTACCTGGCTAAATAAAGGTTAAATAAACACTACTCTCTGAAGCTTCCAGAGGAGTTGGAGCGTCTAGTGCGTTTGGTGAGGGAGGAGCCTGTCTTGTCAGAAGCCCTGCCCCTGCCCGAGGAGAACCAATCAGATGGCTCAGACACAGCTGAGGAGGCTGATGGAGGTCAGTGGACACACAAGAAGCCCTGTGCCTGATTAGATTACGGTCGATTTAGAGTTGGGCCCTGCTCTATAGAAATGTTTGCACCTTAGAACTGGAATGGGTAGACTGGAATGGCTGCAAAGACATATTCAGTCAAATTAGTTTATTAACCATTTTTGCCTTTTGCAGTTAAAAGACAGACCTCCTGCGGCGAGACTAATCTCATCTTCCTCTAGTTATAAACATGAGCTCTGATTCGACAGGGTTATTTGGATATGAGACTGATATTACTGGACATGCTACTGTTTGAATACCAGCTATAATATCAGTATCATAAGACCTGGGGAAGAAGTGTCTGTCTTGTCAGTGTGGAATGTTGGCATCTGCTGCATGAGAGACATGCTGGTTTTGTAGTTTTGTTTCAGCAGCCACAGCTCTCTGTGTGTGTGTGTGTGTGTGTGTGTGTGTGTGTGTGTGTGTGTGTGTGTGTGTGTGTGTGTGTGTGTGTGTGTGTGTGTGTGTATGCGCCCATCTCCTGTCACCACAGCAGAAGCAGAGACAATGGATCAGTGTTACCTGATAGCCAGTAGCTGGCCTCTCTGCCCAGCCACAATATGTGTCTGAGGTCTAGTCTCCTCTGCTACCACTCAGGTCCATAAAATACATTCATATGGACTACAGTAAGAAATAAATATTGTCAATTGCTCCAACCATTTTCTCTTACACATTCCTATAGTGTTGATGTCTGGTGAGTGGCATCCATTCACACATTAGATGATTGTCAAGCCCTGTGTGCATTCTCTGCAGAGTTTAAGTGTCAGAGGCATGCGTTAGCGGACGTGGTAGAGGATCTCAAGCAGAGCGATGTGATTGGATTTCAGTGGAGGGGACTGAGCATGTGCAGAAACAGCTTCACAGGAGCACAGCTGGTTGGCTGGCTGCAGAAAGAGAAGGGCATGGGTAAGGAATGAGAATGAGTAAACAGATATTCCTAAATTCTACGTACAAATTCTAATTCTATTGTTCTATTCTATGATTCTAACTGATTCTAATTCTCGGATTCTGGTAGAGATGACTAAGGCATGTGAGACTGGGCAGATGTTACTGGACAGGAAGTACATGGTGGGCGTGGCTGGGGCAGGGAAGGGGGAGGGGTTTGGAGTGAGTGACAGGCTGTACAGGCTGATGGAACGCAACCCTCACTCGGCCCTGAACGCAGGACAGACTGCTGCATGCTCTCCTTTACAGGGTAGGTAGGGAGGACTCTCTTTTCTGAGTCTGGTTCTTCTCAAAGTTTCTTCTTGCTAGTGAGCCTTTCCTTGCCACTGTCGTCTCTGCTTGCTCTTTGGGTGGTTCAGGCACTTTCAGATAAATCACACTGTGTAGGTGTGGGCTTTCCTGCATGGAGCTTCTCTTTCTGCTAGTTAAACACACAAGTGTAAGAGGCAATCCACACCTGGTGTGGGCTATTACATTAATTCCCTGATACGATTAACTGGGATTGGAGTAGGTGTCCTTAAAAGCAGCTGATCTGTCTGTGTTCGTGCAAACGTGTGTGTGAGTCTCTGTCATTGCATAAGTTGAGCTTTTCTGCATGCCTCTTGTTGTCTTGCATAAGAAGTAACCTTAATCAATGTCTTTCCTAGTTAGGACATCTGCTCATTTTCTGTTAAAATAGATTATTAATTATATAATGTCTATATTCTCTCTCTTTCTCCCTCTCTCTCAGCTGCTGAGTTGTCTGCCATTCTAAGGAATATGATCCTGAAGTTGTTCTCTGAGTACCTCTCTTCTGATGGAAAGGTAAGTCACACTGAACTAACTACACCCTCCATTACAGTAGATATATTATGACATGACAGTTGTACTACAATATGTGTGTTTCCTTACAGTGTGTGGACTACAAGGCCATGTCCCTGAGCCCAGTGTTTGAGCGCTACTGTGAGCTGGCTGTTCAGCTACAAAGAGTGGAGCTGCTGTCGCTGACCAGAGAGGAGAAACTAGCCTTCTTCATCAACACCTACAACGCTCTGGTCATCCACGGAAACGTCCGGATGGGAGCCCCAACCAACATGTGGCAGAGGTACAAGGTAAGAGCACCATCTCGGATTGTGGAAAGACAACAAGTAATACGTAGTCTGTTTAGCAGTGATATTACTTTGTTCCTGTGTGTTTGCAGTTCTTTAACTATGTGAGCTACCTGATTGGAGGAGAGGTGTTCACTCTGCAGGACATAGAGAACGGGGTTCTGAGAGGGAACAGAAAGGGCGTCGCACAGCTTCTCAAGCCCTTCTCTAAGACTGACCCTCGTCTACAGGTACACTACTCCGCTGGACCGGGAAACCTATTCAACTTATTATCATTTTTTTTATTCACATCTCTGATTTACTGGTGAAAATGTATGTTTTTATCTGAAATGTTGCACAATCTGTGGCAGTGGTTGTAGTGGTGATAGTGGATGTTTTCTGTTTGTCCACCAGGTGGCTCTCCCAGACGCTGAGCCTCTCATCCATTTTGCGCTGAACTGTGGAGCTATGGGCTGTCCACCCATCAAAACATACACTCCACAGGTAACACACTGGGTTTTTACACTGAAAATACTACACAGGTAGTGACACAGTATTTTATGAATCTGGAGATGAGTAAAGTCACGTGATTTGTCCTCTCCGACCAATCAGGACATCGATAGTCAGCTACGCACGGCGGCCGAGTCCTTCCTGGAGAACGATGATGGCTGTGTGGTGGATTCTGAGAAGGGGGAGGTCCGTCTCAGCCAAATATTTAAGTGGTACAAGGCAGACTTCGGAGGCACAGATGAGAAGGTACCTCAAAACTGACCTTTCACCTTTAACTGAAGAGTACGGTCTCCTGTCCTAACACAGCCTTGCCCGGTCTCTCCTTCAGCTGTTGAACTGGATCCTGGAGCACATGGGGGACTCTCCCAAGAGGTCCAGCCTGCAGAGTGTCCTCTCCTCTGGGAAGATCAAAGTCAGCTACCTGCCCTACGACTGGAGCACCAACAGCTCTCACTGAGGCAGAGTAACAAGCCATAGGAACACACTGTTCTGTCTACAACACAGAGAAACACACAGCTCAGCCTGCAGACATGTCTATCCTCAGTAAAGAGGTCTGTGTGTCTAACCCTTTCTTTCAATCTGCTTCCCTACTCTCCCACAGCATGTGAACCTACAGTTTAACCTGGTTTTACTTCCTCTTCTTACTGGGTCTTCCATTTTCAGCCTTGGAAGTGCTAATGCTGCATTTTAGCACACATCTACTTATTATAAATTTGGTTATCATTGATTATAAATATATTTATTGATACTGTATATGTTAGGAAGGCTTGATTAATTCCATGCATGTTTATGATCCAATTCAACATTTAAAGGACACATTTGTACTTTTTCTAACAAAATAAAAAAAGTTAACTATTTATAAATTTTAAAAAAGATCTAAAACTGTTTAAATCTTTAATCCCAAATGGTTTGTTCATCTGCTTTATGCACACCACATTGTGCTGGTCTCCGTATAGCCAGGTACCAGTACATTGTTCTCCAGAAAGAGCTTTGTACTGTGTAGCACACTGAGTCTGTTCTAGCCCATCTGTGTTTAGAACTCTCCCACGGTATGACAACGGGGGAGTATGTCTCCCTCTTTACCCACAAATCACTTGTGTGTTTATCTCAGGTCAGCTGCCCCATGATGCAATGGTAGGACTTCTTGTATGAACAAAATCTGGAAAACTGTTGTCATATCACTATAACATGTAATATCTGTATCATTCATATACCTGCAGTGTACTGTACTATTTCTGTCAAATCCTGATGTAGCTTAACCATTTGCTCTGTCTCCCACTCTGATGTTTGGCTTTGTTTGTTGGGTTTCTGTGAGGCTTGCTTTACCTCTAGTGAAGCAGATTCTCCAGTGAGAGGAATAACTCTCCTGCTCTGAAGGCAAAGCCGACCTTAGATACTGTTTAGAAGTGTTACTAGGCATTACTATTTTGTCTCATTCACTCACTGAAATGCATGTTACAATGACTGGAATGCGTTAGTTTGTTTGATGCATGTACTACTGTATGCTTGGGATGCTGAATCCTCTCATCCTGAAGCCTGTAGTTAGAATATATGACCCTGTTCTCTAGCCAGTGCCTTCTAACCCTGCATGAGAGAGAGAGAGAGAGAGTACCTCAGTCCCTGGCCACATCTATAGCTAGTACTCCTATTACAACTGCTCCTAAGGCTCCTAATCCCTACTGCCAACAACAGGCACCAGTACTCCATATTAACAGAGTTATAACTACTAGTAAGTACTACACTGGTAGACATGTTGCCGGGAGATTCCAGTTGGGCAGTGTTCTTTACTCCTGGTCCTGGATAGCCACAGTATGTGCAAGCTTTTGTTCCAGCCCTGTACAAACATACCTGTTTCAGACCTTGATTAGCTCTGGGACCAGTAATGAACACTGCTTTAGTAAGGTTTCATGCATCTGCAACAGTAGGGGCTTGTACTCTGAATGATACCCTAAAAGTTGGAGCTCAGTCTGCTCTGACGACTACTGTACTTCCCTAAACTTACCTCATCTCTCTTTGTATTTGTCAGGGGCAAAAATGTGATGCAAACCTGTAGAGAACAACACTGTCGTGGCTTTTGCCTGGATCCAACTATGACCTAACTCTGAAGCAATACTTTTTATGATGGAAATGATGCAATTTGTCATCTGAAATAAATATCTTATAGTTCACTGATTGTGCTCTCCCTTCTTGACCCATTGCAGTAAAGCACTACTTTAGTTCATACTGTAAATTGTTTATTGAAAACAAGTGACTTTTCTTTAAGAAAAATAGAGTTGAATTGAGGATATTTTCATTGAGTACAAACTTATAACATTGGTACATATAAACAACTAATGCAGGTAAGTGCACATCACCATATTCATCCCATTATGGGCTCTTCAACAGTGATTTTTATTCTCAAATGAATTTTGGAATCACTTTTACAAAATATTTAAATTAAATGCATAGATGATCCATTTCTAATACATTGTGAAACAGTTTAATTTGTCAGAACAAAATCAGTTAAAATCTATATTTTAGTTCAGTATTTTATGTGCCAACTAAAACTTATGCCTAACAATCCAATTAGAATGACTTTTGAAGCACCATACCTACTGTGTGATTCTTCATATTGATTTTAAAGAAAATAAGAATTGAACAAAGAAGTGTAATGACAAAGGCAGTACTGTTCGGTCCACATGTATGTACAGGGAAGTGTAGCAGTAACACTGATTCCAGAGGGTTGTGTGTGTTGTACTTTTAGTGCCCGGCAAACTTCAGGCCACAAGAGTCTGGCCCTACAGCTCTGAGCCGACTGTGCTAGTAGTGCCTGTATTAGGCCCAGTTCAGAGAGTACAGATATAGCACAGAAGTGGAGACACCTGTCTGATAGGAGCATTGTGGCGCTTCATATGGTCTCTGTCGTGCTTGAACATGAAGAGCATTTCACTCCCCTTCACCACTAACCTGGGAAGGAATAGAACAAAATGTATATTTGCTTTACAAAACAGAGTTGTCACATTACTATGCAAATGCTTTTTGTATACGATAGAAAAACTGTTGACCAAGTTCATGTTTCAAAACATTCTCTCCCTTTTGATATAGCTGTGCTCTATTCATTAGGTGTACCGTAGCTCATTTTCAAACATGCATTATGATACATTACAAGCTCAAAACATGTCTCAACAAATTACAATTATGATAAGGTGATATTTGCATGACAATTAATCGTTACCCCAAATGTAATAATGGTCACAGCCATAGCTCCCCGTTTGACAAATTCAGTGAACAGAAACTCCCACGTACGCTACTCACTGTCGTCATCGGAGTCGAAGCTGAAGAGGGAGGAGCAGGTATTTTGGGAGAGATGTTTCTCCAGTTCCTCGGTGCTAGTGAAGGAGGAGAAACACTTGGAGCAGCGCTGTCTTTGAGGGGCCTCCTTCTCAGCCACCACCTCCTTCTTCCCCACCACACTCCTCTTTACCGCAGCCTTACTCTTTTTGCCAGGCCCGCAGGAAGTGACCTCACTGGGCTTCCTGCGCTTGCGCATGCTGAGGGCTGCCTCGGTCAGGTATGTGGAGGGGGGCGGGCGGATGAGGGGAGCTTTGGCCAGTGTTAGGTAGGAAGGATCCTCTTGTTTGAAGGTCTTGTGTTCCGCGATAACCGGTTCCTCTCCGCCAGGCACCACCTGAGCCAAACTGACGATATTGTCCACGTCCCTCATGGTCATAGGCTCAGTGATGTTTTGGAGGATTCTGGGATGGGGGTGTGTGGATGTGGTGGTTTGGGATGGGGGTGTGGGAGAGGTGGTAGTGGTGGCAGGGACGGCTGTCTCGGGGGCTTTGTCTTTCTTATCCTTTTCATCATGGCCGTTGATGAGTTTCAGTGTGCAATGATTGGGAGGTGTGGTGACAGCACCTTGAACAGTGCCTGGAGTCTCCATTGGGCCGTCATAGTCGTTACCGTTGGTGTCTGACTCCGGAGTCTGCCCCTCCTCTTTGGATGCGCTCTGCTCCTCTGTCAGCTCGTCATTAGGCTGGCCCTGGATGTAATGCCTCCACTCATGGTCGTGGAGAGAGGGGAGACGGGAGAAGATCAGCCCACAGCCGGAGTACCCACAGGGGGCTTGGAGAGGCAGGTGCGTATCCATGTGCTCCCAGAGTAAGTGGGTTCTGTAGAAGCGCTGGCCACAGTTCAGGTGGAGACACACCTGTTTCAGAGGAGCATCATGGATCTTCATGTGTTCTAGGAAGTGCTGGTGGTTCCACAGGTACCTGGAACAGAAAAGAATAGAGACATAAGCAACACCATTTTCAACAAGCTACGGCATGTTTTACCGGCTCAACCATCTATAGGCTGGTTCCCCAGCCTAATCATGGAGAGCAGTAGATTTGGTGTTCTAACTGGCTTCTGCAAGTCGTGTCTCAGGCCTGGCCTGAAGAACACCTCAAGGTTGAAATGTTGTTTTGATAGAAATAATTTGACAGCAGTGTGTCCCTCTTTTCACCTGTTACAGTGAAGGCACTTCTCATGCGGATCAGAGCGCCTGCTTTTGGGAGTAGGCGTTTCCCTCTGCCCCCTCCACCCGTGCACTGTCACATCCTGGCTCTTCGCCCTCTGTTTCCAGGGGGCCTCGCCCTCAGGGCTCAGCTCTGTGGTAGCGCCCTGCTCCAGCTCGTCTTTAGACTGGGGCTGGGTATAGTGCCTCCACTCGTGGTCGTGGAGAGAGGGGAGGGTAAAGAAGATCTCCCTACAGCCGGAGTACCCACAGGGGGCCTGGAGAGGGCGGTGGGTGTCTATGTGGTCTTTGAGCTCCTGGGCAGTCTTGAAGCGTTGGTCACAGTTCGTGTGGAGACACGCATGTTTTAGAGGAGCATCGTGGAGCTTCATGTGGTCTCTGTAGTGCTCAATCACCAACAAGAGCCTGGGGCACAACAACAAAAAAGATGGAGACATACGTGACACCATAGTAAAGTTGGAACCCCCACCCCACCTAGATACATTTTGGTCTAGTTGGAGCCTACATATTTTTCTGTGCCTTTGCATCTGACCTGGGAAATAATCTGTGGGGAAAGACCCTTCTTACCTCTGGCAGATCTGGCACTTCCCCTTCCCCCACTGGAAGGTCTTGTCCAGGACGGCTGCGTCCTCCATGTGGTAGGTGACAGCGTGTCTCAGCAGCGATGGGCCAATCTTCATAAAGATGCTGTCACAGCCCTCTGAAGGACACAGGTGGTACTGCTTCTGCTTCCCCTCCTCCTCTCCTCCCTCGCTCTCCTTGTCCTCTCCTCCCTCTGTCTCCTTCCCAGGCACCACCTCTCTCACAATCACCACTTTGTCTTTCACAGTCACCTGTTCATCAGTCACTTCCACAGACTTCAGGTTGTCCATGTCCATTTTACACTTCTGGTTCTGGGTCTTTCTGATCAGGTTTCTCAGGTTCTGGATGATTCTACTCTGCTTGCTCACCACCGGCTTGGCTTTAACACGTTTGGGTTTAGGAGGCTGGTCCGTCGAAGTCGAGGGCTCAGTCACGTTCTCAACAGGTTTCGCTTCGTTCTCTGAAGCTTGATTAATATTCTTTGAGGGATATGTCTCCCCATTGACAGTGGGTTTGACCTTAATGTTGGCTGTGGAAGTTCTCAGTTCCTCTATGTGCTCTAGAACGTGTTCCCTGGCGCGGTTGTACCTTTGGAAGTGTTTGCCGCAAAAGACACAGCTGAGCCTGGTCTTTCTCAGCTTCAGGTGGGCCAGGGTGTGTCTCACCACGTTGCCTCCCTTGAAGAGTTTCTGGCAGTGGCTGCAGTGGAAGCGCAGGTGTTTGGAGCGTACTGGAGCCTTGCCTGGCTTGGTCTGTTCACCCTGCAGGTGCACAAACAAGCTGTTATGCTGTCAAAGTGGAGAGGTGATATTCACAGAACCGGGTGTACTAGATAACCACTAAAGAACTCTGGAGGAAGGTTAAAAATACATTATAGATTAACATTATAGATGAATGAATCACTAGACTTTTTTCTCTCCAGATAACACTAACCTGAGTGTTTGAGTCTGGTCCCGCCTCTGTCACTGTGAATTCACTTTCTCTAGAAAGTAGTTCCTTAGCAGCTGTCCCTTTGGAAAGTTTGGCGTAGATGTGGAACAGTTTCAGTGGACACTCCTCCATCTCCAAGGCTGGACCATCCAACTCTGGGTCAGTCTGCTCACTGGGACCTTCTAAAACCTTCACGTCTGAAGGCTCTACTTCTAAAGGCTCTATGTCAGAAGGCTCTACTACTGAACGTTTGGAGTCTAAAGGCTTTGCATCTGAAGGGTCTACCTCTGAAGGCTCCACTTCAAAAGTTTCCACTTTTAAAGTCTCCACCGCAGAAGTCTCCACCCCCGAAGTCTCCACCGCCGAAGTCTCCACCGCCAAAGTCTCCACCGCCGAAGTCCCCACCGCCGAAGTCCCCACCGCCGAAGTCCCCACCGCCGAAGTCCCCACCGCCGAAGTTTCCACCGCCGAAGTCTCCACCGCCGAAGTCTCCACGTCTGACTCTGGTTTATACTTAAACGGTCTCTCACCATATACACCATTAGGCAGTCCCATGTTAACATATTTCTCAGACTCACTGTGCTGTTGTTTAATACGAACACTGGGTTCTAGATGACTCTCTACCACTTCCCGGTCAACAGGCACTTCATTTTCAGGGAAGGACAGCTCCATGCCAAATATAGTCCGACGGTAAGGTCTCTTACTCTCCATTCCCTGCCTCATCTCTCTCTTATTTTCCTTTTCATGCCCCCTCTCTTTCCCCTCCCCTCCCTGTCTCTTATCCTCTCCTCTCATTCCCTCCCGTCGCTTCTCCCTCATTCCCCCTGGGGATATGTTCTCCGTCTGTCTGGTCATCTCCAGGAGCAGCCATCTTGGTTTCCTGCTGCGTCTCTTCAGGATCTTGTTCTTCACATGTCTTGCCAGGTATTCTCTCTGCCGATTGGCCGGTAGCTTGGTGGAGCTTTCAGAACTGAGATTGTGAATGAGGGAGTACTTAATGTCTGGGTCGTCAGCATACTCAATATCTGACCTACACTTTCTTCTCCTCCACCTCCTCTTCCTCCTCCTCCTCCTCACAGGGAAGTCCTCTGTCTGTGACTCAGGAGCATCCCCATTCAATACCTCTTCGGGTTCCTGACCTACAGTGTCAGAGCTCTCTAGTGCTGTGTTAGTGTGTGGGTGGAGGTGGGAGGCATCTGTGTGTATTCTGCATGTCTCCTCCTCCATCCAGTAGCTTGGTATCCACTCCTCCTCCACCTCTTCCAACTCCTCTTCCTCCTTCAGCTCATTTAGAGCATCCCTCGTGGCCTTGTCAGTCATCAGCTCCAGACAGTGGGTTCTCAGGGTCAGCAGATTCCAGAACTCTGGGTCAAAGAACAGACCTTCCTTCAGCACCTAGACCAGGACAGAGTTTTCAATTCTAAGTATTAGATGAGGAAATCCAATGAGGAAATCCAACATTTTCTTACATAGAAAAAGAATACATAGCCCAATGGGCTTTCAAATGCCATACTGTACAATGAAATACACATTTGACAAACGTACTCCCCGGAGCCCGTCTCTGACCTGTAGGATATAGAAGCGGATGTTGGTTCTGACATGGGTGTGCTGGGGGTGTGGCTCCTCATCGGGGTATGTGTAGAGCAGATACATGGTCTTGTAGGCCTCCATGCTACGTTCCAGACAGAACACCAGCAAGGCACAGAGGCGACATACCTCCAGGTCCCTGGGGAGCAGGAAGGCCATGGTCTTACACAGTAGACAGCGTGTTACAGGGTCAGACTGGAGGTCTGTCTGTAACGCTGTAGCACAAAGCTCCACACACAATGGCACTCCCTCACTACCCATCTGGCAAAGAAATAGGAACAAAGTTTTATATTTAATTATGTAAATAGCAGAACAACAAAGTTGATTTCTAAGTCAGGGTAAACTAAGCAAACAAGAGTGTCATATTTGTTGGTGGTTGGCTGTACACCCACCTCTGCTGTGATGACTTTGATGAAGGGGAAGATGGCGCTGGCGTTGATGGCGGAGAGCATCAGCTGGCGACACTCAGACAGGAATCCCTGCTTAGAGGGATGGGCCCTGAGGTACAGTCTGCTCCACAAGAACACCAGATCCCTGTATGAACGCAACATTCTATTATGTTACAGTACTGTATTATTACTGACCAGATTTAGTACAGTTGTGGACAAAAGTTTTGAGAATTAAACAAATATTAATTTTCACAAAGTCTGCTGCCTCAGTTTGTATGATGGCAATTTGCATATACTCCATAATGTTATGAAGAGTGATCAGATGAGGCAAAGACGTTTGGAGGATGGCCTGGTGTCAAGAAGGGCAGCAAAGAAGCCACTTCTCTACAGGAAAAACATCAGGGACAGACTGATATTCTGCAAAAGGTACAGGGATTGGACTGCTGAGGACTGGGGTAAAGTCATTTTCTCTGATGAATCCCCTTTCCGATTGTTTGGGGCATCCGGAAAAAAGCTTGTCCGGAGAAGACAAGGTGAGCGCTACCATCAGTCCTGTGTGCCAACAGTAAAGCATCCTGAGACCATTCATGTGTGGGGTTGCTTCTCAGAACACAGCCGTGAATAAAGAATGGTACCAACACATCCTCCGAGAGCAACTTCTCCCAACCATCCAGGAACAGTTTGGTGACAAACAATGCCTTTTCCAGCATGAAGGAGCACCTTGCCATATGGCAAAAGTGATAACTAGGTGGTTCGGGGAACAAAACATCAATATTTTGGGTCCATGGCCAGGAAACTCCCCAGACCTGAATCCCATTGAGAACTTGTGGTCAATCCTCAAGAGGCGGGTGGACAAACAAAAGCCCACAAATTCTGACAAACTCCAAGCATTGATTATGCAAGAATGAGCTGCCATCAGTCAGGATGTGGCCCAGAAGATAATTTACAGTATGCCAGGGTGGATTGCAGAGGTCTTGAAAAAGAAGGGTCAACACTGCAAATATTGACTCTTTGCATAAACTTCATGTAATTGTCAATACAAGCTTATGAAATGCTTGTAATAATAACACTTATGAAATGCTTGTAATAATACTTCAGTATTCCATAGTAACATCTGACAAAAATATCTAAAGACACTGAAGCAGCAAACTTTGTGGAAATTAATATTTGTGTCATTCTCAAAACTTTTGGCCACGACTGTACATGAAGTATACATCACAGTGTTACTGACCATATGTAGTACATATATCACAGTGTTACTGACCAGATGTAGTACATGAAGTATATATATCAGTGTTACTGACCAGATGTAGTACATGAAGTATATATATATCACAGTGTTACTGACCAGATGTAGTACATAAAATATATATATATCACAGTGTTACTGACCAGATGTAGTACATAAAGTATATATACCACAGTGTTACTGACCATATGTAGTACATATATCAGTGTTACTGACCAGATGTAGTACATGAAGTATATATATCAGTTACTGACCAGATGTAGTACATGAAGTATATATCACAGTGTTACTGACCAGATGTAGTACATGAAGTATATATATCAGTGTTACTGACCAGATGTAGTACATGAAGTATATATATCAGTGTTACTGAGCAGATGTAGTACATGAAGTATATATATCACAGTGTTACTGACCAGATGTAGTACATGAAGTATATATATCAGTGTTACTGACCAGATGTAGTACATGAAGTATATATATCACAGTGTTACTGACCAGATGTAGTACATGAAGTATATATATCAGTGTTACTGACCAGATGTAGTACATAAAACATATATATCACAGTGTTACTGACCAGATGTAGTACATGAAGTATATATACCACAGTGTTACAGACCATATGTAGTACGTAATATCACAGTGTTACTGACCAGATGTAGTACATGAAGTATATATACCACAGTGTTACTGACCATATGATGTACATATATCACAGTGTTACTGACCAGATGTAGTACATGAAGTATATATATCAGTTACTGACCAGATGTAGTACATGAAGTATATATATCACAGTGTTACTGACCAGATGTAGTACATAAAATATATATATCACAGTGTTACTGACCAGATGTAGTACATGAAGTATATATATCACAGTGTTACTGACCAGATGTAGTACATGTCTCCGTTGTGTAGCCGTTGGCTGAGGAAGGCTTTGCACAGAGACAGCAGCAGCTCATCTTTCTCCTGGCTCTCTGCATTACAGATTATCTCTACTGCGTCTCTGCCATCTATCTCAGCCATCTGAGGGAGGAAACAAAACCATGAGTCCATGCTGATGATGCTCATTGTCCATCAACCTACTCTGATTAGAGAGACTGTATAAAGATAGAGTGAAAGGTAGTTATAGATGGTTGCTGTACCTCCTCGTGCAGGTGTTGATGTAGTGAAGCCTTGCACAGGCATGTGAGGTAGGCCTGGTGGAAGAACAGGTGCCTCCACACCTCTGGGTGCTCCAGGCAGCACTTAGCCAGGGCCATGGCCTCCTGCACGCGCTCACAGGCCTGCAGGTACCGCACACGCAGCTCAAAGAACATTGGCTTCTCTGAGCTCAAATACTTTTCCACTTTAACAGAGAGAGAGAGAGTGGGAGAAGGAATAGAGGGAAAAAGGAAGAGGGGGAGAGGAGATAAAAGACAATAAGAAATGCATAGGAACCTCACAACCAAAAAAACAAACAGAGAATGTATATGTACCTTCTGTCTGTGTGAGGGCTGTGTCTTTCAGGATGGATTGCAGAGCGGGTCTCTCCCAGGGACCACCATCTTTGATGATCTGCCTCACCTGCAGCAGGTACACGTTCCTGTGTCTCAGCAGGCGGCGATGACAGGCCTACAGACGAGTAATAAAAAAATAAAAGATAGTCACACACTCTATATATAAACTCCCAGTAATGTATTGGGTAAATCACCAACGTTTCGGGCATCACTGTGCCTTCTTCAGGGTCAAAGAGGAGGAAATGGGACTCACATTAACACTGTTTACATGGATCATCATGATGATTGCACTCAGTGAGAATAAAAACATTACACTTTTTTGCCTCACCTGAAAAGAGGCTAATATGTCCCTCAGGGGGGCCTCTAGGAACTCCTCTTTCCCGAAGAACAACATCAGCTCAAAGAAGCTCCTGAAAATTACATTTACACACACACACACACACACACACACACACACACACACACACACACACACACAGTGCATTTGGAAAGTATTCAGACCCATTCCACTTTTCCACATTTTGTTACGTTACAGCATTATTCTAAATTTGATTAAATACATTTTTTTACTCAATCTACACACAATACCCCATAATGACAAAGCGAAAAAAGGTTTTTAGACATTTTTCCAAATTAATTGCATTTAAAAACAGATACTTTATTTACATGAGTATTCAGACCTTTTGCTATGAGACTCGAAATTGAGCTCAGGTGCATCCTATTTCCATTGATCATCCTTGAGATGTTTCTACAACTTGATTGGAGTCCACCTCTGGTAAATTTAAATGATTGGACATGATTTGGAAAGGCACATGCCTGTCTATATAAAGTCCCACAGTTGTCAGTGCATGGTAGAGCAAAAACCAAGCCATCAGGTCGAAGGAATTGTCCATAGAGCTCCGAGACAGGATTGTGTCAAGGCACAGATCTGGGGAAAGACACCAAAGAAATTCTGCAGCATTGAAGGTTCCCAAGAACACAGTGGCCTCCATCATTCTTAAATGAAAGAAGTTTGGTACCACCAACACTCTTCCTAGAGCTGGCCGCCCTGCCAAACTGAGCAATCAGGGGAGAAGGGCCTTGATCAAGGACAGGATTATGTCGAGGCACATATCTGGGGAAGGGTACCAAAACATTTCAGATCCTCTGAAACTCTGTCAGGTTGGATGGGTAGCGTCGCTGCACAGCTACTTTCAGGTCTCTCCAGAGATATTCGATCTGGGTTAAAGTCCGGGCCACTCACAAGGTCCTTCAGCGACTTGTCCTGCATTGTCTTGGCTGTGTGCTTAGGGTCGTTGGAAGGTTGGAAGGTGAACCTTTGCCCCATTCTGAGGTCCTGAGCGCTCTGGCTATAAGCGCTCTCCACCACCACGCTTCACTGACCCTAGAGATGGTGCCAGGTTTCCTCCAGACGTGAGGCTTGGCATTTAGGCCAAAGTGCTCAATATTGGTTTCATTAGACCAGAGAATCTTGTTTCCTGTAGTCTGAGAGTCCTTTAGGTACATCCATGTGGGCTGTCATGTGCTTTTTACTGAGGAGTGGCTTACGTCTGGCAACTCTACCATAAATGCCTGATTGGTGGAGTGCTGCAGAGATGGTTGTGCTTCTGGAACTATATATACACACACAGTATCAGTCAAAAGTTTAGACACACCTACTCATTCCTGGGTTTTCTATATTTTGACTATTTTCTACAATGTAGAATAAGACATCAAAACTATGAAATAACAAATATGGAATCATGTCGTAAACAAAACAAAAAAGTCTTAAACAAATCAAAATATTTGTATATTTGCGATTCTTCAAAAAGTCACCCTTTGCCTTGATGACAGCTTTGCACACTCTTGGCATTCTCTCAGCCAGCTTCATGAGGTAGTCACCTGGAATGCATTTGATTTAACAGGTGTGCCTTGTTAAAAGTTCATTTGTGGAATTTCTTTCCTTCTTAATGCATTTGAGCCAATCAGTTGTGTTGTGACATGGGATGGGTGGTAGAGAAGATAGCCCTATTTGGTAAAAGACCAAGTCCATATTGTCAAGAACAACTCAAATAAGCAAAGAGAAACAACAGTCCATTATTACATTAAGACATGAAGATCAGTCAATCTGGAAAATATCAAGAACTTTTAAAGTTTCTTCAAGTGCAGTCGCAAATCCATCAAGCGCTATGACAAAACTGGCTCTCATGAGGACCGCCACAGGAAAGGAAGACCCAGAGTTACCTCTGCTGCAGAGGATAAGTTCATTAGAGTAACCAGCCCCAGAAATTGCAGCCCAAATAAATGCTTCACAGAGTTTAAGTAACAGACACATCTCAACATCAACTGTTCAGAGGGGACTGCGTGAATCAGTGCTTCATGGTCAAATTGCTGCAAAGAAACCACTATTAAAGGACACCAATAAGAAGAAGAGACTTCCTTGGGCCAAGAAACACGAGCAATGGACATTAGACCGGTGGAAATCTGTCCTTTGGTCTCATGAGTCCAAATTTGAGATTTTGGGTTCCAACCGCCGTGTCTTTGTGAGAACCAGAATAGGTGAACAGATGATCTCCGCATGTGTGGTTTCCACCATGAAGCATGGAGGAGGTGGTGTGATGGTGTGGGGTTGCTTTGCTGGTGACACTGTCAGTGATATATTTAGAATACAAGGCACACTTAATCTGCATGGCTACCACAGCGATACGCCTTCCCATCTGGTTTGTGCTTAGTGGGACTATCATTTGTATTTCAACAGGACAATTACCCAAAACACACCTCCAAGCTGCGTAAGGGCTATTTGACCAAGAAGGAGAGTGATGGTGCTGCATCAGATGACCTGGCCTCCACAATCACCCGACCTCAACCCAATTGAGATGGTTTGGAATGAGTTGGACTGCAGAGAGAAGGAAAAGCAGCCAACAAGTGCTCAGCATATGTGGGAACTCTTCAAGACTGTTGCTTGAGAGAATGCCAAGGATGTGCAAAGCTGTCATCAAGGATAATGGTGGCTACTTTGAAGAATCGCAAATATAAAATATATTTTGATTTGTTTAACACTTTTTTGGTTACTTCGTGATTCCATATGTGTTATTTCAAAGTTTGGTGCCTTCACTGTTATTCTACAATGTAGAAAATAGTCCAAATAAAGAAAAACCCTTGAATGAGTAGGTGTGTCCAAACTTTTGACTGGTACTATCTATATATACACACAGTTGAAGTTGGAGGTTTACATGCACCTTAGCCAAATACATTTAAACTCAGTTGTTCACAATTCCTGACATTTAATCCTAGTAAAAAAAATCACTGTCTTAGGTCAGTTACAGGCTGACCACACCGCTCGTGTTGTGTGCGCAAGCATTGCAAAATAAATTTAGAAATCTATGTAATTAAATTATTGTGCGCGCCAACGAGTGTCTGCGTTGCCAAGGGCTAAAATAGAAATCAGTTCCATTTCTGACGCAGATTGCGCTGCAAGTCCTGCCTCTCCCATCTCCTCATTGGTTTATAGAAGCAGGTACCCACGTGACATCTCCTCATTGGTTATACCCACGTGGGTGACTGAAAAACAAACAAGGTCAGTGGCGGTAATGCACCTAATTTATGAAAGTTGCCAATCGCAATATAAAGTCAAAAGAAGAAAAAGCCTGGAAGGAAGAGAGATGACTAGAGACGATTTGGTTGACTGTTTTATGTGTGGATTAATTGCCGGAGTAGAGGACCTTGTGCATTTCAGGTAAAATAACAACTCAATGTTTATATTCCAGGACAAATTAGCTAGCAACAGCAAGCTAGCTAAATAGGATAACTTTGCTAGCAAGTGCAAGCTAGCTAGCTAAATTACCATAAAGGTTGAATGCTTTTCGACTTGTCTCCATATTAATGTAATTGGTTCAGAGTTTGTTTTGATATTTTAACCTGAGTGTCGTGATCGCGTTTGGTGTGGGGGGACAAAATAAATGTATGCGCGCAGCCGGTTTGGGTTCCATGTAAGGATCTTTAAGCTTTAACTTCCTGACTGATGTCTTGAGATGTTGGTTCAATATATCCACATAATTCTCCTCCTCATGATGCCATCTAATTTGTGAAGTGCACCAGTCCCTCCTAAAGCAAAGCACCACCAGAACATGATGCTGCCAACCCCATGCTTCACTTTGGGATGGTGTTCTTCGGCTTGCAAGCCTCCCCCTTTTCCTCCAAACATAACGATGGTAATTATGGCCAAACAGTTCTATTTTTGTTTCATCAGACCAGAGGACATTTCTCCAAAAAGTGTTATCTTTGTCCCCATGTGCAGTTGCAAACCGTAGTCAGGCTTTTTTATGGTGGTTTTGGAGCAGTGGCTTCTTCCTTGCTGAGCGGCCTTTCAGGTTATGTCGATATAGGACTCGTTTTACTGTGGATATAGATACTTTTGTACCTGTTTCCTCTAGCATCTACACAGGGTCCTTTGCTGTTGTTCTGGGATTGATTTGCACTTTCTGCACCAAAGTGCGTTCATCTCTAAGAGACAGAACATGTCTCCTTCCTGAGCAGTAAGACGGCTGCGAGGTCCCATGGTGTTTATACTTGCGTACTATTGTTTGTACAGATGAACGTGGTACCTTCAGGCATTTTTTCTGAGGTATTGGATGATCTCTTTTGATTTGCCCATGATGTCAAGCAAAGAGGCACTGAGTTTGAAGGTAGGCCTTGAAATACATCCACAGGTACACCTCCAACATATATATACATATATATATATATATATATATACAGTGCCTTGCGAAAGTATTCGACCCCCTTGAACTTTGCGACCTTTTGCCACATTTCAGGCTTCAAACATAAAGATATAAAACTGTATTTTTTTGTGAAGAATCAACAACATATGGGACACAATCATGAAGTGGAACGACATTTATTGGATATTTCAAAGTTTTTTAACAAATCAAAAACTGAAAAATTGGGCGTGCAAAATTATTCAGCCCCCTTAAGTTAATACTTTGTAGCGCCACCTTTGGCTGCGATTACAGCTGTAAGTCGCTTGGGGTATGTCTCTATCAGTTTTGCACATCGAGAGACTGAATTTTTTCCCCATTCCTCCTAGCATAACAGCTCAAGCTCAGTGAGGTTGGATGGAGAGCATTTGTGAACAGCAGTTTTCAGTTCTTTCCACAGATTCTCGATTGGATTCAGGTCTGGACTTTGACTTGGCCATTCTAACACCTGGATATGTTTATTTTTGAACCATTCCATTGTAGATTTTGCTTTATGTTTTGGATCATTGTCTTGTTGGAAGACAAATCTCCGTCCCAGTCTCAGGTCTTTTGCAGACTCCATCAGGTTTTCTTCCAGAATGGTCCTGTATTTGGCTCCATCCATCTTCCCATCAATTTTAACCATCTTCCCTGTCCCTGCTGCAGAAAAGCAGGCCCAAACCATGATGCTGCCACCACCATGTTTGACAGTGGGGATGGTGTGTTCAGGGTTATGAGCTGTGTTGCTTTTACGCCAAACATAACGTTTTGTATTGTTGCCAAAAAGTTCAATTTTTGGTTTCATCTGTCCAGAGCACCTTCTTCCACATGTTTGGTGTGTCTCCCAGGTGGCTTGTGGCAAACTTTAAACGACACTTTTTGTGGATATCTTTAAGAAATGGCTTTCATCTTGCCACTTCCATAAAGGCCAGATTTGTGCAATATACGACTGATTGTTGTCCTATGGACAGAGTCTCCCACCTCAGCTGTAGATCTCTGCAGTTCATCCAGAGTGATCATGGGCCTCTTGGCTGCATCTCTGATCAGTCTTCTCCTTGTATGAGCTGAAAGTTTAGAGGGACAGCCAGGTCTTGGTAGATTTGTAGTGGTCTGATACTCCTTCCATTTCAATATTATCGCTTGCACAGTGCTCCTTGGGATGTTTAAAGCTTGGGAAATCTTTTTGTATCCAAATCCGGCTTTAAACTTCTTCACAACAGTATCTCGGACCTGCCTGGTGTGTTCCTTGTTCTTCATGATGCTCTCTGCGCTTTTAACGGACCTCTGAGACTATCACAGTGCAGGTGCATTTATACGGAGACTTGATTACACACAGGTGGATTGTATTTATCATCATTAGTCATTTAGGTCAACATTGGATCATTCAGAGATCCTCACTAAACTTCTGGAGAGAGTTTGCTGCACTGAAAGTAAAGGGGCTGAATAATTTTGCACGCCCAATTTTTCAGTTTTTGATTTGTTAAAAAAGTTTGAAATATCCAATAAATGTCGTTCCACTTCATGATTGTGTCCCACTTGTTGTTGATTCTTCACAAAAAAATACGTACGTACACATACATATACATATATATATATATATACATATATATATATATATATATATATATATATATATATATATGTATGTATGCACGCATGTATATGTATGCGCATTGTAGAAAGAGAATATTCAAGTCAGCCTTCTACAGTGTGGGTCAGCATTTACATGATGAAAACCAAACAAGTACTTACAAAGCCAAGCTGCTGAGAGCATAATTGACGTGCTGACAGTCATCGGGGTAGGCAACAGTGGCTCTGGTGAAGCAGGTCAGAGCCGTCCGCAGCACCTTCAGCTGGGGCAGCGGCACCTGCCATCTCCCTGTGTGCACCTCTACCAGCTTTACAGGGAGACAGAGAAACAGGGGCTGTGATTGAGATACACAGGCCAGTGCAGAATATTGGATCCGTATGTCATGGGTTGTTGTGTTTTCTGAATTCTGAAATATTAAAACCTTTTTTCAGGTGAGGTATTGTAGAGATCTCAGCATCTCTGCAGTCGAAACTTGTGTAGCTGGCTAGCAATCTAGATTTTAGACCATGTGGCAAGGGAATGCTTCAGAGAAGAGTGCTGCTCATCTGAAATGTTTTAGTAGTTGCTAGCTCAAATTGGGTTTCATTGCTCGTTAGATGTGCTGGGTAGTACCACCTCAAGACTTACTATAAAATCAAGTGACAGCGCACCTTATTTGTCAATGTTTTTTGGCAAGTGGAGTGAGCCAATATATTTTTTTGCATGATCCTCTCTTTGACTAGACTACTGACGTTGTGACGCCATGCCCATTTCCTGAAGAATGTGTGTATACTTCATATTTTGGCAAATTTAGTATGCAGGAACTTTTGGCATACTCACTACATCCATACTATGACCAATAAGCATACTATATAATCAGTGCGGGTTAGTATGAGTATTCGAACACAGCTGTAGTTAGTTTCTAGTAATCTCTCCTAGTTCAGTCTTCTTTAGATTTTATATGGCATTTGTCAAGCAACTTTAAATTGCATCAAACAACTGGACTGGAGTGTGGACCTCATTCGTCTGTCATTCACCCACGTGGGTATATCCTAAAAACAACTGAGATGGGAGAGGTGGGACTTGCAGCGCAACATGCGTCTAAAATAGAACCAAATTCTATTTTAACGCCTGGTTATGTAAATACTTGTTGACACACGCGAGCAGTTTGGATGAAATTATTGAATAACATGCATGTGTACATTTGTTTTGCAGGCGTTGTGGTCAGCATGTTACACAGCAAGTGGCAATATATTTCAGGAACTGAGCGCCTTACCACTGTGAGGTAACTGTCCAGAACCACATTTGTAAGCGATGGACATTATTTTATTATGAGTGTGCCAGTGGACTTATGGTAAGTATGCTTTACTGAGAAAGTGTTGGGATCAGGTACAATTACCCACCCCTAAACGAATATTTATGAGCAATTCCCCCCACCTACAACTTCTCACCTTAATGCATTATTTTATTTTTCTTGGAGGGGCTGAAATTGGGGCTGATCTCAACTATGCGTATCCAGTCGTTGAGATCTGATTCTGCGCAGCGCAAGATGAAACATGCACATCATCAATCAACCACATTTCTCAAATACTTTGGGGCTAAATTCCAGCAAAAATTGGGAGAAGGGTGCAAGTGCAGTTCAGAGCGACCCTGCATGTGCAGGAACCCCTCTATTGGTACATGTTTATTAAAATAGGACAGGCGGGAGCGCTCCAGTGCAGTACGTGGTGTTAATGCACAATGTTGGATATCAGCCGCAGATAAACTCCATTAGTCCGGTACACAGCAGGCGGGGGCTACACCGTGTGCTAACTAGCTATGTGCGCTAGCTAACAAGCACATGGTGTCGCTACTTTATTTTATTTATCCGCAACGACCTGGGGAATAATTACAGGGAGAGGAGGGGGATGAATTCGCAATTGTAAACTGGAGATTATTAGGTGACCGTGATGGTTTGAGGGACAGGTTGGGAATTTAGCCAGGACACCGGGGTTAACACCCCTTAACACCCCTACTCTTACGATAAGTGCCATGGGATCTTTAATAACCTGAGAGTCAGGACGCCCGTTTAACGTCCCATCCGAAAGACGGCACACTACACAGGGAAGTGTCCCCAAACACTGCCCTGGGGCATTGGGATATTTTTTTAGACCAGAGGAAAGAGTGCCTCCTACTGGCCCTCCAACACCACTTCCAGCAGCATCTGGTCTCCCATCCAGGAACTGACCAGGACCAACCCTGCTTAGCTTCAGAAACAAGCCAGCAGTGGTACCTAGTTAGCTAGCACACGGTATCGCCCCAGCCTGCTATTCTAGTTGGAGGCGGGTGCTACCGGTAAACAGTGTTCTTCGTCCCCGTCTATCAAGCACTGCTTTCCCAAAGTTCTGTTAAATACGATGAGGGCAATCTCGAACACGGTGTCGCTAACTAACACATACTATCGCTCCAACCTGGCGTTCTTGCGGGAGCGACCGGCTGACTGTCCTCCGCCACTGCCTGTTGGGCACTGTTTTCCAGCATCTCTGTTCCGCAGGCAGAAGAAAAGGCCACTGTCTACCAGTGTCGATCCCGTTAACTAGCAAGGAGGACTTCGGGAGTCAGGGGATTAAAAAACCTCAGATAATACTTTTATTTATCACATTCAAAAGTGTGAAGATGTGCCCGGGGGAGGGTGGCCTAACTACTTACAAAATGTGTGCTTCTGACGAAGTAAGATACCTTAACATTTAAGGTCATTTCATAAAATTTGAGGCTCACTAGTTGCTCATTCAACATATTTGCTGCTACTTCAATCAGTCCCGTTTTAAAAGACTCCCTTCTTATGTTTTCCATTCCTTGAGACCAACCAGAAATGATTTATTGGCCAAATATTCCCAGATTTTTATAAAACAGCCACACATGTGGACTCTCGTTTCTGCATCACCAAATTCTGCGTCAGGCAAAAAAGTAGGTTACGCGTGTTTCTATTAGCACGTCCAGTGCCGCGAGAGCAAGACTAGTGGAGCGCTTCCCACAATGGTGCTCATTTAAAGTCAGATCAAAGCTGCTGAATCAATGACAAAACATATATTTGTACTGCTCTAATTACATTGATAACTAGTTTATAGTAGCAATAAGGCTATTGGTGGCATATGGCCAATATACCACGGCTAAGGGTTGTATCCAGGCACTCCGTGTTGTAGTACACTTAAGAACAGCCCTTACCTCTGGTATATTGGCCATATACCACACCCCCTCGGGCCTTATTGCCTAATTAACACAATCTGCTGTAATTTGTTCACAAAAAATGAAGATCTAAATGCATATTCCCATGAAACTGATTTGAGATCAAGTGATTGACATGGAGATGCAATTTGGACGTTTCACGTGAATAATTGTCATTCATGGTTAACAGTGATGGCCCATATTGAAACAAGGTATGCCTTACTTGGTGTTTGGGTGTATTAAAAATAGAGGGCGCTGCCGTTTTTTTGTATTTTATTATGCAGGCTACACTGTCCCACAATCATCCTGTTGTCCTCCATATGGGTATTTTAAAATGTGGTCACCCTAGCTTTTTGCCAAGAGACATAGCTATGTGACAGCTTTAGCTAGCGTATCATTAGCCAACTGGCTAAATGTAAACACTAACATATTACAGCACAGCTAGCTTACATGTCAGCTTATTGTCATTTTAGCTAAACTTGTGGACACAATCAGTAACGTTCGGCTTCTTCACAGTGATAGGTAGACAGTTATAGCGTTTCAATCGGTGACGTCACTTGCTCTGAGACCTTGAAGTAGTGGTTCCCCTTGCGCTGCAAGGGCCACGGCTTTTGTGGAGCGATGGGTAACGATGCTTCGTGGGTGACTGTTGTTGATGTGTACAGAGGGCCCCTGGTTCCTGCCCGGGTATGGGTTACGCTCCCCGGAGCGTACACTGGATGCTGAGGTGTAGGGTTGATCAGAGCGTTCTGGCCTCACAACAACAACAGTCAAGCACCCAAGCTAAATGAGCTCGCTAACAAGCCACATCCAGAGACAAATGAGAGGACACCTCACTCTAGCCATTTTAATCACCCCCAGCAGAACTGGTTAGGCTGTTTTCATGTTATTTAGAGCGGTGGTGACTGTACTGCTAGCATGACATTTACAGTACTGACACCGGTCATATTCAACGGATGTTGCGCGTTCGTAAATTCCTCATTCTTCGAGTGCATGAATTCTGAGTAGATGGCTAGAGTGAATTTACGAACGCACCCATAGTTAGCGTGTAACGTCACATAGTGGTAGCTAAAGTTAGCTAGCAAGCCAAGTCAAGGAGAAATAAAAGCTCTGTGGGCTAACGTTATAGGCCAGTATGGGTTGACTGAATTTAGCTAGCTAATTAATGCGATGCTACGTAACGTTAGCAAATAAATTACTTTACTAGCCATCTACAGTAGCTGAACAGCCTTGCTTCGTACTGCAAGCAACTGGCTACTTCGTAGCTAGCAAGCTTGGCGTAAGAACTCGCCTCTCTCCCAACTAAAACCAGGAATTGGCGTGATTTAGCTTACCTTACAAAACTCGGAGCAGTATTCTTTGCTTTGTACTGAACAGTTGTCGTTAGAGTATATGTATAAAGTCTCCAGTTCCAATTCTAGCCTGTCTGTTTCCAAATCACTTTCCCCCTCCGCCATACTGGCTCGTTTACCTTGCACATAAAGGGACTTCTAGCGGATAGGTTAACAAACTACAACAACTAATATCCTGGATCAAGATTGGATAACTACATCAATATGAAGGGTTATGAGAAAGCAAGGCAGTTGCTCGTAATGCTTTGTAACATTTTTATGACCAGGCATTAAACAGCAGGAAAACTTACTGACTGTGCATGGTTTATTTTATTAAGTGCCAAAGTGATGATAAACTGCTGGAATGGGTAGACAACAGAGATTAATACACATGGGTAAAGCCAGTGCTTGACTTGGGCAGGAGCTCACTGGAACTGAGTACCAGCACCTCAAATATTCTTCTGCTGGAGTTCCTGCATCTCCTAGAATATTAGCTCCAAAGTATAGTGTTCCTGTACTTAAATATAAATGGTACGTGGAGAACATTCCTCATGTCACCGTGCAAAGGGCAGTTGATGTCCCTCAAGAATCTCTGCCCTGCCAGTAGTGGCATCACTATCCACATACTGCAAAGCAACGTGGAATGTCAAAGCACAATACAATAGGCAGAATAAGGCAATACAATGCAAGTATTGCCAGACAGCAAGACATACAGACGTTGATTGATGAGATTATTTTTTATATAATAGTGAGAACTTATTTTGGAGACAGTGATTTGGGTTACGAAGCACCCTTGTCTCTCAGCTTGGATAGCAGAATTTCATTCTTACGACACTCCTGTAAGAAAGAGTATTGAATTAGTAAAACAACGTCAGTGATTCACTTTATCAGTTTAGAAGGGAAAATTTAAAAAAATACATAAAAAAAAAAAAATCAGCTCTGGGAGACTACGGTAGAACACATTCATAAAACAGTTAACTAGTTCCGTCATGTTTTACCATACATAACCAGAATGCGGTTCTCTCTCAGGCCTCACCACTTTGAAGTCCTTGACAGTTTTGAAGTAGAGCCTCTGTTTGTCCAGCAGCTTATAAAGGGCAAATTGTGAAAATACTCACTGTTGGAAGGTGTCATGGATGGAATTCAGCAAGTTCACCTACATAAACAGAACAACACGGGGTGGCAGATAGCCTAGTGGTTAGAGCAATGAGCCAGTAACCGAAAGGTTGCTAGATTGAATCCCCAAGCTCACTTGGTAAACATCTGTCGTTCTGCCCCTGAACAAGGCAGTTAACCCACTGTTCCTAGGCCATCATTTTAAATAAGAATTTGTTCTTAATAACTGACTTGCCTAGTTAAATAAAAAAAAACACAGAAGATGATTACCATGAGTAAACAAGCTGATTTCAGCTGTAAAGGCTCTATGAAATTGATGCCCTCTCCTCTTACCTCCTTCTCCAGGTACACCTTCTTGTCATCTAATGTGTAATACAAGGTGAAGAACTGCTTGGTCTCTTTATGTCTTGCTGAAACTAGGGGACACACACAAAAGTAATGGTTCTTTGATGTAAGAATTTGTTAACAAATCAATAAGTGGTTGAGGCTAAGATACCTACCTTGGCCATAGAGCTCAATGAACCTCTTCTGATACTGGTTCAGTTCTGCCCTGCTCGGCACCTCGTCTATCTTCCTCTGCAGGATGGCTATCTCACGGTTCCTCCAAGCCTATCAGAGAGTAGCCCTCAGGTCATGAGCAAATAAAGGACTTGGTAAGAGGACCACTATTTGCATGCTCCAAACATAATGCCTATGTGAATTCAAATTGATTAAGCAGGAATGAATCCTGCTACAGCATTGTGCATTTTACCATCATCAGCCTGATCTTCTGTAGCTTATCTCTGTCTGTGTTGTACTGCTTGTCGATTAGCTGACTCCTCTCCTCAGGGAGAGAGTGAGAAAGAGGGGGAAAGAAAGTCACTCACAGTGTAACATTTATTAAACATAGACAAAAAAAGAGTTAGCTGGTCTTGGGAGTGTGTTACCTTCTCGTCCTCCGTATCATCTCCTGACTCCATCTTCAGGTCCTCAATGTTCTGCTGCAGGCGAACCATCTACTCCCGGAAAAAATTTGCGCTCCATGTTAGTTGTTTTGCTCTTACCAGGAAATAAGGGAATTACATCACAAATACACCTGTGAAGTAGGTCCATTTCAAACTTAAATCTAACAAGTCATATATGACAGACGAGCTAAATTACTTCTATGCTCGCTTCGAGGCAAGTAACACTGAAACATGCATGAGAGCATCAGCTGTTCCGGACGACTGTGTGATCACGCTCTCCGTAGCTGATGTGAGTCAGACCTTAAAAACAGGTCAAGGCCGCAGGGCCAGACGCATTACCAGGACGTAATGTGCTGACCAATTGGCAAGTGTCTTCACTGACACGGTTCCTGCCATCCAGGGTCTCTATACCAGGTGGTGTCAGAGGAAGGCCCTAAAAATTGTAAAAGACTCCAGCCACCCTAGTCATAGACTGTTCTCTCTGGTACCGGAGCACCAAGTCTAGGTCCAAAAGGCTTCTTAACAGCTTCTACCCTCAAGCCATAAGACTCCTAAACAGCTAATCAAAGGGCTACCGAGACCCCTGTTTTACGCTGCTGCTGCTCTCTGGTTCTCTACCTACATGTACATATTACCTCAATTAACTTGACTAACCGGTGCCCTTGTACATTGACTCTGTACCAGTACCCCCTGTATATAACCTCACTATTGTTATTTTACTGCTGCTGTTTTATTATTTGTTATTTTTATCTTCAATTTTTTTTTTTACTTAACATTTATTTTTCTTAACCAACAATGCTTCAAGAAGTCTAAGGCCTTGTTACTAAGCGTTTCACTGTAAGGTCTACACCTGTTGTATGTGCATGCATATGCATGTGACAAATAACATTTGATTTGAAAATATGCAGACTCACTCTACAATGTGTCCGGAACTCCTGCTCTTGGTGCTTCAGGTTCTCATTCATGCCTACCAGAGCCCTCAGCTTCTCCAACAGTCTGTGGCACACACAGGGAGGGTGAGAAAAGTCCAAAACACCTGTATAATTTTAGGGGTTTATATACTAACAACTACTGAATTAATGCCTTAATTGTTTTGCTCTGTATGTGCAGCATTCACCCAGTATCAGCCTGGCCCTCAGCCTCTTCCAGGGCACTCAGCTTTTTCCTCCAGTCTCTCGGTCTGCTCTGTGGCCTCCAACTGTTTGCTCTTAGCTTCCACACACCCTGATTTTACACCCAAGTGTTTGGCTTGTAGCTGAAAACACACGAAAATACACATACTTTTAGTTACTTCTGACAGGAAGTTAAAGTGCATTGTATCCTTCCATTTTAAAAATGCATGGCTAATTTACACAACGTTCTGTGAAATTCAGAAAGTCCAGTCGTCACCTCCTCCAACTGCTTGGTCTTCTGTTGGATCTGTTTGTTCAGAGAGGTCACTATCCTACGGTGCTGCTGGATTGGCCCGTACCGCTCTGGACGGTCCTCTGCAGACCTCTCCAACTGATGGAAATGTGTATGTGGAAACACATTTAACTACACACTGTGGCATTGACTTATTCTTTAAAATATGACAAATATTTTATGATTGCAGTTAACCATTTAACCCTGCTGTGGGAGTCGCTCACCTTCTCAGCATACTCAGATGCTATCTGTTTAATCTCCTCAGACTGCAGCCCAACTATCTGTCCCACTGTGCTAGCCGTTAGCCTCCCCTGTATTGATGTTACATATTAAATAAAACAACTTTACACAGTAATCAACCACACAGTGAAGGAGCTGGCAAAGAGAAGAACTAAAGCCATGCCTACCTCCTCAGTCACCATGGCAGCCATGCTGGGTGTTTTGATGCGCAGCTGACAGGATATGAGTCAGGGACATCATCACAAAGAGGGATGCATTTCTGTAGTATTGGACATGGGGCTGCGGTTGGTTTTAGAGCGATACACATGTGATGTGACCTCACCTCCTCCGCTGCCTGCAGGTCCTCCTCCTCCTGCGACCCCTCTGTAATCCCTGGGGGTGTGGCCTGAGAGCCTGGCATCAACAAGGCTTTCCGTTCCTCTGCCTGTAGGGAACAGGGGGATACCATCTTTCATCGTGGTTTCACGTTCTACTAAAGCTACAGTTCACAGAATACCTATGATCCACAAGTCTCCATCCCTGTAATATTGTTTGTAATGATCGACCTCCTGTCCCTGTCTTTATCATTCTGTAGTTATAGGCTTTGAATTCATATAATGCTACAATTAACTTTACAAATATGACAGTAATTTCAATAAATCTCACCTGGTCCTGTTTCGTCTGCTTGCTGAATCGATACCGTCTAAAACACAGGTGTAATAAGAACTTAAATCACTGTTAGGCACAGGAGGTTGGTGGCACCTTAATTGGGGAAGACAGGCACGTGAAAATGGCTGGAGCGTAATAGTGGAAAGGTATCAACAACATCAAACACATGGCTTCCATGTGTTTGATGCCATCCCATTTGCTCCGTTTCAGCCATTATTATGAGCCGTCCTCCCCTCAGCAACCTCCACTGCTGTTAGGATACTGGTACATGAAAGGAGCACATAACACATGTATGCACACACACCCACTCCATGCTTGTTTGAAATGTGTACTATCGAAACACACACACAAGCATTCATGTGAAACACTCCTTGCAGTGAACGAGTCCATTACATACTTACAGAAGGTAATCTGACATTCTAATATAAGGATGGATGAGACACAGGAAAATAATAGGAAAATGAAAGGAACACAATTCTCAAATGGGATGAGACCACGTTGGTTCTGATTCTCAATGACAAGGTAAAAATCTGTCGTTTTGCCCGAACAAGGCAGTTCCGAGGCCGTCATTGTCAATAAGAATTTATTCTTAACTGACCCACCTAGTTAAATAAAGGTAAAAACATATATATATTTTTTTTAATGTGAACATGTAACATGAACTGTGGAGAAAGTTGGATATGGAGGACTGAATACGGAGAGATGGAGAGAGACAGGCAGCCTACCTTCCGTACTCCAATAGAGTGGAGTGAACCCTGTATTCCTCATCCAACAGCGATCCTACTTCAACCTGTCTCTTGTATTTCCTATGAGGTTTATACACTTTCTGTCAATAACAGAGGAGAAAAACAACATGCTGTGTGGTTTTAAAGTCTCTTTACTATAACAAAGGGAGCCTTTAAATCAAATCAAATTTCATTTGTCATATGCTACGTAAACAACAGGTGTAGTCTATTTTTATTTAACTAGGTAAGTCAGAACAACTTTTTATTTACAATGATGGCCTACACCGGCCAAACCCGGACGATGCTGGGCCAATTGTGCCCTGCCCTATGGGACTCCCAATCACGGCCGGTTGTGGTACAGCCTGGAGACAACCCGTATCGAGTCGATGAGGTAATTGAGGAAGATATGTATATGCACTGCTCAAAAAAATAAAGGGAACACTAAAATAATACATCCTAGATCTGAATGAATGAAATATTCTTATTAAATACTTTTTTCTTTACATAGTTGAATGTGCTGACAACAAAATCACACAAAAATAATCAATGGAAATAAAATTTATCAACCCATGGAGGTCTGGATTTGGAGTCACACTCAAAATTAAAGTGGAAAACCACACTACAGGCTGATCCAACTTTGATGTAATGTCCTTAAAACAAGTCCAAATGAGGCTCAGTAGTGTGTGTGGCCACCACGTGCCTGTATGACCTCCCTACAACGCCTGGGCATGCTCCTGATGAGGTGGCGGATGGTCTCCTGAGGGATCTCCTCCCAGACCTGGACTAAAGCATCCGCCAACTCCTGGACAGTCTGTGGTGCAACGTGGCGTTGGTGGATGGAGCGAGACATGATGTCCCAGATGTGCTCAATTGGATTCAGGTCTGGGGAACGGGCGGGCCAGTCCATAGTATCAATGCCTTCCTCTTGCAGGAACTGCTGACACACTCCAGCCACGTGAGGTCTAGCATTGTCTTGCATTAGGAGGAACCCAGGGCCAACCGCACCAGCATATGGTATCACAAGGGGTCTGAGGATCTCATCTTGGTACCTAATGGCAGTCAGGCTACCTCTGGCGAGCACATGGAGGGCTGTGCAGCCGCCCAAAGAAATGCCACCCCACACTATGACTGACCCACCCCCAAACCGGTCATGCTGGAGAGGATGTTGCAGGTAGCAGACCGTTCTCCATGGCGTCTCCAGAATGTCACATGTGCTCAGTGTGAACCTGCTTTCATCTGTGAAGAGCACAGGGCGCCAGTGGCGAATTTGCCAATTTTGGTGTTCTCTGGCAAATGCCAAACGTCCTGCACGGTCCTGCAACCCCCACCAGTGGACGTCGGGCCCTCATACCACCCTCATGGAGTCTGTTTCTGACCCTTTGAGCAGACACATGCACACGTGTGGCCTGCTGGAGGTCATTTTGCAGGGCTCTGGCAGTGCTCCTCCTGCTCCACCTAGCACAAAGGCGGAGGTAGCGGTCCTGCTGCTGGGTTGTTGCCCTCCTACGGCCTCCTCCACGTCTCCTGATTTACTGGCCTGTCTCCTGGTAGCACCTCCATGCTCTGGACACTACGCTGACAGACACAGCAAACCTTCTTGCCACAGCTCACATTGATGTCCCATCCTGGATGAGCTGCACTACCTGAGCCACTTGTGTGGGTTGTAGACTCCGTCTCATGCTACCACTAGAGTGAAAGCACCGCCAGCATTCAAAAGTAACCAAAACATCAGCCAGGAAGCATAGGAACTGAGAAGTGGTCTGGTCACCACCTGCAGAACCACTCCTTTATTGGGGTGTCTTGCTAATTGCCTATAATTTCCACCTGTTGTCTATTCCATTTGCACAACAGCATGTGAAATTTATTGTCAATCAGTGTTGCTTCCTAAGTGGACAGTTTGATTTCACAGAAGTGTGATTGACTTGGAGTTACATTGTGTTGTTTAAGTGTTCCCTTTATTTTATTGAGCAGTGTATAAGCGGAATTGGTCAGAAGTCTGTAAAACAGCTGCTATCCACTGCAGCACCATCTTTATGGCATCTTCATTGTAAAGGCTCATGGAATAATTTGACCCAGACATGGCATGTCAGCTTCATGTCAGGGAGTCACTCACCAATACATCTTGGACTGCTTTCACAGCCTTTTCCTTCCTCTGGAGGAAGTCTTCATCCTAAAATGGAGGGCCAATACAGGGTGCATAAGACAGGGGTTTATTCAATGAAAAGTTCAGAACATTGCACTTAGAAATGTAATGAGTAGAGTTGGAGTTGAATATCCCTGCCATGGAGCCACCCTACAATAACAGCACTCACCTCAGGGAAGCTGTGTGTCTTCTGGAACTGAGAGACAGAATAGGCTCTCACATAGTCTCCCATCTCCTCCCTCGTCACTATGGCCCTCTTCACCAGCCACTGAAGATCATACAACACCGGCAATGAATCTGACATCAGGTCACAAACCATGTGTGGTACCCTATTACAAAACTGTAATGTCTAGGAATACACACCTGTATCACTGGAAATATATGGATGAAATCCAGCCCTTGGATCTGATGAGGCTCCTGGCAATGAGGGTACTTCATTTTGGGCAGAACAGACACAATCTTCTCTGTGAGAGCGCTGCAAAGAGATACACAAGTTCATCCAACATCAGTTACACTGGTCCATCTCTAACAGTAAATAAAATTATGCTATATGTTAGCTACTTACATTTTCTGTCCAATAGTTGAATTCTCCTGAAACAGCAGATCCACATCAATGTCAAAGTTACATGTTGTGATGCACTATGTCATCCCTCCAACCACCTATAAAAAGACATGGTTCAGTGAATGGAATTAGAAAGGGTAGCAAGGAGATGGTAAACCAGGAATCAAAAGCCTGCAGATCTTCAGGTTTGCAATGTAAGTTAGTTCTCACCTTGTCAAAAGGTCCCAGTCCTTTTATTCGGGCTCTGAAATATCCAGCAGCAAGAAGAAGTTCCAGGATTTCTGCTAGCTTGACACTCTGCTCCTCGTCCTCCCTAGTTTCAACCTGCAAGCCACAGTTGCTAACATCAGTTGCTTTATTTAGCAAACTGTGAATTCGCTAGCTCCAGTAGCTATCTAGCCAAGTGGCAAACCCAGGAATGTTTACATTGCAATGTTGTGTTGTTATATTATGACAGAAACCGCACCATATTAGGAAAAATGACTGACTAAAAATGATGTTATCTGAATAAGATTTCCCTCTTGATCATATTTGAGCTCCTATTTTCGAACCTGTTCTCGCTCTGTGGGAAACAGACGTGGCCGCCATGTTGGACTGTGGTGTGTAGTCGCATGACGAAAGCATATGACTTTGGTCTTAATTCTTGAAAAATTGTGCGTTCAAGATGTAGCTGTAATTTTTATACAAAAAGTAAGCTAACCTCACTTAGAGGTCGACTGCAACACGGCCACTGTCGAGTGATGGGAGTCGATAAAGTGAGTATTGAGAGAACATTTAGAAAAACAAAAGCACGTGAATCGCTGCAGCGGTTCTAAACGTTGCAATACCACTATCGTCCACTGGATGGAGCGCTAATGCTACTAAATATTATATAGAAAGGCTGACATGATGAAGCTCTCTAGGTCTGAAGCCTTTCCAACATCATTGCATCTTTCATTTGAACAGGGTTGTCAGTATTCCTGGAAACAAATAAATCATGCACGTTGTGATTAATGATCCTCAGTTGTTGAAGTGATGTAAGGAAGCAGGACCATCAAGTACACATCCTGTCCAATGATCCTGCCATAGGCCTATAATGCAAACCATCAGTTTGTCACACAAAACGTAAAATCTATTTGCTGTGTGTGTATGTGTGTGTGTGTGTGTGCGTGTGCGTGTGCGTGCTCGTGCGTGTGTCATCAACCCTCTTCTGCTCTCAGATCCAGTTTTCATCTGTCATGGGGAGATATTCTCAATAGGGCAAAAGTGCGTCCTCTCCTCAACTCATCTGTCCTCCTTTCCAACGTGACCCCGAAAACCAATAAGTGGTTGCCATATGTAGGAGAGCGTCAATTAGTTAATAGGTGAACAGAGAGTAGTTTGCTCCTCTCCTCAACTGCCGTCTTCTGGCAGAGGATGCTCCAGTGTATCCTACATGGAAGAGTTTTAAAATCTGCCACAAACCCTTGGAAACATATATTTTCTCAGAGGTGAAAAGCATGCACACATTTAAAAACAATATGCCAGGTATCTTTTTATCTATAAAATGTCTAGCACAACTAGCTAGATGTATTTTTCTAACAATTTTTTTAGGATACATTTTTTGGGGCACCCCGCTATCCACATTGACGGGACAGTAGTGGAGAAGGTGGAAAGTTTTAAGTTCCTCGGTGTACACATCACAGACAAACTGAAATGGTCCACCCACACAGACAGCATGGTGAAGAATGCGCAACAGCGCCTCTTCAACCTCAGGAGGTTGAAGAAATTTGGCTTGTCACCAAAAACACTCACAAACTTTTACAGAAGCATCCTGTCGGGCTGTATCACCGCCTGCTTCGGCAACTACCACGCCCACAACCGTAAGGCTCTTCAGATGGTAGTGAGGTCTGTACAACGCATCACCGGGGGCAAACTACCTGCCCTCCAGGACACCTACACCACCCGATGTCACAGGAAAGCCCAAAAAAATCATCAAGGACAACAACCACCCGAGCCACTGCCTGTTCACCCCGCTATCATCCAGAAGGCGAGGTCAGTACAGGTGCATCACAGCTGGGACCGAGAGACTAAAAAACAGCTTCTATCTCAAGGCCATCAGACTGTTAAACAGCCATCACTAACATTGAGTGGCTGCTGCCAACATGCTGACTCAAATCTCTAGCCACTTTAATAATAAAAAATTGGATGTAATAAATGTGTCACTAGTCACTTTAAACAATTCCACTTCATATAATGTTTACATACCCTACATTACTCATCTGATATGTATATACTGTACTCTATACCATCTACTGCATCTTGACAAGGCCGCACAGCCATCACTCATCTATATTATATGTACATATTCTTATTCATTCCTTCACACTTGTGTGTATAATGTAGTTGTTGTGAAATTGTTAGATTACAAGTTAGATATTACTGAACGGTCGGAACTAGAAGCACAAGCATTTCGATACACTCGCTTTAACATCTGCTAACCATGTGTAGGTGACCAATAAAATTTGATTTGATGGACACTATTAAAGTGGAGGATCCCATAATGGAATATGCATCAGTGCAGGTAATGGTAGTCAGGTTGAGCACCCAGGAGGCAGTGGAGGATTCCATTAGACTCACAGTTCCTAAATCAGTCATTCTCTCTCTCACTCACTCTCTCTCTCTCTCTCTCTCCCCTATCTCTCTCTCTGAGTGTGTATTGAACTGCCTCTTTCAGGTAATTACTACAGCTTCATAAACTCTCTACTCCTCTGCCTCCTCAACAATGAAAAGAGACCTAGTCCTTGGACTTATCAATGCCCACCCAGCTGAAACCATTACACAGTGGCTCTCACTCAAGCATAAGAGGCTTACAACAGAACATCACCTGACAAGTATATAGACTGAAGCCATCTCAAAACAGGGTTTTGGGCTATAGGTTTTTGTTATAAATTGAAGCCATATTTCAAGTTATTTATAACAGAATAGGCTAAAGGTTTTTCTTAGGGTGATTACAATATTATTATTGCCATATTATAGCTTACTGTGACCACTATTGTATCATATATGCATACTATATATATATATATATATATATATATATATATATATAGTATATATATATATAGTATATAGTATATATATATATAGTATATATATGAAGTCGGAAGTTTACATACACTAATGTTGGAGTCAGGGGCTAGGCCCCTTTTTTCTCAATTTCCGCCTGAATGACGTGCCCAAAGTAAACTGCCTGTTGTTCAGGCCATGAAGCCAGGACATGCAGGTTTGTAGAAATGTTAAAATAATGTAGGAGAATATACCACAATAGATATGGTAGGAGAAAATCCAAAGAAAAACCAACCAGACTTATTTTTTGAGAGAGACCGTGCTCTTACAATGGAAAGTATGAGGGCATACAGGAAATTAGCTCCCTGGATGCAATTTCTATGGCTTCCACGGGGTGTCAGCAGTCTATGTTCAAGGTTTCAGGCTTGTAACTTTGAAAACAAAGAAGAAATATCAATTTTAGTACAGGGACACAGTCTTGGAAATTTGTGTTTGGCGCGAAATGAAGAAGGAACGGTTTCCTATTGAACATACTTCTTTCCGTAAGAAATATTATAGTTTGATTACATTTTAGGGTATCTGAGGAGTATATAGAAATGCATTTTGACTTGATATAACAATGTTTAGGGGTAGATTTTTTGAATTCCTTTCTCTGCATGTTGAACGAGTGGATTACTCAAATCGATGGCGCCAACTAAACAGACTTTTTGGGACATAATGAAGGATTTTATCTAACAAAACGGCACTACATTTTGTAGCTGGGACCCTTTGGATGACAAATCAGAGGAAGATTTTCAAAAAGTAAGTGAATATTTAATCAGTATTTGTGAATATATGTAACCTGTGCCGGTAGAAAAATATTTGGATGTGGGGTGCCATCCTCAAACAATCAAACAATAGCATGCTTTCGCTGTAATAGCTACAGTGCAGTTAGATGAACAAGAATTTAAGCTTTCAACCGATATGACACTTACATTTACCTAAATGTTTAATATCCATAATTTTAATAATTATTTATTTGAAGTGTGCTCCCTCCAGTTTCACCGGAAGTTGTCCCTCTTGCGGGACGCCGAGCCCTAAGAAGTTTTAAACCTCGTTTTTCAACCTCTGCACAAATTTCTTGTTAACAAACTATAGTTTTGGCAAGTCAGTTAGGACATCTACTTTGTGCATGATACAAGTACATTTCCAACAATTGCTTACAGACAGATTATTTCACTTATATTTCACTGTATCACAATTCCAGTGGGTGAGAAGTTTACATACACTACATTGACTGTGCCTTTAAACAGCTTGGAAAATTCTACAAGATTATGTCATGGCTTTAGAAGCTTTTGATAGGCTAATTGTCATCATTTGAGTCAATTGTAGGTGTATCTGTGGATGTATTTCAATGCGTACCTTCAAACTCAGTGCCTCTTTGCTTGACATCATGGGAAAATCAAAAGAAATCAGCAAAGACCTCAGAAAAACAATTGCAGACCTCCACAAGTCTGGTTCATCCTTGGGAGCAATTTCCAAACGCCTGAAGGTACCACGTTCATCTGTACAAAAGGTAGTACCCAAGTATAAACACCATGGGACCACGCAGCCGTCATACCACTCAGGAAGGAGACGCTTTCTGTCTCCTAGAGATGAACGTACTTGTACTTGGTGCGAGAAGTGCAAATCAATCCCAGAACAATCCCAGAACAACAGCAAAGGACCTTGTGAAGATGCTGGAGGAAGCGGGTACAAATGTATCTATATCCACAGTAAAACGAGTCCTATATCGACATAACCTGACAGGTCGCTCAGGAAAGGAAAAGAAGAAGCCACTGCTCCGAAACCGCCGTAAAACAAAACCCAGATTACGGTTTGCAACTGCACATGGGGACAAAGATTGTACTTTTTGGAGAAAAGTCCTCTGGTCTGATGAAACAAAAATACAACTCTTCGGCCATAATGAACATTGTTATGTTTGGAAGAAAAAGGGGAGGCTTGCAAGCCGAAGAACACCATCCCAAACGTGAAGCACGGGGGTGGCAGCATCATGTTGTGGGGGTGCTTTGCTGCAGGAGGAACTGGTTCACTTCACAAAATAGATGGCATCATGAGGGAGGAAAATTATGTGTATATGTTGAAGCAATATCTCAAGACATCAGTTAAGAAGTTAAAGCTTGGTCGCAAATGGGTCTTCCAAATGGACAATGACCCCAAGCATACTTCCAAAGTTGTGGCAAAATGGCTTAAGGACAACAAAGTCAAGGTATTGGAGTGGCCATCACAAAGCCCTGACCTCAATCCTGTAGAAATTTTGTGGGCAGAACTAAAAAAAAAGTGTGTGCGAGCAAGGAGGTCTACAAACCTGACTCAGTTACACCAGCTCTGTCAGGAGGAATGAGCCATAATTCACCCAAATTATTGTGGGAAGCTTGTGGAAGGCTACCTGAAACATTTGACCTAAGCTAAGCAATTTAAAGGCAATGCTACCAAATACTAATTGAGTGCATGTAATCTTCTGACACACTGGGAATGTGATGAAAGAAATAAAAAGCTGAAATAAATCATTCTCTCTAGTATTATTCTGACAATTCACATTCTTAAAATAAAGTGGTGATCCTAACTGACCTAAGACAGGGAATGTTTACTAGGATTAAATGTCAGGAATTGTGAAAGACAAATACATTTATACTCAGTTTAAGGTGTATGTAAATTTCTGACTTCAACTGTATGTTTATAAACTCAGCAAAAAATTAAACTTCCTCTCACTGTCAACTGCGTTAATTTTCAGCAAACTTAACATGTGTACATTTTTGCATGAACATAACAAGATTCAACAACTGAGACATAAACAGAACAAGTTCCACAGACATGTGACTAACAGAAATGGAATAATGTGTCCCTAAACAACGGGGTCAAAATCAAAAGGAACAGTCAGTATCTGGTGTAGCCACTAGCTGCATTAAGTACTGCAGTGCATCTCCTCGTGGACTGCACCACATTTGTCTGTTCTTGCTGTGAGATGTTACCCCACTCTTCCACCAAGGCACCTGCAAGTTCACGGACATTTCTGGGGGGAATGGCCCTAGCACTCACCCTCCGATCCAACAGGTCCCAGACGTGCTCAATGGGATTGAGATCCGGGCTCTTCGCTGGCCATGGCAGAACACTGACATTCCTGTCTTGCAGGAAATCATCCACAGAACGAGCAGTATGGCTGGTGGCATTGTCATGCTGGAGGGTCATTTCAGGATGAGCCTGCAGGAAGGGTACCACATGAGGGAGGAGGATGTCTTCCCTGTAACGCACAGTGTTGAGATTGCCTGCAATAACAACAAGCTCAGTCCGATTGTGCTGTGACACATATCCCCAGACCATGATGGACCCTCCACATCCAAATCGATCCTGCTCCAGAGTACAGGCCTCTGTGTAACACTCATTCAGTCGACGTTGAATGCGAATCCGACCATCAACCCTGGAGAGACGAAACCGAAACTCGTCAGTGAAGAGCACTTTTTGCCAGTCCTGTCTGGTCCAGCGATGGTGGGTTTGTGCCCATAGGCGACGTTGTTGCCGGTGATGTCTGGTGAGGACCTGCCTTACAACAGGCCTACAAGCCCTCAGTCCAGACAAACTCAGCCTATCGTGGACAGTCTGAGAACTGATGGAGGGATTGTGCGTTCCTGGTGTAAATCGGACAGTTGTTGTTTTCATCCTGTACCTGTCCAGCAGGTGTGATGTTCGGATGTACCGTTTCTGTGCAGGTTATGTTACACATGGTCTGCCACTGCGAGGACGATCAGCTGTCCGTCCTGTCTCCCTGTAGTGCTGTCTGCAATTTATTTCCCTGGCCACATCTGCACTAACTAGCTGTTAGTGTCTTAACGACCATTCCACAGGTGCATATTCATTAATTCTTTATGGGTCATTGAACAAGCATGGGAAACAGAGTTTAAACCCTTTACAATTAAGATCTGTGAAGTTATTTGGATTTTTACAAATGATCTTTGAAAGCAGTGTGTTGCCGCTTTCCATGTTGTCTGTTGTCTGTAGCTTGTGAGGTGTGGAAACACTTTGTTGCTTTTATGAATTTTGTCTTGCTGCTTTTTGTTCTATGTTGCTCTGTCTGTATGCTACGTCTTGCTTGTCCTATGTTGCTCTGTCTGTATGCTATGTCTTGCTTGTCCTATGTTGCTATGTCTTGCTTGTTCTATGTTGCTATTGTCTATATTGTATTTGTTTTTAATAACCTGCCCAGGGACTGCGGTTGAAAATTAGCCGGCTGGCTAAAACTGGCACTTTTACTGAAACGTTGATTAGTCCCTGTAAAAATAAAAAATAAACTCTAAAAACTCTAAACTCTAAAGACAGGGTCCTGAAAAGGTATGTTTCTTTGTTTTGTTTTTTGTTTGTTTTTTTGCTGAGTTTGGTATACTATTACCTTAACTGTAATGAAAACAGAAGACATTCACAATGGTGTCCTACATATGAAATAAAGCCTGTTTCATAAAAGTCTTTCCTGTTTGCCCATGATCCAAGGCCCTCTCCTTGCCCACACTGACAGTTGTAAGATTAACGTAGTTAGGTGCTAACCTGCTCATGCGCACCAAATTAAATTAACGGAACAAATTTCCCTCCTAATTAAGATGGAAATTTGTGCCAGTTGTAACCTTGCTGAGCACTAATTATGTACAAATGATTTGTCTTCTGTTTGGTCCTGAATAGCAATGGTCTCACCTCACTGATAGCCGTGGCCACAGTTTAAGAGATGGCTGCTCATTAACTGACAGTTTGCTACAGAGGAGCAGCCAATGAGAACATATGCACTGAATCTCCCTCCTTTCAATTCACCTATATTGGAATGCGTAACTGAGTTTCACTGGGCTCGGCTCCGACATATTTCTCTTTCCTGAATGAAAATAAAGTGTCTGCTGACTGATATTTTTTGATGAGTGTTTCTCGGTTTGTAATTGATGATGAATCCCATGTAGGCCATTTCAAATTGAGAGTGCACTGATTATACCTGTATGATGACTGATAAATATACTGCAGGGGTGAATAAACATCCTCATATATTGTCTTCTCTTTCCTCCCGTTAGAAACAGTGGGTTCCATAAAGCACATCTGAGCTTGTAATTTTGATGTGATAGGTTGACCAGGCTAGTTCTATGATGGTGCCAGTAGATGGTGCAATAGGTTAAGATTGACGGTGAGCAAGTGGGGTATAAAATGCAGTTGGGCTAAAAATGGCAAAACACGCAGCGCTCTGTACAATGGTGTAACTGGTGTATTCCATTTTATTTCCCTGCTTTAGAGCTACATGGGAAAATACATTTCAATGGGAGCCAACAGTGATTAGCATTAGAATCCTGGTCCTCTTGGGGGTGTGGACACACTGGCCAATCTGTAATCAGCGTTCCACAGACTTGCTCACAAGGGATATGGCGTGCTTTGTCATTATCATTCAAGATGCCACACACATGCTGGTATTGGTGCTTCCGTGTGGCCAGCTAAATTACATTAGCATTTTACCTCATACGCTGAAGAATTTTCATGGACAATGATGAACTAGTAGACTACCCTCTGTTTCTAAAGCTCCAGCATATATATTATTGTCCATACAGTGTTTCTTTCTAATTTATTTTGAATTATAGACATAAGTGTGAGTCCCTGTGTGCCTGAATGCTGTGCTCCTTAAATACCACATGGAATGTCTAATCATGCAATTATGGGCCATTTGACTTTCCATTATTACTCATTGAGCAATTCCATGAATATGACGGTTGGTATTTTATTGTTGCATTAAATGCCAATATACTTTCTGAGGGAGGTACTTGCATGGTTCTTTATTCATTCTTGGCTTATCTTCTGCTTGGCCATCCTCTGCTGCTGTAAACACAACACATTACAGATGTTCATGCAGATTCACAGCATGTCAGTCAAGCAGAGAGAGACGATAAATATGTCAAGCCCTGCTGATACACCCTGTGAGCCCTGCGGACCAGGGGGCACACTAGAACGTGCAAACAGATGTGCGTTGGTGGAATTTCAAATAAGGCATTTCATTAATATTATGAGTTTATGTTAGAAAACTATTCTTAATTCTCTATGGCATTTAGACAACAGCTTTATAAGTGATTGAAGACTACCACCATTGTCCCCGACAGAAATGACACGCAACGGCATAAAAAATGTTACAGGTATTTATTGGTCATGATGTACAGGCAGCCCCAGTGAAACACATACTCAGCCATTTTCCTTTGTTGCCCTCAGTGGTTTTTAGTTTTAAATAACACCTCTGAGAGGCGGAGAGTTCCAGTGGCACAGCAAAAAGCATCTATTATCCCTGTCTGGGGATTGGTGGGCGAGTCAGAGAGGGGAGGGGTTTAGGGGTTAATTAGAGACAACAGAAAGATCAGCGGACCTATTATGTGTGAGCTGAGACCTGTAACAGGCCAATAGGGGTTGACTTTAACTAGAGCACACCTCACCCTGCACCTTCCCCATCAGTCACATACATACCAGGGTTGTGTCTGACTGGGAAACACGGGGCTGGTAATGAAAAGGCCCTTAACATTGAGCCAGTCAGGATGATGAATTGGGTCCCTGACCATTTTCTCTTAGCGCCAGGGGGCCTCCAAATAGCCCTTGACAACTAATTGAAACCCCTTCTGTATCCTGCCTGTACCTAGCAGGCTCCCTCTATCACTCTGATTATTAAGGGTAAGGACATCTCCCCGGGGATTGTTGGTACTGCTGTAGTAGATGGGATTTGCAGTGTCCTGATTGAATCCAAAAAACCCAAGGTGATAACAGTTCTAAATGAATTCACCACCACTATCCTTCTTCTCCTCTGCTATGTGATTTTAGGTCCTAGCCATCCAGTGTAAATGGATACTAAGGTGTTTTCACTGGTGTGTTGGGAAGTAGTTTTAGTGACAGTTCATCCTACTGTATGTCAGAAGAAATGGAAATATCCCTTAATAGTTCAACTATCTCTGTGCCAAATCATTCAAAAGGCTTTTGTGTCCCTCAAAAGTACAGCTGCTCAATATCCCTGTCCTGCTTCTCATTCTCAAACAGAAATGTGATCCCATTCTCTCTCCTGTCATCTTTCATTCATGATGGCTGAATTGCTTCCCTTAAGTCTCTTACCACTGTTCAGTCAAGACATTCCTTTTGCTCCAGCATGTGGTCTTATGCTATGGAGGTGAGGCAGTCACAGTGTGGAGTAGATCACAGATAATCCCCATTCCCATTTCCACTTGATTTGGTATTCAGTATTCAGACTTTTGTCTTCTCGAAGTCTTACAGACCATTGACATTTTCTTAGCCTATTTGGATTTATTGTTATGTTTACAGCAGCTCTGGATTTCATCCAATGGATAGACCAAAAATTACAATAGGCCTACACTAATGACAGATGTGATCCACATTAAAGACATTCTTATATAACGGGGTGGCAGGTAGCCTAGTGGTCAGAGCGTTGAACTAGTAACTGTAAGGTTGCAAGATTGAATCCCTGATCTGACAAATTAAAAATCTGTTGTTCTACTCCTGAACAAGGCAGTTAACCCGTTGTTCCTAGGCCGTCATTGTAAATAAGAATCCAATTATACCTGTTGACAACCATTGCCAAACAACTCAGCCATTTTATCAATAATGTATTTTAACCACTTCTGTGCATTTTCTAATGTTTAATATCAAAGACAACTGCATTTATTCTATCTGGGCAAAATGTTGGTTTTGCGCAATGAGATTACGTTTTAGAAGCCGATTGGTTGGCCACGTAGCCAGTGCCAAAACAGTTCATCCGAAATTAGCGAGAAGGCGAGTTTCCCCCCCCCTCGTAGCTAGTTCTCAAATTCCTGCTACTACCTAAACAAAGAAGCAAAATGTGTATTTTACCATTTTTGAAAAATACTTTATAAACATGGAAGGTAATATTTAGTATTTAATTCAAGGTAAATAGCGTGTTACTGTAAATATCAGCTGACGAAGTGTGCTAGCTAGCTAGGCTAATAAACAAGATGTGTTTGCTGATTATCAGCAATCAACGGTTGCTAGCATATATACAGAAACTATCAAATTCGTTTTATTTAACACTACACTATATAGTTAGCTAACGTTTGGTAACTATTGTTTGTATCCAACAGTGTATTCAAAGTATTAATGTTGGCTATTATGCTAGCTTGATATTATGCTAGCAGGCTATCTTCTAACGTTAGCTAATTTAGCTGGTTTCAATGACCTTCGCTAGCTAGTTAGATAACGTTGCGTTGCTCTGGCAGTGCCAATACTGCCACAAGTTGCTGTTATATCAGCTTCCAATCTCGAAGTAGATGAAACGTCACTGTAGGTAGCTAACTAGGTCAAAAGTAGCGAGCCATCTGGCAAATGTGATGCATTCATTTGCTGAGGCTGAGCATAACGTGGTTTGATCAAATGACTGAAGAGTTATTGTCTCTTCTTGAGACAAAGAAATCAACATTAGGCATAGCTAGCTACTCTTAATTATTTGACTAGTGTTTGTAAGCTGAGACATGAACATTGACTAACTAGACCAGGGATGTCCTCAGGGTCTGGAGTGGTGTCACATTTTTTGCCTATTCCTAGCAAACACAGCTGAAGATCATGATTAGTTGATTGTTTGAGTCAGGTGTGTTAGCTGGGGCAAAAGTGTGACACCAATCAGGCCCTTCAGGACTGGAGTTGCCCATCCCTGAACTAAACACACATCTGTGTTTGTCCACTGACTTCACACCTCTGGGTTGTGGTTGTTTTGTTGGATGATCATGTAGCCACATCTGAATACCTAAACATGTGTTTTAGGGTATTGGTGATGTCAGTGGACAGCGCGATCACTGGAGGATAGAGTTAGCGTTTCCCCTTCTGTCCTGGTGTCCACGATTGCCCCAGCCTCCATGGCCGACTCCACAGTAGTCAGCGACCAGCAGCGGTCTAGGACCGGGCAAACCGATCCTTCCAGAGGACCATACATTGCAGTGATCACCAACAGAAGCACCACCCTGGTGATCCGTGGGTTCATGCTGTTCTCTATAGGAGTTTTCCTGGCTCTGGTGCTCAACCTGCTGCAGGTGAGCTATGTTTGTATTTTAATGATACATATCTTGAATAGGGAAACATTTAAGGGGAAGATATGACTAAGAGTACTAAAGTAGCTAATATTTGTTTTCTCTCACTGCAGGTACAGAGGAACGTCACTCTGTTCCCGCCTGATGTCATTAGTAGCATCTTCTCATCAGCCTGGTGGGTGCCGCCCTGCTGTGGGACCGCCTCAGGTAGGACACACACACATTTACATTTTAGTCATTTAGCAGACGCTCTTATCAAGTGTAACTTACAGTTAGTGCATTCCTCTTAAGATAGCTGTGGGACGGCAGGGTAGCCTAGTGGTTAGAGTTTTGGACTAGTAACTGAAAGGTTGCAAGTTCAAATCCCCGAGCTGACAAGGTACAAATCTGTCGTTCTGCCCCTGAACAGGCAGTTAACCCACTGTTCCTAGGCCGTCATTGAAAATAAGAATTTGTTCTTAACTGACTTGCCTCGTTAAATAAAGGTAAAAAAAAATAAAAGTAGCTATCAGCAAAGTCAGCACTAGAAGGGACACACACACAGGTGTTTGCTGCCAGACTTGACTACTATCATTATTGAATTGTTATCCCCTGGGTCTACAGCACAGAGAGTAGATGTAGCTGCTGATTCCTAGTGGATCAGTAGAAAAGCACAACAGCCGCAGGCCTGTATCCCCCTGAGACTGAGACTGCTGCACTTGACTGCTCAGCTTGGGGGAGATGCCGGTTTCCACTGTTACTGCGCACTGGACTGTTTTCATCATGCAGTAGCTATCAGGTTTTATAGTCAAGACCAGAACAGTTTACTGTATATAGTTACCTAAATTTGCACAGCAATCTGTGTAGTTCTTGTGTAATATTTAAACAATAGCTTTAGAAGGAGGCCAACCTCAAGTGTTTTTTTGTTTTTTTTAAATGCTTGGTGTGTCATCAGAATAGTGTTGATGCTATGTGGTGGGCTGGCATGGCAGCCTTTCTCTCCACAACCATACTAACAGGAATGTACGGCACCGGCTGTGCTACTGCAGCAATAAAGCTGATTGTTGATCTCTGATCCCCTCTCCCTATTTCTGCACCCTCAATCCCTTACCTTTATCCCTGTCTACCCCTCTCTCTCAGCAATAATCGGTCTGTTGTATCCATGCATTGACTGTCGGCTCGGCGAGCCCCACAAGTTCAAGCGGGAGTGGTCCAGTGTGATGCGCTGTGTGGCCGTGTTCGTGGGCATCAACCATGCCAGTGCTGTATCCTCTATGCCCCTCAAACTCAATTCTCTACCTGGAAGCCAGTTCCACTGCATTTTTTCATTGTTCCCCTCTATAATCAGGGACTGATTTAGACTGGGACACCAGGTGTAAGCAATTAATTGTCAGGTAGAACAGAAACCCAGCAGGCTCCAGACCACGTAGGGTAAGAGTTGAGTATCCTGTTCTATTCCTACCTGCCTGTCTGACTCTCACTGAATTACTGAATTTGATGTGAATAATTAAAAGATGTGTAAAAACCTGTAAACCATGGGGCAAAAGCATTCCTTGTTGACATTTGCAAATCTAATTTGCAGATTTAAATTGTATTTATCACAACACACTTTACAATATAACCTAATGAATCTGTCGATGTGCCCATGGGTAAGGCACTTTACCCTAATTGCTTCTGTAAGCTGTAAGAGCATCTGCTGAAAGACTCAAATGTAATGTGTAAAACAATAAGGTCAGTGACTAAAGGCCCAGCTAAAATGATGGGCTTTTAAATGTGATTAAACAAGCCCGTTTACAAGAAAGAACCTTACTGAGTAGAACCCATGGTTCCTGTGTGGACTATCCTACTACATGATCAGCTGTCCTTAACCCCTCTCAGAAAGTGGACTTTGCGAACAACGTGCAGCTGTCCCTGACGCTGGCGGCCCTGTCCATCGGCCTCTGGTGGACATTTGACCGGTCTCGCTCCGGCTTTGGCCTGGGGGTGGTCATCGCCCTGCTGGCCACTCTATCCACTCAGCTCCTGGTCTACAACGGAGTCTTTCAGTGAGTACTAATACAATACAGTTTACAGGACATACATGTATAATAATTAAGCAATAAGGTGCAAGGGGGTGTGGTATATGGCCAATATACCATGGCTAAGGGCTGTTCTTCTGCACGAGGCAACGGGGAGTATCTGGAAACAGTCCATAGCCGTGGTATATTGGCTATATACCACAAGCACCCAAGATACCTTATTGCTATTATAAACTGGTTCCAACCTAATTAGAGCAGTAAAAATATATGTTTTGTCATAACCGTGGTATATGTTCTATTATATACTGGGTGGTTCGAGCCCTGAATGCTGATTGGCTGACAACTGTGGTATGTCAGACCGTATACCACAGGTATGACAAAACATTTTATTTTTACTGCTCATATTACGTTGCGTCATGCCTAAGAAAATCTCTCGCCGTGGTATACTGGCCATATACCACACCCCCTCGGGCCTTATTGCTTAAATATACAACGGCTTTGACCCAATTGGCATTCAGGGCTCGAAACACCCAGTTTATAATATTTTTCAAGATACAGGAGGGATTTCTGTAGAGGTTCATGCTCATTTGGGGATTGTCCTACGTTTAATACCTGTTCTATTGTTTTGTTTCAGGTATACCTCTCCAGATTTTCTGTACATTCGCTCCTGGTTACCTTGCATCTTCTTTGCTGGTGTGATAACCATGGGAAACATAGGACGACAGCTAGCCCTGGTGAGGAAACTTTACTATGCTTAATTAAAAAGGGTTAGGTTTATAAATGTCCTACATTCATGCATGTATACATTCATTCCAACCAGAGCTTTCTACTGAATGTTCAACTGCCACATTACATTATCCCTTGTCTCCTGGGTTCTCTTTTCCAGTACGAATGCAAACTTATGTCAGAAAAGACTCATCAAGACTGAGAGAAATTCTGGCTATATCAAACTTTTGCACAAAATTACATTTTCGTGGCAACAAAAAGCCAAAAGGGGATGGTAAAGGACATCTGTATGCAGCGTTGATGGAGATTGGTCAACCTTGGAGGAGGCGGAGCAGTCATCCACATGACGTGCTTTACCGTGGAAAATAGTGTTTTGGTTGGTTCTTATGTGCCCTTTCTGGGCCTAGGGGGACAGACACCAGCTCGCTTTATTATAAGCATTCAATGGATGTCTAAGGAGAGGAATAACAACTACCGATGTCGTGTGTGTGTGGTAGGTAGGCCCCCATCTACAACGCAATCTGTGATTGCAACTCAACGGGCACCAATATTAGTGTAGCTCTGCTGTTGTTCAGGGCACTTTCGGCACCAGTGGTGTGAAACATTTGGCTCCATCGTGCCAAACAGGATCATCTGAATTATTTTCTTTCTTCATCCATTCTTTCTATCCTTTATCTACTGGTAGAAGCTGCAGTGTATGTATATAGCCCATATATGTAGGGACATTTATTCCATGCTTTTACAATGTCCAATTATATACACATATAGTTATTTTTTTATGCCAATAATGTCTGTGTTTGCTGGCAGTCATGAAGGGGTGAAGTGTTCAGTGTTGCACTTATTTGTGCCATCCCAGCGTTCTATCAAGGCAACCAGCATTCTGGGTCCAGTTTGGCATTTCATCCAGCCTTACCAGACCCTGCTTTTCATTCATTTCATTTTGTAATAAAACGCTCATAGCAGTTTGTGGGCAAATTTCACTTCATTAACTTAATTTTGGTTAATTTCATAAATTCAAAATTGAATTAAACCAAACCCTGATGAGATCCAATCAGAGACCAGGCTTCCCATTTCATTCTCCAACCTCCAGGTGCACGCAATTATCCACATCATCAGTGGGTTCTTGGGTCAGGCATCTAATGCCAGATCTGCATTTTTTTAAATAGAAAAATTATATATAATACAGTGTTTAAATTCCTAGATGCAGTTGGACTTGATTTAGGAACCTCACTTCTCATCGTTAAGATGGTCTTATTGGAAATAGAGACCATGAAAAGGGGATGGCTTTCTATATCTAGAAAATGTTGTGAGACTGCTAAGTGAAGGAATTTTATTCATACGTTATTTTTTTACTTTAGAAAAACTTTAACAAATTTAACATGACTGGTTGAATTAGAGGATGCTGACAATGTGTTAGTGTCTCGACAGTGTTTTTGTAAAATATTGTTTGTAATTTCACTGTGCATGATAAGGCAAACAAAGTGCCAATGACTACAGAGAAAAGAAAATTAAGAACCAACAATCAATATTAAAATGACTAACTTGGATATCCTAACATGTCAGCGTGATAGCTATGGTGAATCTTTCTAGAAATAAGATGAACTAGTTTTATTTCATCTATCTCTTCAGGAAGTAGAGGATTTAACTGGTTGAACTGGGACATTTTTATCCTCTCACCAAACAGAAAATCTGGAACTTGTGCAATCTCTTTGGTTCAATAAAGAACATGCCTTTTGTTGACGACAGGTTTATGTTGTTTCTCCTTGATCACACACACGGCTCTGAAAGATTTTAGGGAAAGTTTGGAAAAGCATTTTTTTTGTTCTAGACATTGTACATTTTATTGTTATATAGAGAGCCTATTGGTCATGATGCTTAAGCTACTCTACATGGTTAAATGAATGTGTTTGGCATGAATATACCAGTGCTGCAGTCCAAATGTGCAGTGCCTGTTATGGCAGGTTTGGCCTATCTAACTGGTGTATTCTACTAATGTGGATTAATGTTGCCTGTCTTCACCTGCCTCCCACAATAACAGGCTTCCATAGACACATAATTAAGATGAATAATCTGAAGTTGACTCCTTTGTTTGCGTGGTTGCTAAATTCCAGGATTTGTGGATGTTTTTTTTTCTTTGGTTTTACAGTCCTGTATGAGGCAATTTACTGTGTGAATGTTATTGTTCAAAACTAACTAGCTAAAACAATAGGCGTGATGTGTCATAGCAGAAAGTGGTGCTGTGATGAGCTAAACTCCCTTCTGCTAATGAATTCATTAATCTCTCTATTTATTCCTGACAAGTAATTATCTCTTCTTAGAGACTGAGGGTCCAGAGGCAAGGTTGAGAGCACTCAGATACACTGCAAGGAAAAACTGAGATGGGTTCTTTTCCCAACCAGCCAACCATTCCGCAGGCTCCTTAGCGTAGTCGTGGATTGTGGGTAACACGTTCCTTTGAAATGTTCACCTTGAACTGTGTTAGCTATCCCCACTTCTGACATCAGTGTAGCTGGTATTGAACCCAGTTGTACCCTATTGCACTGAACGGTAAGGTACAGTTGTGACCAACACACCTCAGAGCAAGTCTGTGGTTAACTGGTCACTGCATTTGCTCATCACATGAAAACAATGGTAGGAGTTTGACCTTGCCCACTGAGGTGTTTTCACACACGACAGGGCACAAAATCCATAAAGTCTCGGTGAAATTGAAATGGGGGTTGGTCTTCATACAATGAAATGGATGCTCCACTGCCACGTTTCCTGTAAGTCTCTGAGGAATGACCATCTAAATCGGAGCAAAATCCTGTTAAACGGTGTCAACATGAATCACCGGCTGCACAGACATCCATCAGGGCTAAGAAGTTGACCACAAATGATCTGTGAACCACTATATATTGATTACTCATGTACGGCCAGTGTCAGGTTTAATGTTGTGGCCGCCTGAGAGTGGTGCCTCTGACAGCGCATGATCTAACTCCTCTAATAGATTTTAATGGTGAGATATTGATTTCTCTGTGGCCAAGGTCTCCCATTGAGGATCATTTATGTTGGGTAATGCAGGACAACCCATGCATCCGTCACAATCTATCACTTTGACAGGGAGCACCAGATATTATCCACGACAGAGGGTTGAGCAGAGAGCTACAGTACATGGCTGAGAGCTCCTGCAGAGAACTGAGACTCCAGCTAGATAATATGAATGCTAAGATGTGTTTATTGAGTGGGAATGCTCAGCAAATCAGTGCTGACGTGAAAGCAGCTAGTCGGAGTGTCTGGAGCAGGGAATGAGGATCTCAGTGAGAGGGTCTATATTTTATTTGAACGTCTGAGGCTGCTCGAGACTGCAGCAGGTAATGTGTTGTGTTACAACCCAGTGGCTGTATGGTTCTCTCCACCCACAGCGATAACACACTAGCTAATGGGAGCACATCAATCACACTCCTATTCCACCAGTGTCTCGATCTGCTCATTCCTCCTGCCTACCAGCTCTGTAGCATGAACAGCACAGGTAATAATGGAGTTTTGTAGCCTAACACATTCCAGGATCATATTTACAGCTAAGGAATAAAATGGCTTTGCCAAGTCAGCATCTCTTTGACAAGGTAACAGAAAAGTCAGTGAAAGAATCATGAGGAAGGAGATGATGAAAACCAGCCTTGTGTCATGTGGGCCATTATAGGTGGATGTTTGGTGCTGAATACAGCTAATTGTTTTGGTTTCATTACCCTGCAGATGCAAGGGTGCAATCAAGTCAACTGCTAAATAATCTGAGCACATCAGCTCTGGTAAAACAGCTGATGTGATTGGACAAAATACCAATTATAGGAAAAAAGATCAGAATTGGGCTGCCTGTCTAAACGCAACCCATGTGTTGTGAATGGGACCTGGATGACCAGAAGGGGGCACAAAACTACAGGACTGTTACACCAACCGTGATCTGTGTAAAACTCAATTGTTCTGTGAATGGAATTCCTAAATCTATTATTGTTTCCCTGTAGATAACGTTTTCTTTTATTATAGATGTACAGTACCAGTAAAAGGTTTGAACACACCTACTCATTCCAGGGTTTTTCTTTATTTGTACTATGTTCTACATTGTAGAATAATAGTGAAGACATCAACACTATGAAATAACATACAGTGGGGCTAAAAAGTATTTAGTCAGCCACCAATTGTGCAAGAATGCCAAGCGTGTTTAAAGCCGTCATCAAGGCAAAGGGTGGCTACTGATTTGTTTAACACTTTTTTGGTTACTACATGATTCGATATCGAATCATGTAGTAACCAAAAAAGTGTTAAACAAATCAGTAGCCACCCTTTGCCTTGATGACAGCTTTAAACACGCTTGGCATTCTCTCAACCAGCTTCATGAGGTAGTCACCTGGAATGCATTTCAATTAGTAGGTGTGTGCCATGTTAATTTGTGGAATTTCTTTCCTTCTTAATGCTTTTGTGCAAATCAGTTGTGTTGTGACAAGGTAGGGGTGGTTTACAGAAACCCTATTTGGTAAAAGACCAAGTCCACGTTATGGCAAGAACAGCTCAAATAAGCAAAGAAAAATGACAGTCCATCCTTACTTTAAGACATGAAGGTCAGTCAACCTGGAAAATTTCAATAACTTTTAGTTTCTTTAAGTGCATTTGCGAAAACCATCAAGTGCTATGATAAAACTGGATCTCATGAGGACCGCCACAGGAAAGGAAGACGCAGAGTTACCAGCCTCAGAAATTGCAGCCCAAATAAATACTTCACAGAGTTCAAGTAACAGACACATCTCAACATCAACTGTTCAGAGAAGACTGCGTGAATCAGGCCTTCATGGTCGAATTGCTGCAAAGAAACCACTACTAAAGAACACCAATAAGAAGAAGAGACTTGCTTGGGCCAAGAAACACGAGCAATGAACATTAGACCGGTGGAAATCTGTCCTTTGGTCTGATGAGTTTTTGGTTCCAAATGCTGTGTCTTTGTGAGAAGCAGACTAACGGATGATCTCTGCATGTGTAGTTCCCACCTTGAAGCATGGAGGAGGAGGTGTGATGGTGTGCTTTGCTGGTGACTCTGTCAGGGATTTATTTAGAATTCAAGGCACACTTAACCAGCATGGCTACCACAGCATTCTGCAGCGACCCATCTGGTTTGCGCTTGTTGGGACTATCATTTGTTTTTCAACAGGACAATGACCCCACACACCTCCAGGCTGTGTAAGGGCAATTTGACCAAGAAGGAGAGGGATTGAGTGCTGCATCAGATGACCTGGCCTCCACAATCAGTGTTTACAGCTGTCATAAAGGCAAAGGGTGGCTACTTTGAAGAATATAAAATATTTATTTAACACTTTTTTGGTTACTACATGATTCCATATGTGTTATTTCTCAGTTTTGATATCTTCACTATTATTCTAGAATGTAGGAAATAGTAAAAATAAAGAAAAACCCTTGAATGAGTAAGTGTGTCCAAACTTTTGACTGGTACAGCATATATGTATAAAAATATTAATTGTAATTTATTTTTAAATAGCACTTAAAATTGTTCAGCGCCACACAATTTTTATTTTGGGAAAAAATAAAATAAAAAGCTTCGATCGCCCAACTACCCTATTGCACCTTTAACATATTTTTCGGTAAATATATTATATAACAAAACATATATTGAGAACGTATATGAGTAACCATTTCCAATGGTATGTGTATTGAAATATATAGTCATCCTCCCTCTCCTTCCCTTCACTGTTATCATCATCATCAATGAATTACACATCCACTCTGGTATTTGGGCTGCTGTCAAATAATATAGCTTACCAAAAAGTCTGTTTTGCCCTTGACACACACACACACACACACACACACACACACACACACACACACACACACAGAGAGCTAGACCTAAATATTGCATCCCCAGAGGGATCAAGACCAGGTTAGACTTGTAACCAGACTAATGGCTGACTTCCTCCCTGTATTGTTTTGTGGCCTTTAAGCCGTCGGCAGGGAGCATGTATGTCAATCAAAGGTTTTCTGTATGTACCAACATGTTGTCATGGCAACAGGGTAGCATCTGGAACGATGTAAGGGGGAAGGGAGCCTAGCTACCCCACCCCTGTACCTGAAACCAATCAGAGGCCTTTGAATGAATTTAATGTTTTTGCCCAACACAAATCAACATAGATGATCCAAGTTAAGTAGCTCTTTTGGTGTGTGTTTTTTTTATGCACCCTAACATTTCACAGAGAAGCAGCCCTTTAAAATCGATTGAATTATCTTCAGCATGGTCTCAGTGTAACATAGCGAGCCCAGTTGGTTTTGAGAGGGGCACTGAACAGAGAGGATCGCACATCAAAGTGAGCATTTTGTGTGAGAGGAGCAATGGTGGAGTCACACATGAGGGGCTGTGTATTGTGCTGGATGTGAATCTCCACGGGAACTCAGTCACTGTAGGCCAACACTTCGACTAAGATCACAACCAAGGTTAACAGTCTCAGATTTTTTTAAATAGAATTTATTGAAGAATGGAAACCAGTCGTACTCCTTGGGAAATTCACGATCCAGACACTCACACTTACTCTGTAACCAGGAACATGTAAATCATTATTTCTACAATTATTTAAATGTATTAATAAAAGACACATACCAGCCATGATAACAGTAAATAATGTTACAGCCTGAGGACTAAGGCTGTTTTCTGTGGCTCAGAGACAGTGAGTTTTTGTGTAATCACATATGGCGTTGTCATACAGTGATTTCCTGCTCTGACACTGACTATACATTGATTCTGTCACAGGGTCAAATTTAATTTTCTGAAGAAGGGTCTGAAGATTCAAAGCACTGTCATGGTTCCCTTGGTGATACAACATCTCCCTCAGGAAAGATCCAAAAGATTTAAAAGGAAAATGGAGCTCTCCATTGTAATAAAGTCATGTGGGGTAGTGGTTAGTTTAGTCTTAAAACCCAATAGGTTGACATGAGCGGAGGGATATTGGAACCGAACCACACATAAAAAACTAGAATTACAACACCATTTCAAATTGTACTTTTTTTTACACACCAGACACTTACAGTATATCCTGTAAATAGTTTAATATGTCTAACTTCATCTTGATGCTATATTGTTGCTTTCATTCTATCTTTGACTTTTCTTTGGTTAGTAATTAGCACCGGCTTCAGGTATAGGCTTTCATCATGAATCGTTATCGCTAACTGTCTTCAATATAGCCTACTATCAGTAGCCGGTATGAGTTTTGCATATTGACTCTGTCTACGAGCCACATCATTACATATGGTGTCAATGTTTAACTGAAGACCAAACCAGAACAGAGCATTTTAACTCAACCTCTCTTCAGATTCAGTTGATATTTCTCCAGTTGGTCTCTCTCTCATACAGTAGACAGTACAGAGTCTCTATCTATCCCACCCTGTTAGTTTACATGCTGACAGACACATATGACATGCTAAATCACCCCACCATTAGCCATGGTTGCTGACCAAACGGATAACATGCTAGAATCCTAATCACGGGTTTGAATTGCTGTGCGCTCCGTGACTAAATGCTTTTGGTCAAACACAAATCATCAGTGTGTAATCCACTTAGCTGTGTGTGTGAGACTGTGTGTGTGGTCCCACATAACACAGCCTAGCAGAAGTACTAAAGCAGCCATACATGAGCGGTGGTGTGGGCCATAGGTCATGGGATGAGCTAACCCACAGCAGAGAGGAGCAGTTGGTCCACAGTAGTTGTTGAGCTCATGTACATTTGCTTAGGTCTCCTGATTTTGTGGCTCTGAGGGCCTGCAACTTACAGTGCAACATTGATAAGAAATCCATGGTTATATTTTCCTAAAAACTCTAAATGAAAAACAAAGGACAATGTTACTATTGCAGTAGTAGTCTTACTTATTACGGTGATCATGTTATTATATGCCATTTAGCAGATGCATTTATCCAAAGCAACTTAGTCATGCATGTATACATTTGTACGTACGGGTGGCCGTGGGAATCAAACCCACAACTCTGGCATTGCAAGTTCCATGCTCTACCAACTGAGCCATACGAGACCGTTCTATTATTCCATTTTAATCAACTAGTAATTAGCTGTGTATAATCCAGAGGATTACCCTTTATTCCATTCATACATTCCAATCAGATGGAGTTATATTATTAAGAGCTACTAAAGTGTGTGGCTCACCCTCACAACAACTAGCATCATTTTTCCCACCATTTATAGTGATGTTTTAAATACGTCCCAAGGCGTATCTCAAATACAACTGTGAACGTGTGTCTGTGTGCATGTACATGTTTATCTGTGTGTGGATATGTACATGTTTATCTGTGTGTGGATATGTACATGTTTATCTGTGTGTGGATATGTACATGTTTATCTGTGTGTGGATATGTACATGTTTATCTGTGTGTGGATATGTACATGTTTATCTGTGTGTGGATATGTACATGTTTATCTGTGTGTGGATATGTACATGTTAATCTGTGTGTGGATATGTACATGTTTATCTGTGTGTGGATATGTACATGTTTATCTGTGTGTGGATATGTTCATGTTTATCTGTGTGTGGATATGTACATGTTAATCTGTGTGTGGATATGTTCATGTTTATCTGTGTGTGGATATGTACATGTTTATCTGTGTGTGGATATGTACATGTTTATCTGTGTGTGGATATGTACATGTTTATCTGTGTGTGGATATGTACATGTTTATCTGTGTGTGGATATGTTCATGTTTATCTGTGTGTGGATATGTACATGTTAATCTGTGTGTGGATATGTTCATGTTTATCTGTGTGTGGATATGTACATGTTTATCTGTGTGTGGATATGTACATGTTTATCTGTGTGTGGATATGTACATGTTTATCTGTGTGTGGATATGTACATGTTAATCTGTGTGTGGATATGTACATGTTTATCTGTGTGTGGATATGTACATGTTTATCTGTGTGTGGATATGTACATGTTTATCTGTGTGTGGATATGTACATGTTAATCTGTGTGTGGATATGTACATGTTTATCTGTGTGTGGATATGTACATGTTAATCTGTGTGTGGATATGTACATGTTTATCTGTGTGTGGATATGTACATGTTTATCTGTGTGTGGATATGTACATGTTTATCTGTGTGTGGATATGTTCATGTTTATCTGTGTGTGGATATGTACATGTTAATCTGTGTGTGGATATGTACATGTTTATCTGTGTGTGGATATGTACATGTTAATCTGTGTGTGGATATGTACATGTTTATCTGTGTGTGGATATGTACATGTTTATCTGTGTGTGGATATGTACATGTTTATCTGTGTGTGGATATGTACATGTTAATCTGTGTGTGGATATGTACATGTTTATCTGTGTGTGGATATGTACATGTTTATCTGTGTGTGGATATGTACATGTTTATCTGTGTGTGGATATGTACATGTTTATCTGTGTGTGGATATGTACATGTTTATCTGTGTGTGGATATGTACATGTTAATCTGTGTGTGGATATGTACATGTTTATCTGTGTGTGGATATGTACATGTTTATCTGTGTGTGGATATGTACATGTTTATCTGTGTGTGGATATGTACATGTTTTTCTGTGTGTGGATATGTACATGTTTATCTGTGTGTGGATATGTACATGTTTTTCTGTGTGTGGATATGTACATGTTTATCTGTGTGTGGATATGTACATGTTTTTCTGTGTGTGGATATGTACATGTTTTTCTGTGTGTGGATATATACATGTATGTCCTGCATTCATGAGTATCATGGTATTTGTGAGCATTTAAAGGATTAATCTCCCATAATCCTCAAAACAAAAAAAAACTTTAGTTTCCATAAAAGAGCTGCTTTACCTTGCCTTTCTGTATCCACACACACACAGTCCCTCTGATAATGGAGATTAGGGTTATTAAGAGGGGTTTTTGTCTGTGGTGTCATGGATACTAAATTATTACATATCCCATGGCTGTTCCTCCTCTGTTCAGCTTCAAACCTCTGGGGTATCTCTTGCTGTCAATGTAATATAAATTATTTTTCACATTCACCTCTGATATTATGGTGCAACTATAGTGCACTGTGCTGTTGACTATAGATATGGTGCACTGTGCCGTTGACTATAGATATGGTGCACTGTGCTGTTGACTATAGATATGGTGCACTGTGCTGTTGACTATAGATATGGTGCACTGTGCTGTTGACTATAGATATGGTGCACTGTGCTGTTTACTAAAGATATGTTGCACTGTGGTGTTGACTATAGATATGGTGCACTGTGCTGTTGACTATAGATATGGTGCACTGTGCTGTTTACTAAAGATATGTTGCACTGTGGTGTTGACTATAGATATGGTGCACTGCTGTTGACTATAGATATGGTGCACTGTGCTGTTGACTATAGATATGGTGCACTGTGCTGTTGACTAAATATATGGTGCACTGTGCTGTTGACTATAGATATGGTGCACTGTGGTGTTGACTATAGATATGGTGCACTGTGGTGTTGACTATAGATATGGTGCACTGTGGTGTTGACTATAGATATGGTGCACTGTGCTGTTGACTATAGATATGGTGCACTGTGGTGTTGACTATAGACATGGTGCACTGTGCTGTTGACTATAGACATGGTGCACTGTGCTGTATATAAACTCAGCAAAAAAAGAAACATACCATTTCAGGACCCTGTCTTTCAAAGATAATTAGTACTGTGAGACGCTTAAGACAGCGCTACAGAGAGACAGGATGGACAGCTGATCGTCCTCGCAGTGGCACACCACGTGTAACAACACCTGCACAGGATTGGTACATCCAAACATCACACCTGCGGGACAGGTACAGGATGTCAACAACTCCACCAGGAACGCATAATCCCTCCATCATTGCTCAGACTGTCTGCAATAGGCTGAGAGGGGCTGGACTGAGGGCTTGTAGGCCTGTTGTAAGGCAGATCCTCACCAGACATCACCGGCAACAATGTCACCTATGGGCACAAACCCACCGTCGCTGGACCAGACAGGACTGGCAAAAAGTGCTCTTCATTGACGAGTCCCGGTTTTGTCTCACCAGGGGTGATGGTCAAATTCACGTTTATCGTCAAAGAAATGAACGTTACACCGAGTTCTGTACTCTGGAGCGGGATCGATTTGGAGGTTGAGGGTCCGTCATGGTCTGGGTCGGTGTGTCACAGCATCATCGGACTGAGATTGTTGTCATGTCAGGCAATCTCAAAGCTGTGCGTTACAGGGAAGACATGCTCCTCCCTCATGTGGTACCCTTCCTGCACGCTCATCCTGACATGACCGTCCAGCATGACAATGCCACCAGCCATACTGCTCGTTCTCTGCGTGATTTCCTGCAAGACAGGAATGTCAGTGTTCTGCCATGGCCAGCGAAGAGCCCGGATCTCAATCCCATTGAGCGTGTCTGGGACCTGTTGGATCGGAGGGTGAGGGCTAGGGCCATTCCCCCCAGAAATGTCCGGGAACTTGCAGGTGCCTTGGTGGAAGAGTGGGGTAACATCTCACAGCAAGAACTAGCAAATCTGGTGCAGTCCATGAGGAGGAGATGCAATGCAGTACTTAATGTAGCTGGCGGCCACACCAGATACTGACTGTTACTTTTTATTTTGACCCCCCCTTAGTTCAGGGACACATTATTCCATTTCTGTTAGTCACATGTCTGGAACTTGTTCAGTTTATGTCTCAGTTGTTGACTGTTTTGTTCATAGAAATATTTACACATGTTAAGTTTGCGGAAAATTAACGCAGTTTACAGTGAGAGGACGTTTCTTTTGTTGCTGAGTTTATATACATTATCATTATTATTTGGAATCTATTGATATGGTCCAAAGAGTATTTAAGTAACCCATTGACAGATAGGGCTATAGAATAGGTGGTGATTTGTGTTCTCCTGCAAGCTCCATGCAGTCCCAGCATTGTTTCTGAACCCAGAGCATTAAGCCCCATGGGTGCCTCTGTACCCTCAGGAGATCCACTGGTCTTGTCCCAGGGGCCCAAGGGGTTTAGATGTTCCCTTTACAGCTATGGCACTTGACCCTGGCTCCCCTGAGAGCACCGATTCAACAGTGATTTCATGTCGCACTGTTTTCAGTGCTGGAATATCTCAAGGAGGCTGAGACTAAGAGGGCAATAAAACTGTTAGCTCAGAAGGCCTTGGATCTAAACCTATGGGCCAGCAGTTTGGCCTTAACTCTCCCTTGGCGTCCGAACACCTTTTGCAGATCCCACAAATCATCAGGCGGAGAGTGAAATTATCACAGGGTCAAAATAGGTCACATTTTCCAGGAATTAGTTGTTGTGTGGGTGCGTTTGTTATGGTAACGTATGTTCTGTATGTGTGTGAGGTGTGGGACGACTCACATTTGCAGAGTCTGAGTCAGCGTTCCTAATCCTCTGGTGCTGCTGCCGCGCCTGCTCTAGATCCTCCTCACACCAACCAGGTGCCACCGCAGCCACAACTTGTCCACATAAATGTGAGGTATCTGAAGGGAAAAGATTGACTGACGTTGAACTATGAGCTGTGGTCTGTGAAACCCCCAAGTAGCACACAGTTGTGTAATAAAATGTGTGTAATAAAATCCACAGTTTCTAATTGTGATCTCGGGCTTTAGGGCTCTAAAATGTGAACAATTTGTTAGTTTTATTTTGGGAGCACTGTGCTACTATGAACAAAAATCTCCCAGATAATAATTGTTGTAATGATAAGGCTTCGTATATACCGTTGTTTCCGAGTGTCCTGGAGAAACAAGAGAGTGCAGATTCGTCAGCGTCACGGATGCACCATTACTTCATCAAAAATGGCTTGCTTCTAGTCCAACCGGGTAAAATAAATCTGACCCATATTACAGGCGCAATATTTTTATCCTCCTATCGCGGATCGCCGAGACCACATTTTACATTCATAAACCAGGCCGTTCTAAATCTAGTCACGCGTACCATTTGTTTACCATTTGTTCAGTCATTTTATCTCATTGGCAAACTAACTACCTGGTAACTTTACCAGTGCATACATTTGGGGGCACATAAAGTATTACATATTTGTTTCTAGGGCACACCATGTTCTTCAAAAGCACTGGAATTCATATAGGCCCAATATAGTTTGTATCTCATTCAATTTAAAAATCGTATTTTCTGGTGCTCCTAAATTTCATGTGGTGCTCCTAACTTTTTTAAGTTGGGCGCACCAGTGCTACCAATGACATTTTTACATTTAGAGCCCTGGAGGGAGTCATGACGATCTTTACTGATGTTCTTGTGATTTTTGGCTCCACCTTGACTGCACCTCGTTGGTTGAAATGCTATCTACACCCCTCTGAGAAATGAACAATTATGAATGTTTGTTGAGATAGGAGAGAGAGCATAATTGAGGTTATGACAGAGTCGGGTTATCATCTGCAGTCAATATATTTCCAACACAAAGGTGCTGCTCCTTATGTGTGAAAACAGCAGCGCCAGGGGGCTGGGGGTGCAACCAGACAGAGAGGTCTCTAACATCCAGAGACCAGGCTATTGATAGGCTGATAGGCACTAAGCAGGCCTCTTCAGCCGGTTAGCGTTGACATAATTAAAAAGATAAACCTTTTGAGCAGGGCTCAAAGATAAGGTTGTAATGAGAGGGAGACGTGGGATGAGACAGTGGAGAGAATAATTGGGGGGGTAAGAGGGGGCTTGGAGGGGGGTACTAATCCCCAGGGAAATAAAGACCCAGCCTGTCAATCATTTTCTCCAGATAAGTGTGGACGGATGGATGGATGGATGGATGGATGGATAGATGGACAGACAGACCTGTCCTGAAGATGATCTCTGTCTGCTAACTAGGCTTGATCTGTACCTTGACTCACTGAGTGTACGGATGATTGCAATGCCTAATTTTGAAACAAATCAGCTAATCTTGGTGCTTGATCATACCTAAGACATACACCCTTCAACAGATGTTGCCAACAACTAGGCATGAGATCAGATAATTTGTTCAATATGGCCGATGACTCAAGAGCTTTGATTCGCTTGTTGTTTTGAACAACAACATAATGTAGTTTACAGGACTAAGATCAAATCCTACTACACCGGCTCTGACGCTTGTCGGATGTGACAGGGCTTGCAAACTATCACAGATTACAAAGGGAAACATTGCCACGAGCTGCCCAGTGACACAAGCCTACCAGATGATCTAAATGCCTTCTATGCTCGCTTCGAGGCAAGGGACACTAAACCATGCGTGAGAGCACCAGCTGTTCCAGACGACTGTGTGTTCACGCTATCCATAGCCGATGAGTAAGACCTTTAAACAGGTTAACATTCACAAGGCGGATTACCAGGACGCGTACTCAGAGCTTGCGCTGACCAGCTGGAAAGTGTCTTCACTGACATTTTCAACCTCTCTCTGACCCAGTCTGTAAAACCTACATGTTTTAAAAAGACTATCGCCCCATGGCACGCACATCTGTAGCCATGAAAAGATTTTAAAGGCTAGTAATGGCTCACAACATCATCCCAGATTCCTTGGATCCACTCCAATTCTTCTACAGATCCACAGATGAGACCATCTCTATTGCACTCCACACTGCCCTCTCCCACATGGACAAAAGGATCATCTACACGAGAATGCTGTTCATTGACTACAGCTCGAAGCTCATCACTAAGCTAATGTCCCTGGGACTGAACACCTCCCACTACAACTGGATCCTGGACTTCTTGACAGGCTGCCCCCGGGTGGTGAAGATAGGCAACAACACATCCGCTACACAGACCCTCAACGCGGGGGCCCCTTGGGGGTGCGTGCTTGATCCCTTCCTGTACTCCTTGTTCACCCATGACTGCGTAGACATGCACGACTCCAACACCATCATTAAGTTTGCCGACATCATGATGGTGGTAGGCCTGATCACCGACGATGATGAAACACCCTATAGGGAGGAGGTCAGAGACTTGGCAGTGTGGTGTCAGGACAACAACCTCTCCCTCAAAATCAGCAAGACAATGGAGATGATCGTGGACTACATGAACCAGAGGGCCGAGCAAAAACCCATTCAAATCGACGGGCTGTAGCGGAACGGGTTGTTAGCTTCAAGTTCCTCGGTGTCCACATCACTAAGGATCTATTATGGTCCAAACACACCAACACAGCCATGAAGAGGGCACGACAACACCTCTTCCCCCTCAGGTGACTGAAAAGATTTTGCATTTGCCCTCAGATCCTCAAAAGGCTACTGCTATTACTACTACTGCTGCTACTACTACTACTGCTGCTGCTACTGCTACTTCTGCTACTGCTATTACTGCTACTTCTATTACTGCTACTGCTATTACTGCTGCTGCTGCTATTGCAACTACTACTACTACTGCTACTACTACTACTACTACTACTACTACTACTACTACTACTACTGCTACTGCTGCTACTACTGCTATTACTACTACTGCTGCTACTACTACTACTGCTATTACTACTACTACTGCTGCTACTACTGCTGCTGCTACTGCTACTTCTGCTACTGCTATTACTGCTGCTACTGCTACTACTACTACTACTACTGCTGCTGCTGCTACTACTACTACTACTACTGCTACTACTGCTACTGCTACTGCTGCTACTACTGCTATTACTGCTATTGCTATTACTGCTACTGCTGCTACTGCTACTACTACTGCTGCTGCCGCTACTACCACTACTACTGCTACTGCTACTACTATTACTGCTACCACTGCTGCTACTGCTACTGCTACTGCTACTACTACTGCTATTACTGCTACTGCTATTACTGCTACCGCTACTGATAGTACTGCTGCTGCTCCTACTACTGCTACTGCTACTAATACCACGACAGCTGCTACTGCTACTGCTATTACTGCTACCGCTACTAATATTACTGCTGCTGCTACTACTGCTACTGCTACTGCTACCACTACAGCTGCATAGGTAATATCTTTTTCCTACAGCAAATCATTCCTTCCCTTCAGAAAACACAGAGCAATCTGTTCCAGCTGCAGATGTACCCGTCTCTCTCACTTGAGTGTGTAAATGATCTCAGAGCACTTTGTCTTTCTGTCCTCCGGAACAGCCAGCTTACCATGTAAGCCTTACACCGGCGAGAGCCTCCAGACTGACAGGTAGCTCGTCTCTTTGACACTCATATATAGAGTTAAAGCCGTGAACAGAACCCTGCGTCTCCTTTGAGATGCTCTCACTTTTTCTGACACCTCGATTAGAAGGCAAACCTGCGTGGAGAGAATGCATCTCTAACTGGAACAGTGTGTGTGTGTGTGTGTGTGTGTGTGTGTGTGTGTGTGTGTGTGTGTGTGTGTGTGTGTGTGTGTGTGTGTGTGTGTGTGGCGCACACGCACGCGTGCGGTGCTGTGCTGTGAGGTGGAAACACAGCTCTCTTGTTACAGGGCCAGTGGTGGAGGTTGTTTACATGACTACTTTAGGAAGAACAATGTACAGGCTGACAGGCAAACTGTGTTACTTCATTTCCAGGGCTTCCTTGTTTAGAAATAAGAGTAGATAAATGGGTGCCATACATACACGATGGAGCATATCTGAAGATGTGTTGTAAATGACTCATAATACATAGACGTATGACAGTCAGTCTGCTAGTGCATCAATCTAATTACTCTAATCACATATTTTTATAATAATATGAAGAAAAGACATTGTCATGTCGTAGATGCCTAGCGCTAAATTCCAAACCGACCACAAGCCCTTTCTCCCATAGGCACTACTTTAGATTTGAAAGGGGTGCATAGATATAAACATTATGGTAATAGCTTTGTTTTATCTTCTGCTTGGCTTGGTAGAAATGTCACAATGTTGCTTACACCTACTTAATTATCCCAGATCTACCGGAGTGGCTATAAGGAGGGTTAATTGGCAATCCAGAACCAGACAGACTCCAACCCTACAAGTATAACATTTTCTGTGCACAGCTTGCCTCTGCTGTAGAACGTGCTCCAGCCTCTGTCTAATGTACCTGAGACTTCACATTTTCTATTCTAGAGAAAAATAAAACAAGGCAAAATAGAAACCCAGAAGTGTATTTATTTCAAACCCTCTCAGTCTCGTTCACTATTCAATTACGTCTTTCATTTAATCTTTTCAGTATTTCTAGAAAACATTTTTACTGAACCTAACATGCTGCATTATTTGCATTGGAGAGATTTACTGTACAAGAGAAATCTACCAAATAGCAGCTCTAAGACAGCTATGTTTTAATGTGTATTTTATTGAGTGAATGAAACTTAATTCATCTTTGTGTGTTGTGAGAATAATTTTTTCCCTGATGGTGCAACATGAATAAGGCTTTACTAACGTAATGGAGACAATATGTAACTCTCATACAAGAGCTTCTGACAGATAATTAGCATTATTCATCAACCAAAATAACCCATAAAGATGTTGAGAAATCTCTTCCTAATGAACAATGTGTCTTCCTTCAATCTGCGGTCTGTGTATTCAAATGTGACAAACCCACAAATTAGGATTTAAACAAACGTCAGTCATTTCTTTTTCCATTGCAGAAAAGTGGAAAGATGAGTGTTTGTTGGTGAAAAATGAAATGCTCTCCAACCATATGAATTGAGTTAAATGATAATTTCCCAGTGTATGGTTAAAAATCCCTCAAACTATCCATCTTTCCTTAATATGACATGTAACACAAACAGTGTAGCTACTGTATATGACTGATGCATTCTAGTCTCATTTCTAAATGTATTCTCTGCATACCTATGGGACACAAGCACATTATTAGAACCTTAAAGGAAGAAAGTGATTTATCATTTTCTAGAATACATTTGATACATTTTTCTTTAAAAAAACAGGTTTTCTCTGTCAAAATAATACTTATATCCCTTGATTGATTTGTTGCTCCTTGTAAGCACTTTTATGACATGATATATTAATCAGAGAGCTGATGAACAGAAGCATTCTGTGTAATCAGCAGATGTGTACTGTTTTATAGGCTGGCACAGCGTCGCTCACAGTAGCTGAAAATCTCTCCCTCTGTGTTGGGAGGTCTTCCTCCTGAGGACAACTGAACCCAAGGAAAATGCCTGTCTCAGTGGAACAGTAGTACAAGTGTTGATTTACATGTACAAGTGTTGATTTACATGGACAAATATAGTTGGGACTTTCTACATTTCTGCATTAGAGCTGGAATTACAGTTATTTTCTAAATTTGTAAATTAAATCCACAATTATTTTGCGTTTAATTTATTATTCATTCTTGTGAATTAATAATCTGAATGAATAATCTCAGTCTTAATTTACTTGTTTTTAGTTTATTTAGTTGAGTTTTATTCTTTACAATAGTGTCTATAACAGGGTGTCTGTGTAGAAATGAGAGAGGTATGTTTTGAACTGTTAATTTCGAGTTCCATCGGTTCTCTGTGTTGTAAAAACTCCTGATGTCCAGCCAGTCAGTGGAAATCAGGACATTGGTTACACCAACACTGCTTCGGGCATATTATTTAGCAGCCATGTTGGCAACCATGTTAGCACTCCAAACCTCAGATTTCACACCACAGCGTCCGAGGATGACATAGCTGACGCGCTATGCAGCCCCTCACCATGATAATACACATTTGCACAGAGCAATGGATAATTTATCTTTTCTCAGCAGTCACCCCTTCTACAGAACAGAACTATAGTCACTGGCTCCATTGTGAGCCGCAGACTAATGCATTATTAATCTGGATTTATGTTGTTACTTTCCTTACATGGTTTGGAATAGGACATCACATCCAATAACCTATTTATACAGAATGGACCAGTATAAACAGGACAGGAAAGGGAATATATACTGTAAGCTCTTAGAACTTCTACTCAGTACTTCTACTCAATAAAAGCAATGTTCTTGGATGGATTGCAGTTAGGGTGATAGGGCTATACAGTCGTGAATGACCCTGTTGAGGTGACTGATGTCTCTGAAGAGACAAGCCATGTGAGAAGACACAAAGATTGGATTGGAGATTGGTTGGAGATCTATTAGCCCTGGTCCAACATGTTAGTCCTCTGTTACGCCACTAGAACGTGCTCTTCAGCAGCCTATCAGTCTTCTGTTACTACTGTACCATCACCCCTCTCTTTATCTCTCTCTTCCTCTCTCTCCTTATCACTCTCTCTCTCTCAATAGTGCTCTCTCTCTCTCTATCGTGCTCTCTCTCTCTATCATGCTCTCTCTCTCTCTTTCTCCATTTATCTCTTTCTCTCTCTCCCTCCCTCTCTTGCTCTTTCTCTCTCTTTACCACTCTCTCTTCCTCTCCTCTTAATCTCTGTCTTTATATATCTTTATCTCTCTCTCTTTCTCTCTTTTTGTTCTCTCTTTCTCTATCTCTCTTGCTCTCTCTCTGTCTCTCCCTCCCTCTCTCTGCAGACCCTAAGACAAAGCTCTGTGTCTAATTTGTTGAAGAGGGCAGAAAGAATGTGATTTAGAGCTGTGAAAAGCAGCATACCACCAACACACACACTCTCAGGGGTCTCCTGTGGTTCTCTGGGCTGGTCTGTGGAAAACACACAGGATGAATAAATCACAGAGTCATACAGTGTCAGAGACCACCTATACCATACCCCACTGCTCATAGTCCATACCCATTGATTGATTGTGTGTGTGTGTATATGTGTGTGTGTGTATGCATGTCAACCCTGTATCTTCACAGTCTAATAACTGTTAATGACACATCAAGAAGACATTAGGGAGTCATGGTAGACCGAGTCACCATTAGGAGTTATCTATGAGAGAAACTGAGGGACCAACTATTTTAGGTGCCCTGTCTGCTGACCTGTAATGGCCAATATGCCTTAATTATTGACACTCTTTAACAAGCTCTGAACTCTTTAGTGGGCATTGAATAGAACTTCTAGATGTGGTCCTCGGGGAGTGAAGGGGTGTTGGGATGTTTTCTCCATGGGGTCCTGGTTGACTGGTCCAGGGCCTCCCCAGGGCCCTTAGCCTGACTGCCTTGCCTGGTTCACCAACTACTTTGCAGACAGAGTGCAGTGTGTCAAATCGGAGGGCATGCTGTCCGGTCCTCTGGCAGTCTCTATGGGGGTGCCACAGGGTTCAATTCTCGGGCTGACTCTTTTCTCTGTATATATCAATGATGTTGCTCTTGCTGCAGGCGATTCCCTGATCCACCTCTACGCAGACGACACCATTCTATATACTTCCGGCCCGTCCTTGGACACTGTGCTATCTAACCTCCAAACAAGCTTCAATGCCATACAACACTCCTTCCGTGGCCTCCAACTGCTCTTAAACGCTAGTAAAACCAAATGCATGCTTTTCAACCTTTCGCTGCCTGCACCCGCACGCCTGACTAGTATCACCACCCTGGATGGTTCCGACCTTGAATATGTGGACATCTATAAGTACCTAGGTGTCTGGCTAGACTGTAAACTCTCCTTCCAGACTCATATCAAACATCTCCAATCGAAAATCAAATCAAGAGTCGGCTTTCTATTCCGCAACAAAGCCTCCTTCACTCACGCCGCCAAACTTACCCTAGTAATACTGACTATCCTACCGATCCTCGACTTCGGTGACGTCATCTACAAAATAGCTTCCAACACTCTACTCAGCAAACTGGATGCAGTTTATCACAGTGCCATCCGTTTTGTCACTAAAGCACCTTATACCACCCACCACTGCGACTTGTATGCTCTAGTCGGCTGGCCCTCGCTACATATTCGTCGCCAGACCCACTGGTTCCAGGTCATCTACAAGTCCATGCTAGGTAAAGCTCCGCCTTATCTCAGTTCACTGGTCATGATGGCAACACCCACCCGTAGCACGCAGTCCAGCAGGTGTATCTCACTGATCATCCCTAAAGCCAACACCTCATTTGGCCGCCTTTCGTTCCAGTACTCTGCTGCCTGTGACTGGAACGAATTGCAAAAATCGCTGAAGTTGGAGACTTTTATCTCCCTCACCAACTTCAAACATCTGCTATCTGAGCAGCTAACCGATCGCTGCAGCTGTACATAGTCTTATCGGTAAATAGCCCACCCAATTTTACCTACCTCATCCCCACACTGTTTTTATTTATTTACTTTTCTGCTCTTTTGCACACCAATATCTCTACCTGTACATGACCATCTGATCATTTATCACTCCAGTGTTAATCTGCAAAATTGTAATTATTTGCCTACCTCCTCATGCCTTTTGCACACAATGTATATAGACTATTTTTTTCCCTACTGTGTTATTGACTTGTTTATTGTTTACTCCATGTGTAACTCTGTGTTGTCTGTTCACACTGCTATGCTTTATCTTGGCCAGGTCGCAGTTGCAAATGAGAACTTGTTCTCAACAAGGGGCGGCAGTGTAGCCTAGCGGTTAGAGCATTGGACTAGTAACCGAAAGGTTGCAAGTTCAAATCCCCGAGCTGACAAGGTACAAAATCTGCCGTTCTGCCCCTGAACGGGGAGTTAACCCACTGTTCCTAGGCTGTCATTGAAAATAAGAATTTGTTCTTAACTGACTTGCCTAGTAAAATAAAGGTAAAAAAAAATATATATATATACCTGGTTAAATAAAGGTGAAATAATAATAAAATAAAAATAGAGAGTACTGAGTCTCCCCATGGAGTCACAGTTACATACTGGGGTTAAATCTCAACAAAAGAGACCTGCTCAGTCTCAAAATCCAGAATGAGACAGAGAGAACACTTGCAATGCCTTGTATCTGGCATCTTCCACTTATAAACAAAGGAAAAACAACATTATTCATTACGATCTTTACATCAATAGGTTTATTTTCATGATGCAGACATTGTAAGTGGGATAATTAATGTGTATTTCAAATGTATACATGAATCCAAATCCAATCCAAAACCTTTCACTAATGCACCATACAGCCTGGTTGTGTTAGAGGCTTCAAGCATTGAATGTGCTGATGTCTTCTATTACCCCTCCATTGTCCATCAACAAACTGATGGCTTCCATTACCCCTCCATTGTCCACCCAACAAACTGATGGCTTCCATTACCCCTCCATTGTCCATCAACAAACTGATGGCTTCCATTACCCCTCCATTGTCCATCAACAAACTGATGGCTTCCATTACCCCTCCATTGTCCACCCAACAAACTGATGGCTTCCATTACCCCTCCATTGTCCACCCAACAAACTGATGGCTTCCATTACCTCTCCATTGTCCACCCAACAAACTGATGGCTTCCATTACCCCTCCATTGTCCATCAACAAACTGATGGCTTCCATTACCCCTCCATTGTCCATCAACAAACTGATGGCTTCCATTACCCCTCCATTGTCCACCCAACAAACTGATGGCTTCCATTACCCCTCCATTGTCCATCAACAAACTGATGGCTTCCATTACCCCTCCATTGTCCATCAACAAACTGATGGCTTCCATTACCTCTCCATTGTCCACCCAACAAACTGATGGCTTCCATTACCCCTCCATTGTCCACCCAACAAACTGATGGCTTCCATTACCCCTCCATTGTCCATCAACAAACTGATGGCTTCCATTACCCCTCCATTGTCCATCAACAAACTGATGGCTTCCATTACCTCTCCATTGTCCACCCAACAAACTGATGGCTTCCATTACCCCTCCATTGTCCACCCAACAAACTGATGGCTTCCATTACCCCTCCATTGTCCATCAACAAACTGATGGCTTCCATTACCCCTCCATTGTCCATCAACAAACTGATGGCTTCCATTACCCTTCCATTGTCCATCAACAAACTGATGGCTTCCATTACCCCTCCATTGTCCACCCAACAAACTGATGGCTTCCATTACCCCTCCATGGTCCATCAACAAACTGATGGCTTCCATTACCCCTCTATTGTCCACCCAACAAACTGATGGCTTCCATTACCCCTCCATTGTCCATCAACAAACTGATGGCTTCCATTACCCCTCCATTGTCCATCAACAAACTGATGGCTTCCATTACCCCTCCATTGTCCACCCAACAAACTGATGGCTTCCATTACCCCTCCATTGTCCATCAACAAACTGGTGGCTTCCATTACCCCTCCATTGTCCATCAACAAACTGATGGGTTCCATTACCTCTCCACGGTCCACCCAACAAACTGATGGCTTCCATTACCCCTCCATTGTCCGTCAACAAACTGATGGCTTCCATTACCCCTCCATTGTCCATTCAACAAACAAAATTAGTGCTAATGGTGACAGCAGTGTACCAGAATGGAGCATGCAAAACACACACACACACACACTAACACTATGAATATTGAATCAACAACAGTTAAAATGGAATATACTAAATGGAAAAAGAAATACTTCGAAAGTCTACCAATTAATATTTTGGTAAAATAACATTAGTTGTACACATCATTCTGTGCATTACAAAATGAAGCTAATGATTAAAATCAGCAACCTGACTGATCTCCTTTCATTCTCCTTTTGAATGACTCGTCCCTCTTTGTGCAGGGATACCTAGGTCTTTCACTGACTGGCATAATAGCCCTTTACAACCCTTTAATTCATCTGATGAGGAGATATCAGTAGGGGATGATATGGATGGTAATTGAGGAGATGTGTGTAACCACCCACACTATTATTAAAATTATTCATTTCCTCTTTCATTTGGAATTAATTGGAATAAACTCCATCCTACATTAGTCTCATAATGCAAGGCAATAATCTATAAAAGAAAACGTATAAGTGTGAAGATCTTCTTCTTAGGTTCAAATTAAGGAAATTTCTTTTTAGCCATATTTGATTAAATTGCTCTCATTTCACCAGTATTGGGCCTATGCCATTCATTCTAGAAGTGCATAAATTAAGAAAATAAAAAGGTGAATTATCTGAGAGGAGCTGACTGTCAGTGAATTCAGACCAAGTTCATTATTTCAGCCTGATAACCCTTCTCATCTCCTTGACTCGCTTTATAGAGACAATTAATTATGTCAAACATGCTCTCTTTCTTTCCTGAGAATAGCCAGGCACAGGCAGGCTGGTGGGGGTGTTTACAATACGAGGGATGGGGGGTCTGCAGGACGAACGAGGGAAAGCTTTCCCTAATCTCAACACACCTGTCAGACATATAGATCGTTATGTTGCCACTGAGGGCTAGATAACAAGCTGAATGTTGAACTACAACATCCAGGGGAGCGCAGAGCTGTGCTGAGCTGATCAGACCACTGTCCACTGGTAGACAATTCATTCAATTAGCCAACAGCACTCAGCCATGGCTGTAATGAGCTTGTAACAGGGCATGAGTTGGGCTCATTGACTGAAGATCCTCATACCTCGTCTATGTTATTGATACGGGACATTGACTTCATCTCCATCAAGGACGTTTTGCCGTTCCCTGCTTGTGGCTGCATGAAGTAGTGTTTGGGAATAGCAGGGAAAAGCAGTAACGTCTGGCAATGAGAGAGAGCCTGATCATCCTAGTGTTGAGTGAGGGACATCAGCATGACACCAAAAAGAAAGCATGAGCACATGGCAGTGTCCTCAGAGCTAGCGTGTATCCTGTCTGAGCATGTGGCTGTGACACCTGGAGATGCGGGGGGAGCATTTAACAATTCACTGAGTCACTATTGGAGGGAAGTGGGACCCTACGGCATAGCTACCAGAGTTGTTTCATCGGCAGGAACACACTTGGGAGACAAAAGTCTCTAGAAAATGCATGGTGTGTAATCCATCTCAGGAAAAAGGGCGGAAAATCACACCCTCTGTCCGAGGGGCCCGCTGCATAGTTGCTACGGCTGGTTACACTCTGTCAGTTTTTTTATTTATTTTATTTTTTATTTCACCTTTATTTAACCAGGTAGGCTAGTTGAGAACCAGTTCTCATTTGCAACTGCGACCTGGCCAAGATAAAGCTTAGCAGTGTGAACAGACAACACAGAGTTACACATGGAGTAAACAATTAACAAGTCAATAACACAGTACAAAAAAGGGGAGTCTATATACATTGTGTGCAAAAGGCAGGTAGGCAAATAATTACAATTTTGCAGATTGGCACTGGAGTGATAAATTATTAGATGGTCATGTACAGGTAGAGATACTGGTGTGCAAAAGAGCAGAAAAGTAAATAAATAAAAACAGTGTGGGGATGAGGTAGGTGAAAATGGGTGGGCTATTTACCAATAGACTATGTACAGCTGCAGCGATCGGTTAGCTGCTCAGATAGCACATGTTTGAAGTTGGTAAGGGAGATAAAAGTCTCCAACTTCAGGGATTTTTGCAATTCGTTCCAGTCACAGGCAGCAGAGTACTCGAACGAAAGGCGGCCAAATGAGGTGTTGGCTTTAGGGATGATCAGTGAGATACACCTGCTGGAGCGCGTGCTACGGGTGGGTGTTGCCATCGTGACCAGTGAACTGAGATAAGGCGGAGCTTTACCTAGCATGGACTTATAGATGACCTGGAGCCAGTGGGTCTGGCGACGAATATGTAGCGAGGGCCAGCCGACTAGAGCATACAAGTCGCAGTGGTGGGTGGTATAAGGTGCTTTAGTGACAAAACGGATGGCACTGTGATAAACTGCATCCAGTTTGCTGAGTAGAGTGTTGGAGGCTATTTTGTAGATGACATCGCCGAAGTCGAGGATCGGTAGGATAGTCAGTTTTACTAGGGTAAGTTTGGCGGCGTGAGTGAAGGAGGCTTTGTTGCGGAATAGAAAGCCGACTCTTGATTTGATTTTCGATTGGAGATGTTTGATATGAGTCTGGAAGGAGAGTTTACAGTCTAGCCAGACACCTAGGTACTTATAGGTGTCCACATATTCAAGGTCAGAACCATCCAGGGTGGTGATGCTCGTCGGGCATGCGGGTGCAGGCAGCGATCGGTTGAAAAGCATGCATTTGGTTTTACTAGCGTTTAAGAGCAGTTGGAGGGCACGGAAGGAGTGTTGTATGGCATTGAAGCTCGTTTGGAGGTTAGATAGCACAGTGTCCAAGGACGGGCCGGAAGTATATAGAATGGTGTCGTCTGCGTAGAGGTGGATCAGGGAATCGCCCGCAGAAAGAGCAACATCATTGATATATACAGAGAAAAGTGTCCGAGAATTGAACCCTGTGGCACCCCCATAGAGACTGCCAGAGGACCGGACAGCATGCCCTCCGATTTGACACACTGAACTCTGTCTGCAAAGTAATTGGTGAACCAGGCAAGGCAGTCATCCGAAAAACCGAGGCTACTGAGTCTGCCGATAAGAATATGGTGATTGACAGAGTCGAAAGCCTTGGCAAGGTCGATGAAGACGGCTGCACAGTACTGTCTTTTATCGATGGCGGTTATGATATCGTTTAGTACCTTGAGTGTGGCTGAGGTGCACCCGTGACCGGCTCGGAAACCAGATTGCACAGCGGAGAAGGTACGGTGGGATTCGAGATGGTCAGTGACCTGTTTGTTGACTTGGCTTTCGAAGACCTTAGATAGGCAGTGCAGGATGGATATAGGTCTGTAACAGTTTGGGTCCAGGGTGTCTCCCCCTTTGAAGAGGGGAATGACTGCGGCAGCTTTCCAATCCTTGGGGATCTCAGACGATATGAAAGAGAGGTTGAACAGGCTGGTAATAGGGGTTGCGACAATGGCGGCGGATAGTTTCAGAAATAGAAGGTCCAGATTGTCAAGCCCAGCTGATTGGTACGGGTCCAGGTTTTGCAGCTCTTTCAGAACATCTGCTATCTGGATTTGGGTAAAGGAGAACCTGGAAGGGCTTGGGCGAGAAGCTGCGGTCGGGGCGGAGCTGTTGGCTGAGGTTGGAGTAGCCAGGCGGAAGGCATGGCCAGCCGTTGAGAAATGCTTGTTGAAGTTTTCGATAATCATGGATTTATCGGTGGTGACCGTGTTACCTAGCCTCAGTGCAGTGGGCAGCTGGGAGGAGGTGCTCTTGTTCTCCATGGACTTCACAGTGTCCCAGAACTTTTTGGAGTTGGAGCTACAGGATGCAAACTTCTGCCTGAAGAAGCTGGCCTTAGCTTTCCTGACTGACTGCGTGTATTGGTTCCTGACTTCCCTGAACAGTTGCATATTGCGGGGACTATTCGATGCTATTGCAGTCCGCCACAGGATGTTTTTGTGCTGGTCGAGGCCAGTCAGGTCTGGAGTGAACCAAGGGCTGTATCTGTTCTTGGTTCTTCATTTTTTGAACGGAGCATGCTAAAATGGTGAGGAAGTTACTTTTAAAGAATGACCAGGCATCCTCAACTGACGGGATGAGGTCAATGTCCTTCCAGGATACCCGGGCCAGGTCGATTAGGAAGGCCTGCTCACAGAAGTGTTTTAGGGAGCGTTTGACAGTGATGAGGGGTGGTCGTTTGACTGCGGCTCCGTAGCGGATACAAGCAATGAGGCAGTGATCGCTGAGATCCTGGTTGAAGACAGCGGAGGTGTAACTGGAGGGCCAGTTGGTCAGGATGACGTCTATGAGGGTGCCCTTGTTTACAGAGTTAGGGTTGTACCTGGTGAGTTCCTTGATGATTTGTGTGAGATTGAGGGCATCTAGCTTGGATTGTAGGACTGCCGGGGTGTTAAGCATATCCCAGTTTAGGTCACCTAAAAGAACAAACTCTGAAGCTAGATGGGGGGCGATCAATTCACAAATGGTGTCCAGGGCACAGCTGGGAGCTGAGGGGGTCGGTAGCAGGCGGCAACAGTGAGAGACTTATTTCTGGAGAGAGTAATTTTCAAAATTAGTAGTTCGAACTGTTTGGGTATGGACCTGGAAAGTATGACATTACTTTGCAGGCTATCTCTGCAGTAGACTGCAACTCCTCCCCCTTTGGCAGTTCTATCTTGACGGAAGATGTTATAGTTGGGTATGGAAATCTCAGAATTTTTGGTGGCCTTCCTGAGCCAGGACTCAGACACGGCAAGGACATCAGGGTTAGCAGAGTGTGCTAAAGCAGTGAGTAAAACAAACTTAGGGAGGAGGCTTCTGATGTTGACATGCATGAAACCAAGGCTTTTTCGATCACATAAGTCAACAAATGAGGGTGCCTGGGGACATGCAGGGCCTGGGTTTACCTCCACATCACCCGCGGAACAGTGAAGGAGTAGTATGAGGGTGCGGCTGAAGGCTATCAAAACTGGTCGACTAGAGCATTGGGGACAGAGAATAAGAGGAGCAGGTTTCTGGGCATGGTAGAATATATTCAGGGCATAATGCGCAGACAGGGGTATGGTGGGGTGTGGGTACAGCGGAGGTAAGCCCAGGCACTGGGTGATGATGAGAGAGGTTGTATCTCTGAACATGCTAGTTGTAATGGGTGAGGTCACCGCATGTGTGGGAGGTGGGACAAAGGAGGTATCAGGGGTATGAAGAGTGGAACTAGGCGCTCCATTGTGAACTAAAACAATGATAACTAACCTGAACAACAGTATACAAGGCATATTGACATTTGAGAGAGACATACAGCGAGGCATACAGTAATCACAGGTGTTGAATTGGGAAAGCTAGCTAAAACAGTAGGTGAGACAACAACAGCTAATCAGGTAGCACAACAACAGCAGGTAACATGGCGTTGACTAGGCAACGGGGCCGACAGATAAAACATAAACAAGCAGAATGAGGTACCGTGATTAATGGACAGTCCAGCGTGCATCAGCTATGTAGCCAAGTGATCAGTGTCCAGGGGGCAGGGAAGCTGGATTAGTGAGTGTTATCCAGGTTTAAAAAAAACTAACAATGACTAAATAGCTTGTAGCTAGTTAGCTTCTGGAGGTTCTTGAGTGTGTTCTAAAAATTAAAATAATAGCAATTCCGTATCACATTGGGTGAGGCAGGTTACCGGAAGGTATAAACAAATTAAAAATCGAAAAGAGATAAGAGAGTAAATATGGGTCCAGTGAGTGTTTGGGACGAGGCGATTCAGACGGTTAGCAGGCCTGTGCTAACAAGCTAACAGTTAGTAGGCCGGGGCTAAACAAGGTAGCAGTTAGCAGGCCAAAATAGCAAGCAAGGAGATAGCAAGGGCTAGAGAGTTAGCCTTTGGGGGACGTCGCGATGGGGTGAGTCTGTTTATTCCTCTTCATGCGGTGACATCGATAGACCGGTCGTGGGTCTGGGTAATTGTAGCCCAGGAGTATGCTACGGTGGTAGGTATTGAAGCCCAGGATTATGCTACGGTGGTAGCACAGGTGCTCTGGCGGGGCTAGCTTCAGGCTAAGTGGGTGGAAGCGCTAGCCAGCAGTAAACGTCCGGGGTTGCGGTTTAGCTAAATAACTAGTTGTGAAGATCCAGCTGAAAGATGTTCCGTTTGCGGCGGGAATCCGGGGATAAAAAATAAAAAATATATAGGTCCGTTATGCTCTGGTTAGAGTCGCGTTGTTTGAACTGGCGAGAGCTTTCCGAGCTAAAGGTTAGCTGATAAGCGGTTAGCTGAAGACCGCTAGCATAGCTGGTAGTTAGCTGGCTAGCTTCAGTTGAGGGGTTCCGGTTCCGAAGTAAATATAAATACTAAATACTTTAGGAAAAAAAATAGCTACATTGGGTGAGGCGGGTTGAAGGAGAGTATTTGGAAGCTGAGGTTTAGCAAAATGTTTTAAAAGATATGCGAAGAAAAAAATATGTAAAAATGAAAAAAAGACGAAATATACACGGGACAAGGGACACGACACGTCTTACTGCTACGCCATCTTGGATCAAGATTGGGTAAGTCATTGGGTAAGGTCTGAGATGAGAGGGTGACGTTGGGTAACAGTTTTAAAGGCTAGAGAAAATATGAAGTTGGGTCACAAGGTTCTGGAATGGTAGTCATTTTGAGGAGTATGGTCTTCAAAACATTTGATCTTTGCGTGTTTGCTATATTTCTTCATTTGACTTCATAAAAGCCGCCTCTTCCTCATGAGAGAGTCTGAGAGAGTATGCATGAATACAGCTGCCTGCTTCTCTAGCTGTAACATACCACAGATGTGAGTACAGACAATGTACAGACAATTTAGTAAAAGTGTGAGCCATGGTAGCCGTGCATGGGCTTCCCCCCCGACATCAAAGAGATGGAGGGAGGACTGGTTGGAAGGATGAGGAGAAGAAGTGAATTAGAAACTGTAGCTCTCTACAGCTCAGCGTGAGAGTCTGACCTCCACCTCTGACAGCAGGCAATCCAGGTAAACACACTGTCTATCAGCAGGGGATCTGAATGCTGCTGGAAAAATGTAGGCTCAATTTACAGCCTAGAAATTAGCTAGTGGTATACCACATATACGTGTGTGTGTGTGCCTACTTGCGGGTGTGAATGGGAGCGTGTAGTGTGTGTGTGTGTGTGTGTGTGTGTGTGTGTGTGTGTGTGTGTGTGTGTGTGTGTGTGTGTGTGTGTGTGTGTGTGTGTGTTTGTGGTGTGTGTGTGTGTGGTGTGTGTGTGAGATGGCTATTTTGAGATGCCTGTTGGTTGAGTAAAAAGTAATTCTCTTTGATTCGTTCCCAGTCACACATCCAAATGAGTCAGGATGAGAAAGACAGCGGGGAGTCTCTTGGCCTTCCCAAACCCAAGGCCCATTTTTGGTGCATGGAATTGGCCTCTCTCTGTTTGGATTTATTCATTTTATATGTGGAACCTGATAATGAAATGAATGGCTTTAGACTGGTGCTGAAACAAAGAGAAAACTGAAGGTTTTAACCATTATTATATTGACTCTTCAGCAGTATTCCGTTTTATGTCTCATCAAATTCAAATAGTTGTATAAGCCCCCCTTTTCACCCCGATTTCATGATATCCAATTGGTAGGTACAGTCTTGTTCCATCGCTGCAACTCCCGTACGGACTTGGGTGAGGCGAAGGTCGAGAGCAATGCTTCCTCCTAAACACCCCACCAAGCCGCACTACTTCTTGACACACTGGTCGCTCAACACAGAAGCCAGCCGCACCAATGTGTCAGAGGAAACACCATTCAGCTGGCGACCGAAGTCAGCTTGAAGGCACCTGAAGTCAGCTTGAAGGCACCTGAAGTCAGCTTGAAGGCACCTGAAGTCAGCTTGAAGGCACCTGAAGTCAGATTGAAGGCACCTGAAGTCAGATTGAAAGCACCTGAAGTCAGATTGAAGGCGCTCGGCCCGCCACAAGGCACAAGTCCTGCCTTAATTTTGCTGGACCCCAGGAAGAGTAGCTGCTGCTTTGGCAAATTCTACCTCAATTTGACTTATACTGTTACACATGCAGCCACGCCATTTGTAAAATGGCGCCGGAGGAGATGGCCGCCGTTTTACGGTCTCCTAACCAATTATGTGGTGGGTTTTCGCGATATTTGTCAATTATTTTGTACATAATGTTTCTGCAACCGTATCTTATGGCAGAAAAGAGCTTCTAGATATCAGATCAGAGATCACTCACCTCGGATTAGACAAAGATTTCTTCAACAACAACAGCAGCAAGCAGGACTCACACGATATTCTCCAAACACGAAGCGACGCAGAGGAAGAAGAGCCGGATGCCTCGTCCGGACCCGCAGAAGGCAACTAGGAAAGCTGCCGTTACCGTCAATATTACTCGCCAACGTGCAATCATTGGATAATAAACTAGAAGAGGTACGATCACGAATATCCTACCAACAGGACATCAAAAACTGTAATATCCTATGTTTCACGGAATCGTGGCTGAATGATCACATGGATATTTAGCATGCGCGATACACGCTGTACAGGCAGGATAGAACAGCACACTCCGGTAAGACCAGGAGGGGGGGGGGCGGTCTGTGCATATTTGTAAACAACAGCTGGTGCACGAAATCTAAGGTTTTAAGTCTCTAGATTTTGCTCGCCTGAAGTAGAGTACATTATGATAAATTGCAGGCCACACTACTTGCCTAGACAGTTCTCAGCTATACTTTTTGTGGCTGTTTATTTACCACCACAGACAGATGTATAAGGAAATAAGCTAACAGGAAACCAGTCACCCAGAGGTGGCGCTCCTAGTGGCCGGAGACTTTAATGCAGGGAAACTTAAATCAGTTCTACCAAATCTCTATCAACATGTTAAATGTGTAACCAGAGGGAAACAAATACGCAAGGCGGCGGGGCCAGATGGATTACCAGGACATGTGCTCCGGGCATGTGCTGACCAGCTGGCAGGTGTCATTTTCAACATGTCCCTGATTGAGTCTGTAATATCAACATGCTTCAAGCAGATAACCATAGTCACTGTGCCCAAGAACACAAAGGCAACCTTCCTAAATGACTACAGACCCGTGGCACTCACGTCCATAACCATGAAGTGCTTTGAAAGGCTGGTAATGGCTCACATCAACACCATTATCCCAGAAACCCTAGACCCACTCCCATTTGCATACCGCCCAAACAGATCCACAGATGATGCAATCTCTATTGCACTCCACACGGCCCTTTCCCACCTGGATAAAAGGAACACCTATGTGAGAATGCTATTCATTGACTACAGCTCAGCATTCAACACCATAGTACCTTCAAAGCTCATCACTAAGCTAAGAAACCTGGGATTAAACACCTCCCTCTGCAACTGGATCCTGGACTTCCTGATGGTCCGCCCCCAGGTGGTGAGGGTAGGTAGCAACACATCTGCCACGCTGATCCTCAACACTGGAGCTCCCCAGGGGTGCATGCTCAGTCTCCTCCTATACTCCCTGTTCACCCACGATGCATGGCCAGGCACGACTCCAACACCATCATTAAGTTTGCTGATGACACAACAGTGGTAGGCCTGATCACCGACAACGACGAGACAGCCTATAGGTAGGAGGTCAGAGACCTGGCCAGGTGGTGGGAGAATAACAACCTATCCCTCAACGTAACCAAGACTAAGGAGATGATTGTGGACTACAGGAAAAGGAGCACCGAGCACATCCCCATTCTCATTGATGGGGCTGTAGTGGAGCAGGTTGAGAGCTTCAAATTCCTTGGTGTCCACATCAACAACAAACTATCATGATCCAAACACACCAAGATAGTCGTGAAGAAAGCACGACAAAGCCTATTCCCCCTCAGGAAACTAAAAAGTTTTGGCAGGGGTCCTGAGATCCTCAAAAGGTTCTACAGCTGCAACATCGAGAGCATCCTGACCAGTTGCATCACTGCCTGGTAAGGCAATTGCTCGGCCTCCGACTGCAAGGCACTTCAGAGGGTAGTGCGTACGGCCCAGTACATCACTGGGGCAAAGCTGCCTGCCATCCAGGACCTCTACACCAGGCGTTGTCAGAGGAAGACCCTGAAAATTGTCAAAGACCCCTGCCACCCCGGTCACAGACTGTTCATCACATATGCATAGTTACTTTAACCATATCTACATGTACGTACTAACCGGTGTCTGAATATAGCCTTGCTACTCTTATTTTCAAATGTCTTTTTACTGTTTTATTTCTTTACTTACCTACACACACACACACACATACTTTTTTCTCCGCACTATTGGTTAGAGCCTGTAAGTAAGCATTTCACTGTAAGGTCTACACCTGTTATATTCGGGGCACGTGACAAATAAACTTTGATTTGATTTGATAGTCTATGTGAAAGCACTGCTCCAGTACTGCAGGTGCACTGACTGTGTATGTGTTGAGGTTGTAAAGGACGGCTCAGTGACCCGGCCTTTGGAGGTCATCCCAGAGAGCTCTGCTGTCCAGAGCTGCAAGAGTCGTGACCTACAAGTCAGCGGACAGCAGACCATGGCAACAGGTTGACCCATATTTCACGGCCAGCTTGTGCAGGTGCCTCTGAGGTCAGGGGTCTGTAGCTGGAGGTCATAAGGGTCGCAGTCTGTTTAAAACAGTAGGGTCCTGCCCCGCCCCCTGGCCACCTGTCCTGAGCGTGCTACGTTTGATGCACCAGAAAGAGTGTGTGGGTGATCAAATGCATTTACCAAATTTCTCCAGCGGTGCTGGGCCTTAAAAAGATTGATAATTAAAAACAAGAAAAGCCTGCACACTATAAAACAGTACAACTTGATGAAGGCCATTGCAGCTTCAAGGCCAAAACGTTCTCTGTGTTTGTGCAGGGGGAAAGCATGAGAGCAGCATATACTGCTATGTATACCATGTGCATGCTGTTCTGTCTTTACTATGGGTGTGGTGATCAGCCAGCCAGACTCAGGGAGAGCGGTCAGTGGCCTGTCCAGTCTGGATGGACACCAGCAGGGGGGGATGTGTGGAATGTCCAGACTGCAGGCCACTCTACCCCACCATGGTATGCTATGTATATGGAAGGGAAGACCAACAGGACCTCACTCTACATGCACCTGTGTTTTTGATGCATGTGTGTACGTGCATGCGAGAGTGTATGTATTCGCGAGTGTGTATGCATGTTGAGTGTGTGTGGGGTGGGGAATCCTGGCATTGGAATGTGTGTTAACTCTTAAATGCCAGGCCACACCATCAGCTGGATATCTGGCCTGGATTCATTTAGGCTTCCTTCCTTCCCATCAACCTCCCTCTCTCCATAAACCTGTCGTCCCCCTCACCCCCTCATCGACCTCCTCATGCCCCTCTCTCACCCATCAGCCCCTTCTATCCCATTAACCCCTCACCCCCTCTTACCCATCCTTCCCTCACCCCCATCAACCCCCTCTATCCCATCAACCCCTCACCCCCCCTCTTACCCATCAACCCTTCACCCCCTATCAACCCCTTCTTTCCCATCAACCCCTCACCCCCCTCTCTCCCTTCACCCCCTCAACCCATCAGCCCCCTCTTTTCCATCAATCCCCTCTCTTCTATCATCCCCCTCTCCCCCACAACTCCTCAACCCCATCAACCCTCACCCCCTCACCCCCTCTTCCCATCAACCCCTCTCCCCATCAACCCACCACCTCCCTCTCCCCATCAACCCCTCTCTCTATCCACCCTCACCCCCTCTCCCCATCAACCACCCTTCCCTCCTCCCCCTCTCCCCATCAACCCCTCACCTCCCTCCCCCATCTTTCTCCACTCCCCCATCAACCCCTCACCCCCTCCACACTCCTCCCTTCCTCTCATTTCCTACTCACCATCCACTCATCTCTGGCAAACCCAACACTCAATACCTATCTTCTTTATTCTCTCATCATCCCCTTCTCTTCCTCTAATCTGTAACCCTCTTTCACCTGTTCTCTCCATTTTACCTCTATTTCTCCTTCACCTGCTGAGCCTCTATTGTCTGCTCCCTCTCTTTTCCTCTCTGTTAACTCCTCTCACAGATGGTTTCTTTGACTTTAATGGTGTTCGCCCATAGTACATACACCATCTGATATTATGCTCTATCCGGTGGCTGTAGTGGTATGTTAGCCAGCTGTCCTGGGGGTGTCTGCTATTTGATGTGTCTGCAGAAATGGCAGCAGGGGTGCGGGTCAGGGAAAGATGGTTTGTTTCATTACTATCGCAGCCCTGAGTTACGGCCCCGCTAGATGTGTTACTGGATAGCCTGCTCCCCTGTCGGTGTTTGAAGTCCCGTCAGATTTAGCAGTGGGGTGTACATCCATAGGCGATGCATACGGACACTTGCTCTGACACTACTGATGCGTTGTCCAGTGCCATCCAAACATATTCACACATTTCTCACACACACACACACACACACACACACACACACACACACACACACACACAACAAGTAGCAAGACCAGGGGCAGCCTTGCAAACTGTGCCGTAATAGAGAGAGTGTAGAATGTGGAGGGGTCAGGGACTAGGCCAGGGTTCATACATAGGCCCACCCACATGTAGACTCACTCCACTCAACTCCATACAGACAGACATCTACAGTTTCCCAGATGCAGATTAAGCCTAGGCCTACTCATGGCCTAAAGAAACATGCCCAATAGAGAAACTCCACTGAAAGAAGGTCTGGATAAACAAAATAAGTCTATAATCACTGCATGGCGGAGAAACTGACTTTATTCTACCCAAGGTGTCACCCATCATCAGAGTTATTGAGACAGTCAGTGGGCAAAGCTGTCACCATAGTCTAGTCAGGGTCTAAACAGACAGTACAGCAGTTTGAATCGCCTCCAGATTATCTTCACTCATTCAGAATGAGAGAGAGAGAGAGAATTCCTAATAGAAGTAATTACGATCTTATATTGTAAACTCTTTTCAATGGCCAAAGTAACATGGAGTCAGATTGTATTCCACAGTTGTGAGTGAACACCAGGAGAACAACTTTGGTCTGATGCCTCCATATCAATAACTTCTTCGTCTGCTATCAGGCTGAATCATTTCAATACCCTTGCTATTTATAAGCAATACCTTTCAAATATTTCTAAGTCAGTGTAAACGGGTAATTTGTGACTGACTAATGATCCTTACAGTCTGTCTAATTACAGCAATTGAAAGGGATTAGTCTGTTTTCATGTCTTCAAGGCCCTTGAATACCAACCACCATTATTAGGCATTCACACTGACAGAGAACGTTACAGGAACGCTAATAAAAGTGTGCAGTTTAATTAAGGCTAACGTTTCTTCACATAATAAAGCAGCGCGCTGAAGACCGTGAGCCTGGCTCTGGAGATCTGGAGATTTGTATTACACCCCCGCAATGTAATTAATAAGACAACAATATCGGTGCGCAGGGCCCCGTGGTTTGGAATGCCAACGGCAAACCCATGCAGCTAATGTACAAAGCCACTAATAAACAATATGGAAATAGAGGGACCCAGATGAGCCCCGGAGGGCCAGACCATTCTGATGCGTAATTACAATCACACTGTATTAATGAACACAGAACACTTATTCTCTGAAATGTGAGAAAGAACACCAAATCGTATTATATGAAGAGAGCAGACAGAGCCAAAGCCAAGTCCTTCAGCACTTTGGGGAAACGGATCTGAATCGGAGAGAGGATACACAGTGGCCTCCCATACATCATGGACAGAAGGTCATTGCTGATATGGAGAGGCTTTGATAGCTATTATCAGGCAGCACAAACAATGAAGGGTGTTGATAATAAGTGTATGAGAGTGGTCTTTGTGGGTGGGGTCTCTGTAGAGGGAGCCCCTCTGGTGTGAACAGAGCCAGGCACGCTGTGGCTCCTCCCTCTGGCTGGTGTGGCCATGTAGTCATTAGCTAGTGATAAGACAGAACAACAAGGAGGAAGGGAGGAGGAGAGGGAGATGTTTACTGGAACAGGGCTGGCTCTGACTGGAATATAGGAGGTGTACAGTGAATCTCAACCTAATGCTCAGGTACACTATGCATTCTCGCAGTCATTAAGATGGCAGAATTGTGATAGGAATCCTGAATGATTTCACCTTTGAGTGAAGCATTCAACACAATCACTACCCTGGCAAATATGTGAGATGTGTGAATGCATGGCATGTCAACATTATGTCGGCCATGATAGCAACAAATACTCAGTCTGCAGTCTAATGTTGTTTTCTGTGTGATTGACAGCTGCATCCGCCAGCCCTTGGAGTGCAGCCAGGCGTTAACGCCCTGCATGAGCGATCATGGGGTCCGCCCCCGAACCCGGGCTGCTGGGCCGGTGGGGTGTCCCACTACCACGACACGTTTAGGAAGTGGCAGAGGCCAGGGATTGTCTCTGGCCAGCAGGGAAGATGGAGAGACACCAGGATAGACAAAAGGAGGATAGGATGAACGTGAGGGCTGAGGCCTCTGTCTCTTTCATTAGAGAGGAGCCGTCTAGACATGAATGTTCCACAGGAGAGCAGGGCCTCTTTTAAAGATGACTTTGAGAAAGTCTTTGCTGGGAAAATAGGGGTGGGGGTCAGAGTCAGTGATCAGTATAGGCACCACAATACTAAGGTAAAACTGAATGTCTAAATGAATCCACATTCATCTCAAATCACATTCTGTGACATTAGGATACAGCAATCACAATATTGTGATCGCAATGTTTTGTATACAGTTTGTGTTTTCTGGTGTCTTCCTCCACAAAATAGCAGGTGCAATGTGTGCATGTGTGAATGTGTGTGCACGCATGCGTATCTGTGCTTTGTGGTGTCCCTTCCTTTCCACAGCAGCAGCACAGGAGGTGGGGGGTGGGGAGGAGAGGGTAATGGGCCACGGCTCTATTTTGAACACGTACTTACTGGTTCTTTAATAAACCTTTGACCCCCCCATGGGGTCATATATCCCAAAACAACTGTGCAGCTCCGCCACCCACAGAGCCTGCTGCCTGGCTGTCACAGTCACAGAGATGACAGGCTCTGTCTCACACCAACTGCACTGTACCCAATACCCTTGTGCCCTCATATAATTATTGGTGGTATGATTGTAAGAGGTTCTCTCCCTTTTAACCCCTGCTCCATAGCTGAATGTACTGTATGTGCTGAATTGGACAACCATCGGCTCTCATATAAAATGTGTGTATTTACACTCCTGCATACTGTACATGTAATGTATTGTTATACAGTGAGGCCATATTTCTTTCCCGGCGTGATCATATAGCCCCTCTGCACTGTTTATTCTATTTGTTTGCCTGATGCAGTGATTGCGTACGGTTATGATGGTCCCGCATTGAGTCGCATTCATTAACTAAACCTGCACTGACATTTGAAATATGCACCTGCAGTGCTCCCTCTAGAATGTTACATCAGGCTCCTGCTATAAAGATGCACTCAGACATGAAAACACTTGATGGGAACATTTGTAAATCTTTGCCTTGCAAATAGTGTTATTAAAATATCTAACTAATTGCAGGATGTAATGGCCCAAATATAGACATGTAGACCTATTCATATTTGAGAAATATTTAGTTACCTCACATAAAATATGTGATATGCAGTAACCTGGTTAGAAAGATGCTCTACAGCATGTGACCATTTTAGTCTTATTCCTGAAATAAGTTATTTGTTTGTAGATGCTTCCTCTCCTTACCTGCACATTAATCCCTGTATCTAACCCTCTCTAAAACAGAGTTCACCGAAGGCAGATGGGTCACTCTTCTGTTATTTAGTTGTTGATGGAAAATGTGTTCATCCTTGTCGTCTGTTCATCCACTGAGCCCTGGCGTTGGACTGAGTAGCGGGAGGAGAGGAACAGACGCTGGCACATTTGCATGAGAAAGTGTTTATGGTCCCCTATCTCTCCCCTCTCCTCTCAGGCAGTACATTTTGAATCAGTCTTGTTGGCTTTTTGGCCCTCTAGATGAGGGAAGGGGTCACGAGGGCAGCCTATTACAACGCCCCCTATCACTTCTGTGTCACTCAGACCCTGTCACATGACCCTTTGTCAACCAGAAGGGCGACAGCCCTCTTAAGAATAATCAAATTAGTTATCAATAAGCCCCATAACTCTGGATGTAATTGGCTTTTTATGGACAGAGGAGGTGTGCAGCTGGTGGCAATGATTGAGGTGACACACACGCATAAATACACAAAGGTGTGCAAAAGAATGATGGGATGGAGAATAATGCAGTCTCTAGGGGGTACTCTCTCTTCAAACCCTCAACCAAAATCCTAATTGAATTAGCGGAGCTACATTGAGAGAACTGGGAGGGCAGTGTATTATTGAAAATGATGTGCATTTTTGGTCAAAATTGAACTCAAAGTAGTTTAGAAAATACTTGATCGTGACATTTCCTCTACTAAAGAATTGTTTTGAATCTTTCATTTTTAATGAACACAACCAAGAATTGACCCATATGGGCACTCCACTGACATGTGTGTGAGGTATATCACCTTTACGTACAAGGTGTCCTAGTCTTATATTATGTGTAAATTGCAACAAGCCTCCTAGCTCCTATCAGACAACTCACCCTTCTGAATTGTTCTTTCCCCAATATCAATTCTCCTCACCCTGCAGAATCGTTCTCCCCAGGGCTCCTAGCCACAGCCAGAGTCACAGCCACAGTGCTGCCTCGCTACATTAGCTGATCGTCCAGCACCGGGGCCCGGGCCCTCCTAATGAGACGGGGGCGTGGGGCCCTGTAGCTCGTTCATCATCCCGCTCTCTCCAATCCCAAGCCCTTTTATCAGGCCCCTGTCATCTCCACCAACATTAATCAGCTGTCCGCTGAGGCACAGGCTCTGATAATGCCCTATTAGTCACCATGCTGCAGAGTCATTACGGGCCAATGAAAAGGCCAAGGAATTACATCCCCAAGACGCTCACAGAGCGCGCTCAGACAGCGCGACTGGCATGGCCCGGATATTAGTGTTAGCTAGCAACAATGGCTCAGATTCTGAGAGAGGAAAGGTCCTGCTTGGCTTGTTTTCTCTCTCACTCTCTCTGAAAAAATACTATTCGGTAATACTGAAGGGATGAGAATATTTCAAAGCATGACCAAATAGTACATTTTCTGTAAATAAAGACTTCGACTACCAACTAAAGAACATGAACCAAAAGCTAACCCTGGACAGAGATAATTTACATCCCCATTTTATCAGACAAAACCAAACATCACAATGTATTCCAGACAAATATGTCCTTTCAGTTCCTCCTCACCCATGCAATAACTCATTCATTATCACCATCAAGATCAACACTATGATCCACACTCTTAGAACATAGGTTTCCAAAGTGGTTCTTCAGCTGTCCCCATAACATAACCCTTTTTGGTTCCAGGTAGAATCCTTTTTGGATCCATGTAGAACCCTCTGTAGAAAGGGTTCTAATGGAACCCAAAAGGGTTCTATCTGCAACCAAAAAGGGTTATCCTATGGGGACAGCCGAAGAACCGCTTTAGGTTCTAGATAGCTTTTTTTTCGAAGAGTGCATGGTTATGAATATCATCAGAGCCATGCTGAACATATCCCCACCGTCAAAATATGGTGCTTTGGATCTTAGTGGTAATTATCTGAGATATGCGTTCACTTCCCTTTATGATTATCTCTGTGTATGCTTGAGTGATCTGGCATTAGAGGTAGCATAACATCCATCATGGGGAGACACAGGGAGATTAGCAGGGTTAGTCGTGTGATAGATAGCCCCTGATAGGCTAATGATAAGCTTCTTAGTGTCCATGTAGCCAGCCTGGTTCTGAGCTCCACTAACCATGCAGATGAGAGCCCATTTGTATTCATTAGACCATGGAGGTCCCGTCTCTCTCTTTCATTCTCTCTTTCTTCCCTTCGATCTATAGCCCTGTTTATACCTGGTGCTAACATGAGTCCCTTGTCCTGATCTTGTCTACATTCTGATTGTGCCCACATTTCCAGAAATGTGTCTACACGTGGTATTAAAATATGTTTGTTATCCATCCACTGTGTCTACACTGTGACCATATTTCCTGGTCCCTTCCTTTATGCAAATTATTTAATAGTTATTCTTTCAAAATATGATTTATATATATAAACTGATGTAATCAGTCAATGGTGCCACCTGTAAATGATTTTAGAGGGCGGAATAATGATGATTTAAATAGTTTCTCTGTTCAGATCTGTCGACACTTGTAAGATACACAGAGACAATGCATGTCTAACTACCTTAGGAGGTGGGTAGGATGATCTGATCACAATCAGATCACAATATGTCTTTTGATTGTCTACACCTGTCTAAAAACGTGGGCCCAAACAGAATGTGGACAAGATCAGGACAAAGGAATCAAGTTAGAACCAGCTATAAATGTGGCTTTTGTCTCTCTACCTCTCCATGAACATAAAAGGGTCAAATCTCTGTGGAAATTAAATCAGCACTACAATTCTAGAAAACCTATAACACCCGAGTTCCTGGAAGATACAAAAAAAGCTGTGTTTAAATTGACCAGGTAGACTTCCCTGAGAGACATTTTTGCCGTCAGTGTCAAAACGCAGCCTTTAAGTCTAGACTGACTGAGACCATCTCTTCTCTGGCCTTGGAGATGAATGGTGTCCATCTGACAGCTCAGCTTGTTCTGAGGGCTGATAGCATCTCCACACCGGCCCAGGCCCTGAGGTGAGGTGAGTCTAGCCTTATACTACAGTATGTCAAGCTGCTGCTGTGACACTGAACAGAGTGCTGGCCGCAGGCTACGTGTCCAGTCATGTGCCACAGGCAGGTGGACACACCCCTGACTCTGTAAAGTGTATTTACCACCTGTAATGGTTCCTGTGATCCAGAATCGTTAAGCTTTTAGAACAGCTGGAAGAGAACTGAGACATAGACAAAAGAGGGAAAGGACTGTGATATTTCTCTCTGCACTACATGCTGCCAATGTTCATTGTTGATATTGTTGCTGAGAGTAAACCAGGAAACATGTTGGCCAATTAACTAGCTGTGTTGTCATTCAGACAGTAGGCAACAGGTTAGATGACGTGTGATATTCTAATTAGTCCAGCAGGGTATTACAACATGTTGGTTCCAAACAGTTACCTCTGAAGGCAGGTAAGGCACAAACACACACTTTCTGTCAGTAGATCTCTTTCCTAATGACAGCAAGGCACAAACACACACTACTGTTACGGCTAGGTCCCTTTCTTCATGGAAGCAACAGAGAAGAGCACCCAACCAGCAACTTTTTTAGAAGAAGTGAGCAGGTTATTTATAATTTCATCGACACAGCCAATCCCAGCCAGGTGATTTATGGGACATCAACAGCTCAGGATGTGGAGTCATCTGCAGACAGAGGAAAGGTGTTTATCTGCTGCTGTCTGGATGAAGGGGAGGGAGGACAAGACACTCGACTTGGCTGTAACCGTCTGGTGTGATCTTTAATATACACCCTTCTGACAGCTTGGGTCTGTCCTCCAGACCTACTCTGATGAGGCCAAGAGATCAGAGTGAACTGAAGTCCCAGATTTAAACAAGCTTGTTGCTGCTGACTTACACTTTACACTCCACCTGTTGTGTCAAAAGGCCACTAAATAAGTGAAATAAAGATCTGTCTCACTTTGTCTCTTTCTATGAAAATTCATGACAACTGAAACAAATCTTCTTCCTCAAAAGCAAATTTAGTCAGATGCCAGTATGAGGCAACGTTACCTTGTGACCTGAAATCCTATGGAGAAGAGACCTCTATCTATCGCTGTGTCTGTGCAGTGTCAGGGTGTGTGATGGATGTTATTAGTCAGGACCTCTGTGGAGGCGAACAAGAGGTCTGTCATTACCACGGGACCAGGAAGGGATTACTACGCCTGAATTACCTGCACTGATAAGGACAGAAGGATGAGCCACAGACATCCTCCACTCTGACCCTGTTCCCCTGTACAAACATTTGATGTACAACATATTGGGGTTGTGTCTGTCTCTGTAATTGGAGTCAAATACAAGATCCAAAAGTTCACAAATATTACAGACGGACACCATAGATTTATCTCCAAACCCCAACATACTAAATTAGCCAAATACCCACAACCAAATAGTGAGCACACAAAACACACACACTACTCGCATCACTGGATCAAAAAGCAGAGATGAGTTGCAATGTGAATGCCACGACAGATGTACGTGACGCACTAGAGAAGCGATGCAAGACAAACAGGCCAACATGGGTACAGAGAAGCGCCAAGGGGAAATGGTGCTCTAATTATACCATCCAATGGTTCCCGGCAAAGGATGGCCTGCCTGTGTTTCTCTGCCTGCTGCTGTGCCGTGAGCCGCTGTTCAGCAGCACAGTCATACACCCTGGGAGGAGACAGACACCCACCGTCTGCCACCTCGGTATGTGTGAATGCTCCGTCGCCCGTCCTCCCCCACCTTGTCCTCCCCCACCAACACCCCTCTTTCCCCCACTGTCGCCCGTCCTCCCCACCTTGTCCTCCCACACCGTCGCCCCTCTATCCCCACTGTCGCCCATCCTCCCCCACCTTGTCCTCCCCCACCGTCGCCCGTCCTCCCCCACCTTGTCCTCCCCCACCTTGTCCTCCCCCACCTTGTCCTCCCCCACCGTCGTCCCTCTTTCCCCCACTGTCGCCCGTCCTCCCCCACCTTGTCCTCCCCCACCGTCGCCCCTCTTTCCCCCACTGTCGCCCGTCCTCCCCACCTTGTCCTCCCCCACTGTCGCCCCTCTTTCCCCCACTGTCGCCCGTCCTCCCTACCTTGTCCTCCCCCACCGTCGCCCGTCCTCCCCACCTTGTCCTCCCCCACCTTGTCCTCCCCCACCTTGTCCTCCCCCACCGTCGCCCCTCTTTCCCCCACTGTCGCCCGTCCTCCCCACCTTGTCCTCCCCCACTGTCGCCCCTCTTTCCCCCACTGTCGCCCGTCCTCCCTACCTTGTCCTACCCCACCGTCGCCCGTCCTCCCCACCTTGTCCTCCCCCACCTTGTCCTCCCCCACCTTGTCCTCCCCCACCGTCGCCCCTCTTTCCCCCACTGTCGCCCGTCCTCCCCACCTTGTCCTCCCCCACCGTCGCCCCTCTTTCCCCCACTGTCGCCCGTCCTCCCCACCTTGTCCTCCCCCACTGTCGCCCCTCTTTCCCCCACTGTCGCCCGTCCTCCCTACCTTGTCCTCCCCCACCGTCGCCCGTCCTCCCCCACCTTGTCCTCCCCACCTTGTCCTCCCCCACCTTGTCCTCCCCCACCGTCGCCCCTCTTTCCCCCACTGTCGCCCGTCCTCCCCACCTTGTCCTCCCCCACTGTCGCCCCTCTTTCCCCCACTGTCGCCCGTCCTCCCTACCTTGTCCTCCCCCACCGTCGCCCGTCCTCCCACACCTTGTCCTCCCCCACCTTGTCCTCCCCCACCTTGTCCTCCCCCACCGTCGCCCCTCTTTCCCCCACTGTCGCCCGTCCTCCCCACCTTGTCCTCCCCCACTGTCGCCCCTCTTTCCCCCACTGTCGCCCGTCCTCCCTACCTTGTCCTCCCCCACCGTCGCCCGTCCTCCCCCACCTTGTCCTCCCCCACCTTGTCCTCCCCCACCTTGTCCTCCCCCACCGTCGCCCCTCTTTCCCCCACTGTCGCCCGTCCTCCCCACCTTGTCCTCCCCCACCGTCGCCCCTCTTTCCCCCACTGTCGCCCGTCCTCCCCACCTTGTCCTCCCCCACCGTCGCCCCTCTTTCCCCCACTGTCGCCCGTCCTCCCCACCTTGTCCTCCCCCACTGTCGCCCCTCTTTCCCCCCACTGTCGCCCGTCCTCCTCACCTTGTCCTCCCCCACCGTCGCCCCTCTTTCCCCCACTGTCGCCCGTCCTCCCCACCTTGTCCTCCCCACCGTCGCCCCTCTTTCCCCCACTGTCGCCCGTCCTCCCTACCTTGTCCTCCCCCACCGTCGCCCCTCTTTCCCCCACTGTCGCCCGTCCTCCCCACCTTGTCCTCCCCCACTGTCGCCCCTCTTTCCCCCACTGTCGCCCGTCCTCCCTACCTTGTCATCCCCCACCGTCGCCCCTCTTTCCCCCACTGTCGCCCGTCCTCCCTACCTTGTCCTCCCCCACCGTCGCCCGTCCTCCCCCACCTTGTCCTCCCCCACCTTGTCCTCCCCCACCTTGTCCTCCCCCACCGTCGCCCCTCTTTCCCCCACTGTCGCCCGTCCTCCCCACCTTGTCCTCCCCCACTGTCGCCCCTCTTTCCCCCACTGTCGCCCGTCCTCCCTACCTTGTCCTCCCCCACCGTCGCCCGTCCTCCCCCACCTTGTCCTCCCCCACCTTGTCCTCCCCCACCTTGTCCTCCCCCACCGTCGCCCCTCTTTCCCCCACTGTCGCCCGTCCTCCCCACCTTGTCCTCCCCCACCGTCGCCCCTCTTTCCCCCACTGTCGCCCGTCCTCCCCCACCTTGTCATCCCCCACTGTCGCCCCTCTTTCCCCCACTGTCGCCCGTCCTCCCTACCTTGTCCTCCCCCACCGTCGCCCGTCCTCCCCCACCTTGTCCTCCCCCACCTTGTCCTCCCCCACCTTGTCCTCCCCCACCGTCGCCCCTCTTTCCCCCACTGTCGCCCGTCCTCCCCACTTGTCCTCCCCCACCGTCGTCCCTCTTTCCCCCACTGTCGCCCGTCCTCCCTACCTTGTCCTCCCCCACCGTCGCCCCTCTTTCCCCCACTGTCGCCCGTCCTCCCTACCTTGTCCTCCCCCCCCGTCGCCCGTCCTCCCCCACCTTGTCCTCCCCCACCTTGTCCTACCCCACCTTGTCCTCCCCCACCGTCGCCCCTCTTTCCCCCACTGTCGCCCGTCCTCCCCACCTTGTCCTCCCCCACTGTCGCCCCTCTTTCCCCCACTGTCGCCCGTCCTCCCTACCTTGTCCTCCCCCACCGTCGCCCGTCCTCCCCCACCTTGTCCTCCCCCACCTTGTCCTCCCCCACCTTGTCCTCCCCCACCGTCGCCCCTCTTTCCCCCACTGTCGCCCGTCCTCCCCACCTTGTCCTCCCCCACCGTCGCCCCTCTTTCCCCCACTGTCGCTCGTCCTCCCCACCTTGTCCTCCCCCACTGTCGCCCCTCTTTCCCCCACTGTCGCCCGTCCTCCCTACCTTGTCCTCCCCCACCGTCGCCCGTCCTCCCCCACCTTGTCCTCCCCCACCTTGTCCTCCCCCACCTTGTCCTCCCCCACCGTCGCCCCTCTTTCCCCCACTGTCGCCCGTCCTCCCCACTTGTCCTCCCCCACCGTCGTCCCTCTTTCCCCCACTGTCGCCCGTCCTCCCCCACCTTGTCCTCCCCCACCGTCGCCCCTCTTTCCCCCACTGTCGCCCGTCCTCCCCACCTTGTCCTCCCCCACTGTCGCCCCTCTTTCCCCCACTGTCGCCCGTCCTCCCTACCTTGTCCTCCCCCACCGTCGCCCGTCCTCCCCCACCTTGTCCTCCCCCACCTTGTCCTCCCCCACCTTGTCCTCCCCCACCGTCGCCCCTCTTTCCCCCACTGTCGCCCGTCCTCCCCACCTTGTCCTCCCCCACCGTCGCCCCTCTTTCCCCCACTGTCGCACGTCCTCCCCACCTTGTCTTCCCCCACCGTCGCCCCTCTTTCCCCCACTGTCGCCCGTCCTCCCTACCTTGCACGGGATACGTCTACTGAGATAGTCTTTATTGCAGATGAGAGAGTGTGGTGCTAACAGCCAGTCAGCTCAGCAGACTACCTTTCATGTAGTGCTCAATATTGTGGCACCAACCAACCACACTTATCTTTGGCGCTGCTTTAACGCAGTGTAGTGTTGCAAGGTGGTAAGGTTTTGTTTCTAAGTTTGTGTTTGTACACTGAACAAAATATAACCGAAACATGTAAAGTGTTGGTCCCATGTTTTATGAGCTGAAATTAAAGATCACAGAAATGTTCCAAAAGCACAAATAGCTTATTTCTCTCAAATTTTGGGCACAAATTTGATTACATCCCTGTTAATGAGCATTTCTCCTTTGCCAAGATAATCTATCCACCTGGCAGGTGTGGCATGTCAATAAATTGATTAAACAGCATGATCATTACACAGGTGCACCTTGTGCTGGGGACAATAATTGGCCACTCTAAAATGTGCAGTTTTGTCACACAACACAATGCCACAGATGTCTCAAGTTTTATGGGCGTGTGCAATTTGCATGCTGACAGCAGGAATGTCCACCAGAGCTGTTAAAAGATAATTTAATATTAATTTCTCAACCATAAGTTGCCTCCAATGTGGTACGTCCAACCGGCCTCACAACCGCAGTCCACGTGTAACCACATCAGCCCAGAACCTCCACATCCGGCTTCCTTACCTGCGGGGTCGTCTGAGACCACCTGGATAGCTGATGAAACTATGGGTTTGCACAACCGAAGAATTTCTGCACAAACTGTCTCAGTGAAGTTCATTTGCGTCCTCACCAGAGTCTTGACCCGACCGCAGTTCGGCATCGGAACTGACTTCAGTGGGCAAATGCTCACCTTCGATGGCCACTGGGATGCTAGAGAAGTGTGCACTCCACAGATGAATCCCGGTTTCATCTGTACTGGGCAGATGGCAGACAGAGTGTATGGCGTCGTTTGGGTGAACGGTTTCTAATATCAACGTTGTGAACAGAGTGCTTCATGGTGGCGGTGAGGTTATGGTATAGGGAAGCATAAGCATCGGACAATGAACACAATTGCATTTTATCGAGGAGGCCCATTGTCATGCCATTCATCCACCACCATCAACTCATTTTTCAGCATGATAATGCACAACCCCAAGGATCTGTACACAATTCCTTGAAGCTGAAAATCTCCTAGTTTTTCCATGGCCTGCATACTCACTTCACGTCACCCATTGAGGATGTTCTGGATCGACGTATACGACAGCGTGCTCCAGTTCCCAATAATATCCAGCAACTTCGCATGGCCATTGAAAAGGAGTGGGACAACATTCCACAGGTCACAATCAACAGCCTGACCAACTTTATGCGAAGGAGATCTGTTGCGCTGCATGAGGCAAGTGGTGGTCACACCAGATACTGACGGATTTTCTGATCCACGCCCCTACCTTTTTTTTAAGGTATATGTGACCAACAAGTTAATATCTTTATTCCCAGTCATGAAATCCATAGACTAGAGGCTAATGAATTTCTTTCAATTTACTAATTTCCTTATACGAACTGTAACTCAGTAAAATCTTTGAAATTGTTTCACGTTGGGCTTTTATTTTTGTTCGGTGTATTTAGCTGCTCTTTGATCAAATAACTGTCTTTGTTTAGTCTGCTTGTAGTTTGTTATGTCTGTGTTTCAGTTGTTGTGTCTATGTTATTTGTTTGGTACATATTTAACCCATATTCAAACGCAACCCAAGCATCTTTGGTGTGAGAAAATCTACATGTCCCTCTCAACCTGATCTTCTACCTCACACACATCTACAAAGAGCTCTTGACCTACCTCTGAACAGTAAATCTAATGAAAGGCAATGGCACTGCGATCAAGGGCTGGTTTCACAGCTGCTTTTGGCTCGAGTTCTATGTTCTTTGAACCACAACCACCAAAGGATGCTGGGTTTTAGACTAAACACGCACACAGTCCCCAAAGAATTGCTGGCAGTTTTGAATTTTTCATATATTTTCTCTCCACATGAGCGAGGGCCACGGCACAGGAATTCTACCCCAGAACTTTTCTTGATTCTGAGCACAGTCTATTAGAGCCCCCCGCTAGTCTTAACATTGAGTGCACTTGAACCAACACTGGATGGCACTGCAGTTTTTCATTATGTGATATCCAGCTAGATGTGATTGAGAAATTCTCTCCAACTATTCTCAGTAGTCAAAAGGAGTCGTCACCACACAGATCTGATACCATATGAGAAAACATACAAGAAAAAAAACTATTTTTACCAGGTGATATTGTATGCATAGGTATTGAAACAAACAGTATGTCTCACTGAAGCCCAATGACCATATAAATGGACAAAGTCATCGATCACATGACACCATTCATTGTTATGTGAAGACTTTAATAGCGCATTAAAGCCAACAGGAGGTGGGCCGAAGCCGAAAAACATGAACCCCATCAAGGGGGGTTCATCAAAACATTCTTAGGATTATTGGCACCTTCAATTCTTGCACGTTTTCTCATAAAACATATATTTGAATACTCTGTCCGCTCAGATAAATTTGCCGATTTTGCTAACCTTGGAACCAATCATCACGAGGGGTATGTGGTTCTGAAGGCAGCCAAAGGTCTGCTTCTATCTACGATGTAAGCACGAGCTGCTGTCTGATGAAGAGGAACAGATATAGCTAGCTCCGAATGAATATATTTTTTAGAGTGCACTGGAAATATGCAGCATGATTTACGAATTGTCTTCATCGTAAAAAGAGGTGACATGCTAGCTAGTATAGTTAGCTAACTAGCAACATTACTAAGGTTGCTGTGTTCTAAGGTAGGAGTCATTTTACAGCTTGCATTGATGGTATCACATTTCTATAGCTAAATAGTTAGATTACAAATAAAAAATACCTGATAGCAGTTTGTCGGACGGCGATCTCTTTCAAGATGTCACCAGCTGTCTACCACCTTAGATATGGACAAGGGACAGATCCTCCACCAGCTGTCTACCACCCTAGATATGGACAAGGGACAGATCGAAATTTACTGGGGGTGATTTGCTGGTCCAACTCAAGGTGTCGTAAAAACAATTATCACCACCCTCCCAAAGGAAAACTTTTTTTTCACCCTCCCCCTCATAGAATTAACTCAAAATAATGTTTGCGACCAAATATAACAATAACTACTAACCCTTTGTGGATATCAACTTCAGCATGCTTTTGTGGCACAGTCGATGCCACACAGGGCCACGGGCCAAAAGGTTGGGGGTTTGCCGACCACCATAAACGAGCTCACTCTCCCTGCCTGTTTCATTCCACTACAATCAGAGCTGGCTGCAGACAATGATCAGCTTGGGGGAAATCAGATTTTCAACATTTTGATGCCATATTTATAATTATGTAAAATATATGCAACTCATTATCCACCAACAGATTTCTGTGGTAATGCACCACACAACCAATAAACAAAGCATACCAATTTCGGGCACTTCACTATCATGGTATATCATGGTTTCAACATCAAATCAAATCAAATTTATTTATATAGCCCTTCATACATCAGCTGATATCTCAAAGTGCTGTACAGAAACCCAGCCTAAAACCCCAAACAGCAAGCAATGCAGGTGTAGAAGCACAGTGGCTAGGAAAAAACTCCCTAGAAAGGCCAAAACCTAGGAAGAAACCTAGAGAGGAACCAGGCTATGTGGGGTGGCCAGTCCTCTTCTGGCTTTGCCGGGTGGAGATTATAACAGAACATGGCCAAGATGTTCAAATGTTCATAAATGACCAGCATGGTCGAATATTAGTAAGGCAGAACAGTTGAAACTGGAGCAGCAGCACGGTCAGGTGGACTGGAGACAGCAAAGAGTCATCATGTCAGGTAGTCCTGGGGCATGGTCCTAGGGCTCAGGTCCTCCGAGAGAGAGAAAGAAAGAGAGAATTAGAGAGTGCATATGTGGGGTGGCCAGTCCTCTTCTGGCTGTGCTGGGTGGAGATTATAACAGAACATGGCCAAGATGTTCAAATGTTCATAAATGACCAGCATGGTCGAATAATAATAAGGCAGAACTGTTGAAACTGGAGCAGCAGCACGGTCAGGTGGACTGGGGACAGCAAGGAGTCATCATGTCAGGTAGTCCTGGGGCATGGTCCTAGGGCTCAGGTCCTCCAAGAGAGAGAAAGAAAGAGAGAAGGAGAGAATTAGAGAACGCACACTTAGATTCACACAGGACACCAAATAGGACAGGAGAAGTACTCCAGATATAACAAACTGACCCTAGCCCCCCGACACAAACTACTGCAGCATAAATACTGGAGGCTGAGACAGGAGGGGTCAGGAGACACTGTGGCCCCATCCGAGGACACCCCCGGACAGGGCCAAACAGGAAGGATATAACCCCACCCACTTTGCCAAAGCACAGCCCCCACACCACTAGAGGGATATCTTACATTTTACATTTACATTTAAGTCATTTAGCAGACGCTCTTATCCAGAGCGACTTACAAATCTTCAACCACCAACTTACCATCCTGAGACAAGGCTGAGTATAGCCCACAAAGATCTCCGCCATGGCACAACCCAAGGGGGGGCGCCAACCCAGACAAGATGACCACATCAGTGAATCAACCCACTCAGGTGACGCACCCTTTCCAGGGACGGCATGAGAGAACCCCAGTAAGCCAGTGACTCAGCCCTGTAATAGGGTTAGAGGCAGAGAATCCCAGTGGAAAGAGGGGAACCGGCCAGGCAGAGACAGCAAGGGCGGTTCGTTGCTCCAGAGCCTTTCCGTTCACCTTCCCACTCCTGGGCCAGACTACACTCAATCATTTGACCCACTGAAGAGATGAGTCTTCAGTAAAGACTTAAAGGTTGAGACCGAGTTTGCGTCTCTGACATGGGTAGGCAGACCATTCCATAAAAATGGAGCTCTATAGGAGAAAGCCCTGCCTGCAGCTGTTTGCTTAGAAATTCTAGGGACAATTAGGAGGACTGCGTCTTGTGACCGTAGCGTACGTGTAGGTATGTACGGCAGGACCAAATCAGAGAGATAGCAGTAAAACCTTGAAGTCAGCCCTTGCTTTGACAGGAAGCCAGTGTAGGGAGGCTAGCACTGGAGTAATATGATATTTTTTGGGGGTTCTCGTCAGGATTCTAGCAGCCGTATTTAGTACTAACTGAAGTTTATTTAGTGCTTTATCCGGGTAGCCGGAAAGTAGAGCATTACAGTAGTCTAACCTAGAAGTGACAAAAGCATGGATTAATTTTTCTGCATCATTTTTGGACAGAAAGTGTCTGATTTTTGCAATGTTACGTAGATGGAAATAAGCTGTCCTTGAAATGGTCTTGATATGTTCTTCAAAAGAGAGATCAGGGTCCAGAGTAACGCCAAGGTCCTTCACAGTTTTATTTGAGACGACTGTACAACCATTAACATCACAATAAATAGACCATGTAAATCTGGACAAACAGAAAATACATCCCTCCCTACCTTGTAGGCTTACGCAGTATAGAAGGCTTGGCTTGACCATCTCCGAATGTCATTAAATGTGTGTGTTTTGTAACAGCTGTCTCTTCTCATTCATCAATTGGCCGCTGCAGAGTTTGGATTGATTGATTGATATTATTTGCCAGATAAAAAAATACATTGTGTACAGTATATACACAAAGATTTTTTTAAGTGACTGGGATTGCACAATTAGGTTGGGGACTTATTTCCATTGTGATCCCTGTTTTTTTACATAAATACATGTACAATTACATAAATAGACACATTACAGAGATAGAGACAGAAAAATGCTCAAGCTCCAGATGAGTATGTGGGGAGAGTGTAAGTACAATTCTTACAAGATTTTTTGGTTTGTAACTTATTCTTTAGATTTTCATGTGAATATTCTGAAATCTTCAAATAAACAAAATTAGTTTCCTTTATGAAAATGTAGTGCCGAAAAACATGGCAGGGAAGATTTTCATATACAAGGCATTTGAGAAATTTACCAGACATCCATATGCATTCAGATCCAACCGCGCTCAGCCAGCGCTATCAATAAAGGAATACTGGCCAAATTAGCCACATTTACGTGTCCTTAAAAACAGCCTATAACACATTACAAAAAACAATTCCTTGTGTTTCAATGTGAAGCATATTCAACACTTTATAGCTTATTTTAGTAATAGTTTTTTAGGCTACTTTCCTAAAACAATAATTGTCAATCTCAAGGTTCGGTTGTCAAAGTTTGAGCACTGCATAGGCCTATAGACTTAGGTGTCCACTGTATGATATTAGCATTTTAATAAATATAAACTCAGAAAAAAAGAAACGTTCCTTTTTCAGGACCCTGTCTTTCAAAGATAATTAGTAAAAATCCAAATAACTTCACAGATCTTCGTTGTAAAGGGTGTAAACACTGTTTCCCATGCTTGTTCAATGAACCATAAACAATTAACGAACATTCACCTGTGGAACGGTCGTTAAGACACGAACAGCTTGCGGATGGTAGGTAATTTAAGGTCACAGTTATGAAAACTTAGCACACTAAAGAGGCCATTCTACTGACTGAAAAACACCAACAGAGAGATGCCCAGGGTCCCTGCTCATCTGTGTGAACGTGCCTTAGGCATGCTGCAAGGAGGCATAAGGACTGCACATGTGGCCAGAGCAATGAATTGCAATGTCCGTACTGTGAGATGCCTAAGACAGCGCGACAGGGAGACAGGATGGACAGCTGATCGTCCTCACAGTGGCAGACCATGTGTAACACCTGCACAGGATCGGTACATCCAAACATCACACCTGTGGGTCAGGTACAGGATGGCAACAACAACTGCCCGAGTTACACCAGGAACACACACCAGGAACGCACAAACCCTTCATCAGTGCTCAGACTGTCCACGATAGGCTGAGAGAGGCTGGACTGAGAGCTTGTAGGCCTGTTGTAAGGCAGGTCTTCACCAGATATCACCAGCAACAATGTCGCCTATGGGCAGAAACTCACCGTCGCTGGACCAGACAGGACTGGCAAAAAGTGCTTTTCACTGATGAGTCGCGGTTTTGTCTCACCAGGTGTGATGGTCGGATTCGCGTTTATCGTCAAAGGAATTAGCGTTACACCGAGGCCTGTACTCTGGAGCGGGATCGATTTGGAGGTGGAGTGTCTGTCATGGTCTGGGGCGGTGTGTCACAGCATCATCGGACTGAGCTTGTTGTCATTTTGATCTCAATCCCATTGAGCACGTCTGGGACCTGTTGGATCGGAGGGTGAGGGCTAGGGCCATTCTCCCCAGAAATGTCCGAGAACTTGCAGGTGCCTTCGTGGAAGAGTGGGGTAAAGTCTCACAGCAAGAACTGGCAAATCTGGTGCAGTCCATGAGGAGGAGATGCACTGCAGTACTTAAAAATCTGTTTGGGATAGGGGGCAGCATTTTCACGTTTGTAAGAAAAGCTTGCCCAGAGTAAACTTCCTGCTACTCAGGCCCAGAAGCTAATATATGCATATTAGCATGTTAGTAGTATTGGATAGAAAACACTCTGAAGTTTCTAAAACTGTTGGAATGGTGTCTGTGAGTATAACACAACTCATATGGCAGGCGAAAACCTGAGAAAAGTCCAACCAGGAAGCGGGAAATCTGAGGTTTGTAGTTTTTCAACTCATTGCCTATTGAATATACAGTGTCTATGGGGTCATATTGCACTTCCTAATGCTTCCACTAGATGTCAACAGTCTTTAGAACGTTGTTTGAGGCTTCTACTGTGAAGTGGGGGCGAATGAAAGCTGATTCAACCAGAGGTCTGCCAGAGTGGCATGAGCTGATCACGTGCGCACACGTGAGAGCAACCTGCGTTCAATTGCATTTCTAAAGACAATGGAATTCTCCGGTTGGAACATTATTGAAGATATGTTAAAACATCCTAAAGATTGATTCTATACATCGTTTGATATGTTTCTACGAACTGTAATATAACTTTTTGAACTTTTCATCTGAACTTTCGCTTGGATTTGCCCACGCTTCATGAGTTTGGATTTGTTCAATAAACGCGCTAACAAAAGGAGGTATTTGGACATAAATTATGGACTTTATCGAACAAAACAAACATTTGTGGAACTGGGATTCCTGGGAGGTCATTCTGATGAAGATCATCAAAGGTAAGTGAATATTCATAATGCTATTTCTGACCTTTACGGACTCCACAACATGGCGGGTATCTGCAAGGCTTGTTTTTGTGTCTGAGCGCCATACTCAGATTATTGCATGGTTTGCTTTTTCCGTAACACTTTTTTTTATCTGACACAGCGGTGGCATTAAGAAGTATTTCTATAATTCTGTGCATAATACTTGTATCTTTTATCAAAGTTTATTATGAGTATTTCTGTAAATTGATGTGGCTCTCTGAAAATTCGGCGGATGTTTTCAAAGCACAACATTACTGACCATAAAGCGCCAATGTAAACTGAGATTTTTGGATATAAATATGAACTTTATCGAACAGAACATACATGTATTGTGTAACATGAAGTCCTATGAGTGTCATCTGATGAAAATCAAAGGTTAGTGATTCATTTTCTCTATTTCTGCTTTTTGTGACTCCTCTCTGGCTGGAAAATGGCTGTATGTGTTTTTGTGACTAGGCTCTGACCGAACATAATCATATGCTTTCGCTGTAAAGCCTTTTTGAAATCAGACATGATGGGTATATTAACCTCTTGAAACTCTGGGGGCGCTATTTCATTTTTGGATGAAAAACGTTCCCGTTTTAAACAAGATATTTTGTCACAAAAAGATGCTCGACTATGCATATAATTGATAGCTTTGGAAAGAAAACACTCTGACGTTTCCAGAACTGCAAAGATATTCTCTGTGCGTGCCCTAGAACGTGAGCTACAGGCAAAACCAAGATGAAACGTCATCCAGGAAATCAGCAGGATTTTTGAGGCTCCGTTTTCCATTGTCTCCTTATATGGCTGTGAATGCGAGAGGAATGAGCCTGCCCTTTCTGTCGTTTCCCCAAGGTGTCTGCAGCATTGTGACGTATTTGTAGGCATATCATTGGAAGAATGACCATAAGAGACCACATTTACCAGGTGTCCGCCCGGTGTCCTGTGCCGAAATTGGTGCGCAAACCTCAGCTGCAAGTATTTTTCCATGGAATTCAGAGAAGAAAGCAGGCTTCCACGAACGATATATCAATGAAGAGATATGTGAAAAAACACCTTGAGGATTGATTCCAAACAACGTTTGCCATGTTTCGGTCGGTATTATGGAGTTAATTCGGAAAAAGTTTGACGTTGTTGGTGACTGAATTTTCGGTTAGTTTCGGTAGCCAAATGTGATGTACAAAACGGAGCGATTTCTCCTACACAAAGATTCTTTCAGGAAAAACTGAACATTTGCTATGTAACTGAGAGTCTCCTCATTGAAAACATCCGAAGCTCTTCAAAGGTAAGTGATTTTATTTATTTGGTTATCTGGTTGTTGTGAAAATGTTGCGTGCTAAATGCTACTCAAAATGCTAAGCTAGCTTTGCATACTCTTACACAAATTAGTGAATTGCTATGGTTCAAAAGCATATTTTGAAAATCTGAGATGACAGTGTTGTTAAGAAAAGGCTAAGTTTGAGAGCAGGCGCATTATTTTCATTTTATTTGCGATTTTCAGAAATCGTTAACGTTGCGTTATGCTAATGAGCCTGAGGCTTTATTCACGATCCCGGATCCGGGATGGGGAGTATCAAGAGGTTTTAACAAAAGTTAACGCTTTAATTCTGTTATATTGCACTTGTGAATGTATGAAAGTTCCATGTTTCTAAGGATTATTCCATTTCTGATAGTCACATGTCTGTGGAATTTGTTCAGTTTATGTCTTAGTTGTTGAATCTTCTGTTCATACACATGTTAAGTTTGCTGAAAATCAACGCAGTCGACAGTGTCGATAGTGAGGACAATTCTTTTTTTGCCTATATAAAGGAAGAGAACCTTATGCCTAACCCCAAAGATATTCCCGTGGCATGCTATGACACCGACATGCATTTCTTTTTACATGTCAGATGGCTACTGCGTCTGCTGTACAGATATAGACACGAGTCTAAATTGTACATTTTCTATCAGAATATTTTGTATAAAGTTAAGGATTATATTGTTAGATTATAGGAGGAACTTTGGTAGGCCTGAAACAGTCTTCCTCACCACAAGTTCAACTGTCGGAGTCAGTTGGAGCACCAGGGTACTGTAACGGCTTTCTTCTACCTCCTTCTCTGACAAAGAGGTGGAATAAGGATCGGACCAAAATGCAACGTGGTTCGTTCGATACATCTTTAATGAAGAAGAACACGAACAATACAAAAGAACAAACGTCGAAAACTGAAACAGCCCTGACTGGTGCAACAAACACAGAGACAGGAACAATCACCCACAAACACACAGTGAAACCCAGGCTACCTAAATATGGTTCCCAATCAGAGACAACGATAATCACCTGACTCTGATTGAGAACCGCCTCAGGCAGCCACAGACCAATCTATACACCCCACACAACCCCAAGACGAAACACACTACAAATAAACCCATGTCACACCCTGGCCTGACCCAATAAATGAAAATAACATAATAAATATAGACCAGGGTGTGACAGAACCCCCCCCCCCCGGACGCACAACAAAAACAATAGGGAGGGTCCGGGTGGGCATCTGTCCATGGTGGCGGCTCCGGCTCGGGACGTGGAACCCACTCTATGAATGTCTTAGTCCCCCCTCCTCGCGTTCTAGGATTGTCCACCCTCGCCGCCGACCATGGCCTAGTAGTCCTCACCCAGAACCCTACTGGACTGAGGGGCAGCTCGGGACAGGGGGGCAGCTCGGGACAGAGGGGCAGCTCGGGACAGAGGGGCAGCTCGGGACAGAGGAAGCCCAGCACTGAGAGGAAGCCCAGCCAGGGAGTTGAATCCGGCAGATCCTGGCTGACCGGCGGTTCTGGCAGATCCTGGCTGACCGGCGGTTCTGGAAGAGTCTGGTTGACCGGCGGTTCTGGAAGAGTCTGGTTGACCGGCGGATCTGGAAGAGTCTGGCTGACCGGCGGATCTGGAAGAGTCTGGCTGACCGGCGGATCTGGAAGAGTCTGGCTGACCGGCGGATCTGGAAGAGTCTGGCTGACCGGCAGATCTGGAAGAGTCTGGCTGACTGGCAGATCTGGAAGAGTCTGGCTGACCGGCAGATCTGGAAGAGTCTGGCTGAACAGCAGATCTGGAAGAGTCTGGCTGACCGGCAGATCTGGAAGAGTCTGGCTGACCGGCAGATCTGGAAGAGTCTGGCTGACCGGCAGATCTGGAAGAGTCTGGCTGACTGGCAGATCATGCAGACTGACAGCTCTGGCTGCTCCATGCAGACTGGCAGCTCTGGCTGCTCCATGCAGACTGGCATCTCTGGCTGCTCCATGCAGACTGGCAGCTCTGGCTGCTCCATGCAGACTGGCAGCTCTGGCTGCGCTAAACGGGCAGGAGACTCCGGCAACGCTGTAGAGGCGGAAGGCTCTGGCAGCGCTAAACAGGCGGGATACTCCGGCAGCGCAGGAGAGGAGGAAGGCTCCAACAGTGCTGAACAGGCGGGAGGCTCCGGCAGCGCAGGAGAGGCGAGGCGCACTGTAGGCCTGATGCGTGGTGCTGGCACTGATGGTACTGGGCCGAGGACACGCACAGGAAGCCTGGTGCGGAGAGCTGCCACCGGAGGACTGGTGTGTGGAGGTGGCACAGGATGGGCTAGACCGTGAAGACGTACTGAGAGCTCTTGGCAGATCTTTCTACCTCCTTCTCTGACGAAGAGGTGGAATAAGGATCGGACCAAAATGCAACATGGTTCGTTCGATACATCTTTAATGAAGAAGAACACGAACAATACAAAACAACAAACGTTGAAAACCGAAACAGCCCTGACTGGTGCAACAAACACAGAGACAGGAACAATCACCCACAAACACACAGTGAAACCCAGGCTACCTAAATATGGTTCCCAATCAGAGACAACGATAATCACCTGACTCTGATTGGTCTGTGGCTGCCTGAGGCGATTCTCAATCTATACACCCCACACAACCCCAAGACGAAACACACTACAAATAAACCCATGTCACACCCTGGCCTGACCCAATAAATGAAAATAACATAATAAATATAGACCAGGGCGTGACAGGTACACTGACTTCTCTTAGGCCTGCAGTAGCTAAAGCTTAATAGTCACACCATACCAAATGTTCCTAAACTTTTAGGGTAATATCAAAAATTAGTCAAGGCATTGTTATAGGGAAAATACGAGCAGAGCAAATGTAAACCAGGGAAAAATATATACTTCGAAAAACAGCTCCTCTTTTGACAGAGATTGAGCTCGAAGATTGAAGCTAATAGCTTTCTACTGCCCACCACCTGCAAATGAAGTCGGTTAAGATTGCATTTCATGGAGACATGACATGCACAGTTTGTTCTATTCCAGTCTAGCTCAGTGCTGCTCCCTCTCATTAAGTATCTCAAATTGAAGGCCAACCAGGGTACTACTGCAGGCTTCCAATAGCAACTAAATTAGCCTGAATTTTAAAAAATGATCCTTAACTTCTGTGTGCAATTTTAAAATAGTCGGTTCAAGGATATACTTCTGGTGTAGATGCAATTGATAAATATTGCCATTTTTTCCATTCACTATAATTCAGGGAGATCTGGTTTTCTGCTAATGTCAAAAGCTGGTCAAGAGCAGCTTTGACTAGACACAGTTCAGTACCGTAGATAAGACTACACCACCCTAGGTTTAGACCAAGAGCATAGGGAGCTCAAATAAACACTTCTACCATTGGCTACACAGGTTCTTTCAGTTTGAGTTTGAACAGAAGAACCTGAAAGGAGGATCAGAGGCATGCTACAGTTCAGTTTGAGTTTGAACAGAAGAACCTGAAAGGAGGATCAGAGGCATGCTACAGTTCAGTTTGAGTTTGAACAGAAGAACCTGAAAGGAGGATCAGAGGCATGCTACAGTTCAGTTTGAGTTTGAACAGAAGAACCTGAAAGGAGGATCAGAGGCATGCTACAGTTCAGTTTGAGTTTGAACAGAAGAACCTGAAAGGAGGATCAGAGGCATGCTACAGTTCAGTTTGAGTTTGAACAGAAGAACCTGAAAGGAGGATCAGAGGCATGCTACAGTTCAGTTTGTTTTGTTTTAGCTCCCAATTTCAGCTTCCATACCCACTTTAGCATTAGCACAAATGGAGGACGGATAACGAATACAAACATTTATATCAAACAAAACAGGTTTCAGTGCATGTGGAGCATTTTAACATTATCTTTAGCTTAAATCATTATTTCATCAAGGTAATACTTCTTTTAGCAAAACCCTCGGCTTCCAACACTCTGTCACAGCTTCAATCAACATCACTTCTCTCTAACCTGCGCCTTCCCCTGGACAGCCACGCTTCAAACAAGGGATATAAACAGCCAAACACATTGCTCCATGAAACAATCAATTAGGAACACTCAATTAGGGCAAAAGCATGCACAGTAATTAAGGGCATTCATCACACCTGGGAAAACTTACAATGCCTTCAGTACAGCGGTCGGACTTGAACTTCCGTGGCTTCAATGAGACGGGGTAGTTGTTCTCCCCTTACAAAACATTAGCTCTCTGCATCTATGATGTCACCATAGTGTCATGAACTTAACATTCTCTTTGACAGGTTAGTATTGTGACTTTCTGTAATCTAGTAGGGGTCAGGGACATACAGCTCTGTTATGGCTATTCTATGTCCACTGACTGGCTTGTCTGATGGATGTGGCAAAAAACTTGAATAAGTATCTGCCTAAATGAGGCTAAGTGGTTGGCAAAGATTTATAAGCGTTGATAGGTAATGATGTTGAAGAGAATGACAGTGAACGACAGGCTAGCTCTAAGTGTTGACCTGAAATGTCTGTTAGATCAGTGTAAATATGTTGAGGTGAACTTGGCCAGTTTATGTCCCTAATGAGCTTATCTTCTGTAACTGATGAGAGTTTCTTTCAAGGTTCGTTTGATGGGTGCAGAGTGACACATGATCCCATCTCTTTCTCCAGCGTTAACTCCATCTTGTCATCACTTTTTTTTACTCTGTATGGGCAAAACTCTGGCATTGCTCTTCATCTACGGTGTCAGACATGAGTCTGCTGTGAATATGAAAAAAAATGTCCCTAATGTCCCAAGTACTCCTACATGGCCAAAGTTCCTGGGCCAAATCACTTTGAGCATGGTGTCTATGAAAACCAGGCATACAGTGGAATCTAAGCCTCCACAGCTTCTGAATAACAGAAAGATATTATAGGGACATGTCTGTATTTCTGGTGTCAGGGCATCGGGTATCTAAACATTGCCAGAGTTCATTTGGACTAACATTGTGTCATGTGACATATTTTTCATAATGTACAGCAGACTACCAAAAGAATATGGACCAAAAAGGATTTTGTTCCATATAAAATACATTTTCTCTATATTCTTCTCGGAATATAGGCATGGACATTGATACGCCTTTCACTTAAAAAATGTATGTTTTTGATTTATGGTAAATGTAAAACAGCTTCTAAGATTGAGCAATGAGGTGGTGCTGAGTTGAGTTCTGTTTAACTGAGCTGATATTTTGTTCAATGGTATGCCTGTGACAGTGAGAAAGGGAAGAGGAAAAACTACATTGGCACACATAATTCTGTCAGATTACTGGTGACAGGGATGCAAATAGTTCTCAAACCTTCAAGAGCATGTGACCTTCATATCACTAACACTCTGACACTCCATGTACGGTAACCACGTCTCAGATTATACCGGACAGTCCCGCGTTTTGGCCCTTTGTCTTGCGTCCTGCAACCAAAAAATCATATCACCTATTTTATCAACAAATTTAAACACCACTAATTTAAAAAAATAAAAAAGGTTGATTTGGCCTTTATTTCAGTCCGACCTGTCTCTTGCAGTCACGTTGCGCTTTTGAAAATATATACACTATCTTACAAAAGTTTGGGGTCACTTAGAAATGTCGTTTTTGAAAGAAAATCAACTTGGCCATTAAAATAACATTAATTTATCAGAAATAGTGGAGTCATTGTTAATGCTGGAAGCTGCTGATTTTTTATGTAATATCTACATAGGCATACAGAGGTCCATTATCAGCAACCATCACACCTGTGTTCCAATGGCACGTTGTGTTAGCTAATTCATGTTTATAATTTTAAAAGGCTAATTGATCATTAGAAAACAATTATGCAATTATGTTAGCACAGCTGAAAACTGTTGTCCTGATTAAAGAAGCAGTATCTGGAGCTTCAGCATTTGTGGGCTTGATTACGACTCAAAATGGCCGGAAACAAATAACTTTCTTCTGAAACATGTCAGTCTATAATTGTGCTGAGACATGAAGGCTATTCCATGCGAGAAATTGCCAAGAAACTGAAGATCTCGTACAGCGCTGTGTACTACTCCCTTCACAGAACAAAGCAAACTGGCTCTAACCAGAATATAAAGGAGTGGGAGGCCCCGGTGCACAACTGAGCAAGAGGACAAGTACATTGGTGTGTCTAGCTTGAGGTACATGCACCTCACAAGTCCTCAACTGGCAGCTTCATTAAATAGTGCCAGCAAAACACCAGTCTCAATGTCAACAGTGAGGAGGTGACTCTGGGATGCTGGCCATCTAGGCAGAGTTGCAAGGGAAAAAAGCCATATCGCTGTCCAGTGTCTGTTCTTTTGCCCATCATAATCTTTTATTGGCCAGTCTGAGATATGGCTTTTCCTTTGCAACTCTGCCTAGAAGGCCAGCATCCTGGAGTCACCTCTTCACTGTTGATGTTGAGACTGGTGTTTTGCAGGTACTATTTAATGAGGTGCTTGTTTCTCAAACTAGACACTAATGTACTTGTCCTCTTGCTCAACACCGGGGCCTCCCACTCCTCTAGAGCCAGTTTGCACTGTTCTGTGAAGGGAGTAGATCTTACAGTGTTGTATGAGATCTTCAGTTTCTTGACAATTTCTCAATTATGTGTGCCAACAGTTTAGCTTTCGTCCATCCCCTTGCCCTGACCTGGGCTTGAACCAGGGACCCTCTGCACACATCAACAACAGTCACCCATGAAGCATCGTTACCCATCGGACCACATAAGCCACGGCAAAGCAAGGGGAACAACTGCTTCAGGTCTCAGAGCGAGTGATGTCACCGATTGAAATGCTATTAGCGCGCACCACCGCTAACTAGCTAGCTACTTCACATCGGTTACAATAGCCTTCATTTCTCAGAACAAAAATAAACTGACAAGTTTCAGAAGAAAGTTATTTGTTTCCGGACATTTTGAGCCTGTCATCAAACCCACAAATGCTGATGCTCCAGATACTCAACTCGTCTAAAGAAGGCAAGTTTTATTGCTTCTTTAACATAATTGCAAAAGGGTTTTCTAATTATCAATTAGCCTTTTAAAATGATAAACATGGATTAGCTAACACAATGTGCTATTGGAACACAGGAGTGAGTGATGGTTGCTGATAATGGCCATGTAGATATTCCATTAAAAACTCTGTTTCCAGCTACAATAATAATTTACTACATTAACAATGTCTACACTCTATTTCTAATATATTTTATATTTTAATGAACAAATGAGCTTTTCTTTCAAAAACAAGGACATTTCTAAGTGACCCCAAACTTTTGAAAGATAGTGTATATATTTTCATAAGCACAATGTAACTGCAAGAGACAGGTCGGACTGAAATAACAGGCAAATCAACCTTTATTCTCTAAATTAGTGGTGTTTCAATTTTTTGATAAAATACGGGATGTGATTGTTTGGTTGCAGGACGCAAGACAAAGGGCCAAAACGCGGGACTGTCCGGCATAATCTGAGACGTGGTTACCGTACATGGAGTGTCAGAGTGTTAGTGATATGAAGGTCACATGCTCTTGAAGGTTTGAGAACTATTTGCATCCCTGTCACCAGTAATCTGACAGAATTATGTGTGCCAATGTAGTTTTTCCTCTTCCCTTTCTCACTGTCACAGGCATACCATTGAACACAAAATATCAGCTCAGTTAAACAGAACTCAACTCAACACCACCTCATTGCTCAATCTTAGAAGCTGTTTTACATTTACCATAAATCAAAAACATACATTTTTTAAGTGAAAGGCGTATCAATGTCCATGCCTATATTCCTAGAAAAATACAGAGAAAATGTATTTTATATTGAACAAAATCCTTTTTGGACCACATTCTTTTGCAATGGTCTGCTGTACATTATGAAAAAGACATCACATGATGCAATGTTAGTCCAAATGAACTCTGGCAATGTTTAGATACCCGATGTCCTGACACCAGAAATGCAGACATGTTCTTAAAATATCTTTCTGTTATTCAGAAGCTGTGGAGGCTTAGACTGATGAGTTTCAGAAGAAAGTTCTTTGTTTCTGGGCATTTTGAGCCTGTAATCGAACCCACAAATGCTGATGCTCCAGATACTCAACTAGTGTAAAGAAGGCAAGTTTTGTTGCTTCTTCAATCAGGACAACAGTTTTCAGCTGTGGTAACATAATTGAAAAAGGGTTTTCTAATGATCAATTAGTCTTTTAAAATTATAAACTTGGATTAGCTAACACAACGTGCCATTGGAACACAGGAGTGATGGTTGCTGATAATGGGCCTCTGTATGCCTATGTAGATATTCCATAACAAAATCATCTGTTTCCAGCTACAATAGTCATTTAAACATTAACAATGTCTACCCTGTATTTCTGATCAATTTGATGTTATTTTAATAGACAAAAAAAGTGGTTTTCTTTCAAAAATCAAGGACATTTCTAAGTGACCCCAAACCTTTGTAAGGTCGTGTATATTATAAGGATGTGGTAGCCTAAACCTATATGTGATGTTTAGCACTTCTCCAATTGTTATTGAGAACTGATATTCTGTGCAGCAACAAGATGAGATATAGGCCAATGTCATAGGCCTATCATCAACCAATCATATTTCTCATATCCTTCTGATCTAAATTCCAGCCTAACTTGGAGAGGACAGTTAAGCCTAACTACTTACAAAAAGTGTGCTTCTAATGAGGTATAAGGTAATTTCATCAAACTTGTGATGCTCTCTTTGCTCATTTGTTGCTACTTCCCTTCCTTTTTACATTCACTGAGACCAACCAGAACTGTTTCCTTGGAACAAGTATTCCCAGATTTTCATGTAACAGGCACACGTGGTCTCTCGTTTCTGCATCATACAATTTTGGCTATGCTAGGTGCTTGTTCGGTGCAGCAGCGGAGTGAAGGGGTGTAGTGTTGCCTGCCAGAGCGCACCGGAGCGTTGCTCCACCAATTTTCACAATAGTGCTTGTTTAGTAAAGTTATTTCAAAGTTGAATCAATGTCTTGGAAGATCACATAATGACTAAATAGTTATTATACATGATTTTATTCATACAGGCTACACTGTCCCACGAATGTCCCACAAAATCACAATATTGTCCCGCATTTGGGTATTTTAAATATGGTCATCCTAACTGTGTGTGTGTGTGTGTGTGTGTGTGTGTGTGTGTGTGTGTGTGTGTGTGTGTGTGTGTGTGTGTGTGTGTGTGTGTGTGTGTGTGTGTGTGTGTGTGTGTGTGTGTGTGTGTGTGTGTGTGTGTGGAGCATATGGGCTTTACTCTAAAAGGCTGACATCAAGCGGGCAGACAAACTAGTATGATATCTTATTCAACAACCTCTCACAGTCTCACTGCATAATTAGAAGCTCATCCAAGTTCTCCAAATGTCAAATTTTGAAGTTAACTTTAGGCACTCATTCTGAATGGTTAAGGTAAGTGATGTTTGGCAGAGGGTTAAAACCAAAAATAAAAAAACAGTGCCCAAGACTGGGATGGAACACACAACCTTCTGAGCCAGAGTCATCTAGTTACACCATCCACAATGCCCCAGCAAAACCCAACCATTCTCAACATGAATGGCGCTCACTGTTGCCCCAAGTGGACGGTTTTGAAGACATTTCCCGTTGTACTAAGGACATGAATAGACATCCAATTTTGACGTCAATCTTGAACAACCTGGCTGATGTTATTGTACCTGAGGGGCACTGACAAGATATGGGTACCATTTAAGACTATGGTCTAGGGCAGGGGTGGGCAATTCCAGTCCTTGAGGGCCTGATTGGTGTCACAGGTTTGCCTCAGCCCCAACTAACACACCTGACTCTAATAATCACGATCATGATCTTCAGTTTAGAATACAATTTGATTAATCAGCTGTGTTTGCTCGGAATGGATAAAAAGTGTGACACCAATCAGGCCCTCGACGACTGGAGTTGCCCATTCCTGGTAGTGCAAGTGAGTGAAAACTCAGGGTATACAGCCCTTTGCTCACCGATGGTGGCAGGCTACTCCCATGCACGTACACAAAATGGTTAAGTCAACATTATTTGTCTACGTATTGTGATGTGGAGAATACATTGGATTTGAAAAAGGTCATCAACTGTCATTTTTAACCACAGGATTATTTCATTATGGCAACCAATTTTCAACATAGACAAACCTTGTATAAAATATATTGAATTTGTTCTTTTTGAAACAACGTCAGATCTTCAACGTAATATCCATTATAACAAAAACAAATAGGCTGGGCAGCACCTCCTACTGGAGAGTTGATTTATCTACAGCTATCCCGTTGGTCTCCCATCAAGCCCAGCGTTAATATTTGTCACTGACTATTACCTATGTCCTATCGTGAGAATGACTGTTGAGAACTATCCAGTTAACAGATTCACTGTTGTTATCGAAGTAATTCCAAAGGGTAGGATCAACAGAGCAAATTAAATGTAACCATACAATATTAATCATATATTATCAATGAGGCTATTTAGCCCTATATAGCATTTGGGAAGTCATCAACAGCTAATGTTTAAATTCAGCCCAGGATTAAACTACAAAAGACAATACATACAGTGCATTTGGAAAAGTATTCAGAACCCTTGATTTGTTTCTACATTTTGTTACATTACAGCCTTATTCTAAAATGGTTAAATAGTGTTTTTCCCTCATCAATCTACACACAATACCCATAATGACAAAGCAAAAACAGGTTTTTAGAAATAGTTGCAAATGTATCAAAAAACAACTGAAATATGAAATTTAAATACTTTTTCAGACCATTTACTGAGTACTTTGTTGAAGCACCTTTGGCAGCGATAACATCCTTGAGTCTTCTTGGGTTTGACGCTACAAGCTTGGCACACCTGTATTTGGGGAGTTTCTCCCCTTCTTCTCTGCAGATCCTCTTAAACTCTGTCAGGTTGGATATGGCGCTTCCCTGCACAGCTATTTTCCGGTCTCTCCAAAGATGTTTGATCTGGTTCAAGTCCTGTTTCTGGCTGAGCCGCACAAGGACATTCAGAGTCTTGTCCCAAAGCCACTCCTGCGTTGTATTGGCTGTGTGGTTGGGTGGTTGTCCTGTTGGAAGGTGAACCTTTGCCCCAGTCTGAGGTCCTGAGCACTCTGGAGCAGGTTTTCATCAAGGATCTCTCTGTACTTTGCTCTGTTCATCTTTCCCTTAATCCTGACTAGTCTCCCAGTCCCTGCAGCTGAAAAACATCCCCAAAGCATGATGCTGCCACCACCATACTTCACCGTAGGGATGGTGCCAGGTTTCCTCCAGACGTGACACTTGGTATTCAGGCCAAAGAGCAATCTTGGCTTCATCAGACCAGATAATCTTGTTTCTCATAGTCTGAGAGTCCTTTAGGTGGCTTTTGGCGAACTCCAAGTGGGCTGTCATGTGCCTTTTTTACTGAGGTGTAGCTTCCGTCTGGCTACTCTAACATAAAGATCTAGTTGATTGAGTGCTGCAGAGATGGTTGTCCTTCTCAGAGTGTCCATTGGGTTCTTGGTCACCTCCCGGACCAAGGCCCATCTCCCCGATTGCTCAGTTTGGCCCGATGCCCAGCTCTATGAAAGAGCCTTGGTGGTTCCAAACTTCTTCAATTTTAGAATGATTTTGGCAACTGTGTTCTTAGGCACCTTCAATGCTGCAGAAATGTGTTGTTACTCTTCCCCAGATCTGTGCCTCTACACAATCCTGTCTCAGAGCTCTATGGACAATTCCTTTGACCTGATGGCTTGGTTTTTGCTCTGACATACACTGTCAACTTTGGGACCTTATATAGACAGGTGTGTGCCTTTCCAGATCATGTCCAATCAATTGAATTTACCACAAGTTGACCCCAAGTTGTAGAAATAGAAGGATGATCAATGGAAACAGGATGCACCTGAGCTCAATCTCGAGTCTCATAGCAAAGGGTCTGAATACTTTATGCAAATAAGGTATTTATGTTTTTTATTTTTAATACATTTGCAAAAATGCCTAAACATGTTTTCACTTTGTCTTTATCGAGTATGTCTGTAGATTGAGGAGGGGAATTATTTTTTTAAATCAATTTTAAAATAAGGCTGTAACAAAATGTGGAAAAAGTCAAGAGGTCTGAATACATTCCCGAATGCACTGTATGGGCTTAGGGTTTCAAGTGTTGGTTGATTTCAAATGGCATCTACAAGTTAATAATAAATATGTTTGATTCACATCTCCACCTCTACCAAAAATATAAATTAAAGAATATGATTAAGAATAGGATAATAGAATAAGCCAGTAACTCAGATGGAACTGTCCAAGCAGTAGATACAGCTCCTTTAAATGTTGATATTTGGTTTGTCAACCAAACACAATTCAATATTATGCTGAACAAAAATATAAATGCAACAAGCAACAATTTCATATAAGGAAATCAGTCAATTTAAATAAATAAATTAGGCCCTAATCTATGGATTTCACATGACTGGGAAAACAGATATTAACTTGTTCGTCACAGATACCTTAAAAAAAGGTAGGAGGTTGGATCAGAAAACCAGTCAGTATTTGGTGTGACCATTTGCCTCATGCAGCTCGACACATCTCCTTTGCATAGAGTTGATCAAACTGTTGATTGTGGCCTGTGAAATGTTGTCCCACTCCTCTTCAATGGCTGTGCGAAGAAGCTGGATATTGGCGGAAACTGGAACACGCTTTCGTGCACGTCGATCCAGAGCATCCCAAACGTCCCCAATGGGTGATGTGTGGTGAGTATGCAGGCCATGAAAGAACTGGGAGATTTTCAGCTTCAAGGAATTGTGTACAGATCCTTGCTACATGGGGCCATGCATTATCGTGCTGAAACATGAGTGGATGGCAGCTGATGAATGGCATGACAATGGGCCTCAGGATCTTTTCACTGTATCTCTGTGCATTCAAAATGCCTGCCCATACCATAACCCCATCTTCACCATGGGGCATTCTGTTCACAATGTTGACATCAGCAAACCCCTCGCCAACACGACGCCATACACGTGGTCTACGGTTGTGAGGCCGGTCGGACATACGGCTAAATAATCTAAAATGACATTGGATGCGGCTCATGGTAGGGAAATGAACATTAAATGATCTGGCAATGGCTCTGGTGGACATTCCTTAAGTCAGAATTACAATTGCACTCTTCCTCAACTTCAGACATCTGTGTGGTGCACCTGTGTAATGATCATGCTGTTTAATCAGCTTCTTGATATGCCACACATGTCAGGTGATGGATTATCTTGGCAGGAGAAATGCTCACTAACAAGGATTTCTGAAAAGAAAATATAGAAATAATTTTTTGTGGGTATGGAACATTTCTGGGATCTTTTATTTCAGCTCGTGAAACATTCAACACTTTACATGTTGTGATTATAATTTTTTAAGTGTACTTTTGTAAGACAGTTAATAGCCTAATGCTTTCACATTTTGAGGTTATTGTAGCAAAACAATTCTTATCATAGAAAGCATGCACAGAATCTCAAACGGCATTGATCACTTGGACCATGTACTTGAATGTAATCCCAATTAACTGCAATCCAGGTAGGTTTTGCTATCAGATTATAAAGCACAGTGATAACACGTTGTATAAATAAACAAAATATCTAACATTGTATTCCCATTTTTTTTTACTTTGGTGTGCTTTTAGATGGTTGAAAGCATAGTGACAACATTGGGAATCAAACTTTAGGCTTGTTGAGTAGGGAAAAAGTAGTTTGGAATCTCATTGATCGATGTATCTACCAAATAAGACCACATTCTCCATGTTGAAATGACTTGGTGTGCCCAGTGAGAGGTAACTTTCAGATCCATTTTTTTCTACCAACTCTCACATCAGAATTAGACGTTCATCCATGTCAAATTTTGAAGTTGTTCCAAACGTCTAATTTCAAGGTGTTTAAGGTTAAGTTTAGGCATTAACTCTGAATGGTTAATGTTTGTGATAGATTATATTTTAGTTTTGAGCCTATCACTGGATTCAAACTTGCAATGTTTGGAATCAGAGGCGATTGCTTACGCCCATCCGCCATCCCCATCTACAATGCACTCGCAAAACCCAAGCAAAATTAATGGTAATAGTGCTCAAGGTTGCCCCTAGTGGCCAGTTTACAAGTAATCTCCTGACATCCTCAGACATGGATTCATTACATTTACATTTAAGTCATTTGGCAGACGCTCTTATCCAGAGCGACTTACAAATTCACTTTGAATACTGACTTCTATCACAGGTGACCTGGCTGATTTTTTTTATTTTTTATCCAGGTGAATTGAGACACTCCCCTTGTCATATGTTTGACTGTTTGACTGAGTGGAGTGTAATGCTCAGGCCCCTCAGGTGAGATTAGAACTGCACTGTGGCATCTGCCTATTCTGCTGTAAATGCATATTGTTTGTGTGCCTGTGTTCGCATGCATATGATCACAAGGGATCATTACAATGCAGTCTTATAGTGTGTGTGCGTACGTGCGTGCGTGCGTGCGTGCGTGTGTGCGTGTGTGTGTGTGTGTGTGTGTGTGTGTGTGTGTGTGTGTGTGTGTGTGTGTGTGTGTGTGTGTGTGTGTGTGTGTGTGTGTGTGTGTGTGTGTGTGTGTGTGCAGGAGGTCTAAAAGTAGACAGGTAAAGGCCATACTCCTGGGTTGAGGACTATTAGACATGGTTTGGGTCAGACGTGCCAAGATTCACAAGCCTAAAACTCATTCCATCTCTGTTTGACCTTTGCCACTTTCTCTCAGTGGCTGAAGGTTAAGGTCGACTGCTAAGGTTGAAGTCGAAGACGGTGTGAATCCTTTGTTTTTTTTATTTGTTTTTTTACAGCACACACTCTCTGAATTAATCAACCCCAGAGTGTTAAGACAAAGAAAAGGATCTCTCATATATTTCAGTTGTAACTAAATGAAACGGTGGCTGCTGAGGGGAGGACAGCTCGTGATAATGGCTGGAACGAAGTGAATGGATATGCATCAAACACATGGAAACCAATGTGTTTGATTTACTTGATACCATTCCACCTATTCTGCTCCAGCCATTACCACGAGCTGTCCTCCTCAATTAAGGTGCCACCAACCTCCTGTGAAATGAAAGTACTAAATACTAAATAAATCAATTGAATGTAAAAAGGCAATGTGGAATGTACATAAACATAAACAGTTCAATCGGATTCAATGATACATACAGTATGTTTACATATAGTATCTATGTATGAAAATAAATGAGGTGCATGTGTTTCAACTGATGTTGCAAAATAAGCTTCATTGCCAACAGTATGGCAATACATATGGCTGACAATGTTCCTGTCAGGAACCACAAGGTAACACTAAAGCAACTTTGGCATCACAATACATATTGGTTCAGAGAATGTACAGAATTATGTCTGTTTATTTAGCTATTTTTCTATTGTTGTTAGTATGAGTCACCTTAAAAGACAGTATTTTAATGTATGAAAGATCTATGTGTCATTACTAAATAATTACTGAAATTGCAAACAAAATATTATTGTACATATTCAATACTGAAACAAACTAGTTTTAGTATTGTAGTTTTTTAAACGTGTAAAGACAGTGTAAACCTGTTGACAGTATAGACCTCCGTATTTGTATATCTTTGTATTTTTCCTTTAGTCTCAACCCTGTATGCAGAGGTTCATGTGAAACACATGTATGATGTTAAGCAGACCACACAGACTCTCATCTTAACCTCTGCTCTGTCTGACCGTCAATAACCCATTCTATACAGCACATCCTCTACGAACAACAGATCAGCTCTGAGAAATAGGTCAGCATCATTTACACCTACACAAACTCATCTGCGATATGGTTACTCTGTTTATATGCAAACACCTCAGGGCACAAACACGTAGTTGAACTTTCTTTCTCTCCTCAACATCAAAAGAGTTGCCGAAAGAAAATCTGTTTCTTGCAACTATGTAATGGATTCCACATGTGAGAGCAGACTCCAAGTCCACCACCGAGGCTGAGGCAGTCTATCAACCTTTGAGGTGCACATGTACTGGTTGGTATTCACAGATCAGGGCATTAAACCAGAGTGTATCATCAAGGCACAGTAATAGACAGTGACTGACCTTCGTCAGTGTCTGGGTGGGTGGGTTTTACTTTGGCAGATGAGGAAAGAGAGGAGTAGTCTGAAGTGTTTGTTGTCGTATACTCTTATAGTGTACAACAGTATGAACCATTTTTATTTTTTTACCTTTATTTAACCAGGCAAGTCAGTTAAGAACAAATTCTTATTTTCAATGACGGCCTAGGAACAGTGGATTAACTGCCAGTTCAGGGGCAGAACGACAGATTTGTACCTTGTCAGCTCAGGGATTTGAACTTGCAACCTTCCGGTTACTACCCTGCCGCCCCATGCTGTCTTACTTTTCAAACCAACCTAATTACTTTGCCAGGTTAATCCACTGACTGTGGTCTCCAAAAAGCACTGACATCCCCGCGCGGTGCTATCCAATTCCATATCACGTCTTGGCTGTGTGTGACTGCTGTATCTAGAACAACATACAGTAAAGTGAATGGTAGAGGCTTGGGGAAGCTTGCAGTATGATAGGGTGATAGAGAGTGACTGTTGGGTCTGAGCGGGCGACTGAGAGGCAGCGCAGACTGGCCATGCACCTGCAGTAAGTTAAACAGTCAGTGTCTGGGAAGGCTTATACAGACCAGCTGGGCACACTGGAGGTCTCCAGTAAAACTGCACATTTCTCTCCTATGCTAGAAGTGGGAAGATGACAAATAGGAGTTCAACAAAGGAACCATTCAGTCCTTGCTAAAGAGCCCAGAACCAATGTGTGAGATGAGCGATGAATGAGCATTAGCTCTCCCTCACAGTTATCTGCATTTCTCAGCCTTAACATATTGAGGATCACCCACTATGAGGAGGCCTAACCAGTGCTGGTATGCCATAGCACTTGTTTTGGACTTGTTGTGGGGTACCATTCAATTATATTATCATAAGATATACCAAGGTCATTACTGGGATGAATCATTGTAAGCATTGTGCCTTAATAGTAAACTGCCCAGTGAAATGTTTAATGGACATAGCTATGCTTAATTAGCCATGTATTGTCCATCTCCTTCCTTGTCTAATTACATGGAATGCCTTTATTAAGTCGCCACTACCTATATTAAATTAATATAAAGGGTCAAATAAAACTGTAGTTTAGAATGAATAATTATTATATGTGTAGTTTTCTCAGGAATTGACTCCATAAGCATTTAGTTCATAATGACCCTTATTTTAGTGAGGGAAATCCTTGACCTCACACACACACACACACACACACACACACATACACACACACATAGAAACACACCAACAGGATTTTTCATGCCTGCCCAGATGCATTTGGGGCCCAAAATATTGCAGATGACATCACGACAGCCACATGAACGGCCGTGAAAGCCTACTGCTCCACACATACTAAATAGATTTCACACCACCGGTTAACTAAATGATTCTGTACTATTTCACTGGCGTCCTACAGTTTAGTATGTCTAATAACTTTATATGACACTGAAATATTATGATTCATTTATACCAGTGCAATTAGTGTTCGACATTTGGCACTGGCTTCTGTTATCTTTCAACACACACACACACACACACACAGAGAGAGAGAGAGAGAATTCCGTTGGGACCACACATGACGCTGGCTGGTGTTAAAGCAGTTATCCACGGTCTGTGCCGAGCTCCATTCCCAAGATGCCTCCCAGTTGTAACCTGAACTCTTTGAGGAACACATGGGATGAACACTTTGCTATCCACTCTGCGTGAGTGTGTGCGTGTGTGTGTGCCTGTGTGTGTGTGTGTGTGTGTGTGTGTGTGTGTGTGTGTGTGTGTGTGTGTGTGTGTGTGTGTGCGTGCGTGCGTGCGTGCGTGCGTGCGTGTGTGTGTGCGCGCGTGCGTGTGTCATCAACCCTCTTCTGCTCTCAGATCCAGTTTTCATCTGTCATGGGGAGATATTCTCAATAGGGCAAAAGTGCGTCCTCTCCTCAACTCATCTGTCCTCCTTTCCAACGTGACCCTGAAAACCAATAAGTGGTTGCCATATGTAGGAGAGCGTCAATTAGTTAATAGGTGAACAGAGAGTAGTTTGCTCCTCTCCTCGACTGCCGTCTTCTGGCAGAGGATGCTCCAGTGTATCCTACATGGAAGAGTTTTAAAATCTGCCACAAACCCTTGGAAACATATATTTTCTCAGAGGTGAAAAGCATGCACACATTTATCTATAAAATGTCTAGCACAACTAGCTAGATGTATTTTTCTAACCATTTTCTTTAGGATGAATTTGTTTTATGATTTAAATCCTAATTTGCCGATGGCGTGCTAGAGGAGAAGGAGAGTCTCATTTCATGCAAGCACGTTTGTTTCCGTGGCCTTTTCTCTATTTGATTTGTTCAACTCCTGCTGTCCTCTCTCCTCTGTCCTCTGTTGCCTCCTTATAAAAAAGGACAAAGGTAATCAAGGAGAGGCAGCGAGGAGAAGAACATGGATGGAAATGTGCTTGTATGAAATTAGACACTTCTCCACTTACACTTTAAATTTAACAAATGTTACAGATAAAACGATAAGTAACATATTGTTTTTAAATGTGTGCATGCTCTTCTCCGACAAAACAAAAACTGATTCAAAGGGGGTGTGGTAGATTTCAAAACTCTTCCTCTTAGGACACAGGCAGGAAACACAGAGGGGAGAGGCAGGAGGGGAGAGGGTGGAGGACGGACTTTTTACAAATGACAAAAGGCCCATGTTTCCTCTCCTCGCCTCCTCTTCTTGATTACCTTTGACCTTTTTTAAAAGGAGGCGAGGAGAGGACGGAGGAGAGGATGCAAGAAATTAAGGAATCCAAATGAGATTCTCCTATGGGGTAAACATTACTCTGGATAACACTACATGATCACATGACCTGTCATTAGGGTAAAGGACATCAAAAATCACTGATACAATTGTAATACATTTTCACAAACTTATACTGTATATAACACAAACGTATCTGACACTTTCAACTAATTATTTAAAGTTAAAAATAAATGAAGATGTAAACTATAGGAACGAAATTAATGTGTTGGCTACTATTCAAAAAAGTTTTGACTGATTTGTTAAATAATGTATTTTGTTAAATAAATTTGTGTAATCTGTTAAATATGTGTAATTTGTGGAATAAATATGTATAATTTGTTAAATAAATGTGTAATTCAAACATCTAAGATTTATTGGTATATTTGCCATCCAATTTTTTGACAATGACATGAAAAAGGTGACGGTGTCATGGGATAATATATATGTTTTAATCAACTTACCAATGTTATAATTATAATTGTGTTATGAATTATAATTGTGTTATGAATTATTCATAATTGGGTAATTAATTCATATGAATTTATAATAGATTGTAAAAAAAAATAAAAAATAATAACAGGCAGTTAACCCACTGTTCCGAGGCCGTCATTAAAAATAAGAATTTGTTCTTAACTGACAACCCTGGTTAAATAAAGGTAAAATAAAAAATAAAATAAAAAGCTGAGCGTTTTGCAACAGTCTTTTATTGTACAGATATAGCATTATACAAGTATAACCTTCTCCAATGGGTGATTCGCTTCAACTAAAGTAAGCTGATTTACCATTGTCTGTCAACTAGTCTTCTGTCTGTCCTCTCAGTACTTGTGTATATCTAAAGAAAACAAAGAATTATTTCTCTGAGAAATTATTTGCACTTTTAAGTATAACATTATTTATTTAAATGTAAATCTTACAAAAAATATACTATTTGAGGATGTGTTTTTTAAAGAGAGTTCTTCAGAGAGAACTAAAATATTGTTTTGTTTTATTTTATTACCGCTTGGGGCTACGTTAAGAGGAGAATCAAAATATAATTATTTGATCAAATCCACAAATCCAATGACTATATACCAAGTGAAATCTTGCTGTATATTACACTTACATAAGAAGACAAAACAAACTGCTGAAAGCCTGCTTTAAAAACAGCTATGCTGTTAGAGTACTGTAGTAACCAAGTTTTCTGGCTACACCTTTTTAGACACCATTTCTTGAGGACGTAGTCTACTGTATAGGCGGTTGCAGACACATCATTTTGAAAACATAGGACTGTTGATTTGCGGATTAAGAATTATTTTTGTCATCTAATGAACTGGACGTTTAAAAGACAGCGAAGGAGAACGTTTTACAAATGAAGAGTTGGGGTTTCCTCTGGCTTTGGTTGTTTGAAGTGGGAATATATTTCCAGTGGTGGGATATGCTATAGGTGCTATAGTCTCAGCCTTTTTAATGAAAGAACCAACTGCACTGTACTGTAAGACAGAAACGGAAGAGGAAGCCAAACATCCCACTCCCTAATGTTTTCTGTTTCAATGGAAGTCACTGAACTAAGTAGAACAAACCCAGCTGATATTGCATTGGTGTCTATGGGAGAGCCACCTCTTAAGTAGACACGACCTGAATTTTTTTAGTTAAATGGTAAACGGCCTGAGTGAACTATTTTCATTTATCAATCATCTTTGGTAAGATTATTCAGCTAACACAACACATACAGTGCATTCGGAAAGTATTCAGACCTCTTGACTTTTTCCACATTTTGTTACGTTACAGCCTTATTCTAAAATGGATTACATTAAATGGTTTTCCTCATCAATCTACACACAGTACCCCATAATGACAAAGTGAAAACAGGTTTGTTGAAATATATGCAAACCTGTGATATATTCAATAGATTGGACATGATCTGGAAAGGCCCACACCTGTCTATATAAGGTCCCAAAGTTGACAGTGTGTGTCAGAGCAAAAATCAAGCCATGAGATTGAAGGATTTGTCCGTAGAGCTCTGAGACAGGATTGTGTCAAGGCACAGATCTGGAGAAGGGTACCAAAAAATGTCTGCAACATTGAAGGTCCACAAGAACACAGTGCCCTCTATCATTCTTAAATGGAAGTTTGGAATCACCAAGACTCTTCCTAGAGCTGGCCACCCGGCCAAACGGAGCAATCGAGGGAGAAGAGCCTTGGTCAGGGAGGAAACCAAGAACCCAATGGTCATTCTGACAGAACTCCAGAGTTCCTCTGTGGAGATGGGAGAACTTTCCAGAAGGACAACCATCTCTGCAGCACTCCACCAATCAAGCCTTTATGGTAGAGGGGCCAGACGAAAGCCATTCCTCAGTAAAAGGCACATGACAGCCCACTTGTAGTTTGCCAAAAGACATCTAAAGGACTCTCAGACCATGAGAAGCAAGATTCTCTGGTCTGATGGCACCAAGATTGAACTCTTTGGCCTGAATGCCAAGCTTCACGTCTGGAGGAAACCTGGCACCATCCCTACGGTGAAGCATGGTGGTGGCAGCATCATGCTATGGGGATGTTTTTCAGCTGCAGGGACTGGGAGACTAGTCAGGATCGAAGGAAAGATGAACGGAGCAAAGTACAGAGATCCTAGATGAAAACCTGCTCCAGAGTTCTCAGGACCTCAGACTGGGGCAAAGGTTCACCTTCCAACAGGATAATGACCCTAAGCCAAGACAACGCAGTAGTGGCTTCGGGACAAGTCTCTGAATGTCCTTGAGTAGCCCAGCCAGACCCCGGACTTGAACCCGATCGAACATCTCTGGAAAGACATGAAAATAATTGTGCAGGGACACTCCCCATCCAACCTGGCAGAGCTTGAGAGGATCTGCAGAGAAGAATGGGAGAAACTCCCCAAATAAAGGTGTGCCAAGCTTGCAGCGTCACACACAAGAAGACTCAAGGCTGCAATCGCCACCAAAGGTGCTTCAACAAAGTACTGAATAAAGGGTCTGAATACTTATATAAATGTGATATTTCCCTTTTCCAAAATGTCAAAACAATCTATTTTTGCTTTGTCATCATAGGGTGTTGTGTGTAGATTGATGAGGGGGAAAACAATGTAATCAATTTCAGAATATATTTTTTTTTACCTTTATTTTAACTAGGCAAGTCAGTTAAGAACAAATTCTTATTTTTAATGACGGCCTAGTCAGTGGGTTAACTGCCTGTTCAGGGGCAGAACGACAGACCTTTTCAGCTCGGGGATTTGAATTTGCAGCCTTCCAGTTACTAGTCCAACACTCTAAACACTAGGCTACCCTGCCGCCCCATAAGGCTGTAACGTAACAATATGTGAGGGTCTGAATACTTTCTGAATACCCTGTATGTAACATCTGACCTTCAATGATGACTTCCTTTGTTTTCAGACATATAACCAAACAATAATAATAATTTGTAGAACGGGGATACAACTGAAAAATGCCGCCATTTGTGCAACTTTAAAAGGCAAGAACTTTTCATGGGTAAATTAGCAATTTATTTAATCATTCAGACTGTCATTGCGTTTTAAAAATTAACCTGAATGTTATCCTTACCAACAGCAGCTGTTTCATATTACAGTTCTCCTCAGTTTCTCCCTGTTTCATGGTCCATAACTCTTATTCTAACAATCATAAAATGGGAAATATGGGGAAATATTATCCTTAGATTAATATTGTACAATTATAGTTGGATTAAGATGATGTATCTTTGCTCTTTGGTAATGTGCATGGATTTGACATATCAAAGTGTACAAATGCTATTCATATACTATGTATTTACATAACATTCAATCATTATACTTAGTCATACATTATCATATTTACTTTCACAGGAAAGTCCATGTACTACAGACTATTTTGACATTGACCAACCTGCTAGTCCAAAACCATAATGTCCGAGACAAAATGGCTGTCTTGCATCATATTGAGCCACATCATCACGTATGGCTAGTCGGAACACAGCGAATAGTAGGTCCGCTGTTGTGAGCAGTGTGTTCTAACTGGCTCAGCGTTGGGCTCCTTCGCATGGCCTTGTCTGTCTGAGGATGGGCTAATCCGGTTAGCATGGTGGGCCATAGAGGAAATGGAGTAGTGATGGGGGACAGGGAGGGTTTTAATACCCACAACCAACAGGCTGTATACAAAATCCTGAACACACACACACACGCACACACACATAATAAATTCTGCTTATATCCACCTTGTAATCTATGCAATAGCGTATGATTGCACTGCTGTATGCCAAGCACATATACATATAGAAACACACGCCCACACACACACTACGCTGCGGCGTGGGAGGCCTGTAGGCTACGTCTCAATGCTACTTTTGTTAACTCCTCCTGACAAAACAACAGCAGTCCTTCTCACCACAACTGCTGCCTTGCTCCTCACATGCAGGCAGCCCACTTGTCAACAGCCTGGTAGACAGAGGACGGCATGTGGTGTTCTCTACCATTACTTCAGGAACACAACCCTTCATTGCATAGGGTCTACCCATTCCATCTGTGTGTTTGTATGTCGGTATCTGTGTGCACAGGCATGTGTCTGTATGTGTGTGTCTGTCTGTCATGCTGCCTGTCTCCCAAGGATCAAAGACCAAAGAGTGTGTTATATGGTACTCACTGTACAGGGTGGGAACAGACCAGTGTCCTTTTTCTGGTGCCGGAGGGCACTAAGGATATCTCCGACGTGACGTGTGGCCATCCAAAAATGGCCGAGACCCCCCCTGACAGTAGCTTGTGTCGGATCAGGATTACAGCAGTGCCTGCCCCCATTTTAGGAGTGTGTATGTGTGTGTGTGTGTATGTGTGTGCGTGGGTGTGCATGTGTGCATTTGTGAATGTTCAACCCCAGTCTTAGCATTGTGTTAGCTCTGGTCCTGTAGGTTTCCACTCAGGTTTGATCAGTGTTGCATGACCCAGACAGACAGGCTCACAGCTCCCAGAGCAACACTGGGACATTCCTGTCTGTTGTCTGGTCTCCTCCGGACACGGTTAAGTCCAACGCCAACCTGGAGCACAAGACCCGCTCCGACATTTAAGGAGCCTACAGAAAAAAGAGTGTTGGTGTTTTGATACATTGGAGTTATAGCACTGAGTGCAACATCCAGTCAATTTTTCATTACTGAAGACGTTGCAGTGAAGTTCTGTTGTGTTTTCTGTTTATTGCCTTCATTTGCATGTAAATGAAAGCTGTATCATAGCCGAAGGACAGGCTGTGTTATGGACACTCTGCACCCTAGGGTCTTCCTGTATCAGATGTTCAAACAAATACGTAAAAACACAGCGCACGGTTACAGTACATCCCTAAAGCTACTGGGTGGGGAAATTCTAATTTAGTTCATTGTCTTGTTGTTTGCACCCCCATCTGTCATCATGCACGTAGACACGCACTTCATTCCCTTCCCTATATATGATCTGTTGTGGTTTATAATATTGTATAAACAAAAATACATTATACTAAAGTAATTGATCAGAATGGGCATCATTATATTAAGATATAATTATGTCATTTCTGTCATAATATTTTTATTTGCTACATTGTTTACTTGTTTACTTGATGGACTACTCTTTATTGTGCTGTAACCACTTATAGTGTGGCTCTATGTCCATGATTCACTTGCCACTCTACAAACCTCTGCCTCTCTTCCCATTTCTGAAATCATTTCAGAAAACAGACAAAGTACAGGAACCACTCACAGGCAGGGATCCAGCCCACCTGTCACAACATTTGTCTCTGAATCCAGAATGACTCTGAAAGACAAAAATAGTATGAGCATGTACTGTACTGTAGCAGAGGTTTAGCCTATATCCTCGGGCATAGTACCATGGATGACAGATGACCTCTTTGCCAGCGGAAATAGGTTGGTTTTTCAGGAAGATATTCACTCAATATGTAATTTGGCCAAAAGTAATTACACTGTTCTGTCTCAGAAAATGGGCCCAAATCCAGTATTTGTAACAATACTGGCTATTAAGCTTAACAAATTATAATGTGTTCGACATGAGTTGTAGACTGCGTGTAATGTCAACGCTGATAAGTCGGCTGGTGTCGTTGTACACGGCTAGTGCCGTGTCTAAAAGCGTGATAGATAGTGTGGGACATCCTTGGCGCACCTTCTCATTTTACCATTATCGTTTTTTGTCTATACTTGATGTCTAATGAAAAAGTATTGTGATAATCACATCCATCAATATATTGGAATAGACATCCTATTCTATATAGACGGTGGCCAAATGAAAATATTTACGGTGAATTTCTCGCTGTATAACCTGTTTAAAAAAACTCAGCTTAAGTTGAAAACAATGTAGGCCTACTTATTAGGTAGACTATTATTATTTATTTTAAATTACAAATTGAATTAGGCCTGCATTGTGGGCATTTAATAAACATTTGCGATTATGTAGCTAGCTTCATGGATTTTGGTTAATTCACGTTGGCAAATAAGATAGGAAAAGTTACTTTCTTCTACCAAAATAAACCATTCGTTTGATGATTTAAGTTCAAATATTAGTTTAAAAAATAACATTGCTCAGCCTATTATTTAAATTAATTTAGAAATCAGGGTGTAGGCCCTAATTAAAACATCTCGATTAAGCAAAAGTTTTGTTACATTTCGAATAGGCAGGCTAATAAAACATTATTATAAAATTATCAAAATCATCAATAAATATGTCAACTGTAAATGTGGATGAATTTACTTCGAAAGAGGCATGTTTTACTTAAATTCTGGTTGGCTATAAAATAAACTAGAATAGACAGACATGATCTAGGTCACCGATGGTCATAGGTCTATGGAAAACATACAAATGGTCCTGTTTCCATTATTGTTATTGTTATCGTTATTATTATTGTTTTTGTTGTTATTTGTATTACTTGTTTTGTTAAAATCATCCGGTAACCAACAGGCAGTCATAACAACTGGTAAAACATATTCTTCTGACTAATGTTTTTGGTCTACAGTCTCAAGTTCATGCAGCCCACCTTATGTAAAGTAAGCAATGTACCAACTCCAGATTGTCCCTTCAAATGTTGTAAAATATTGAAAAAATATATATGTTGACAAGTAGCCAACAAACAAAATCATATTTCAACTTGAAGACAGAAACAACGTATAAGACTATTGATCGTTAGTTCACCTGGCACTCTCGTTTGGTCGATGCTCACATGCACTCACACAAGCGCTCTTCGATTTAGACTTTACTAGGCCTAGGTCAACTGCATCTGAGATTTAATCGGAATCACCGCTTACACATAGACATATAACGGATATTGACGCTAGTTCCTGTGGTTATACAATATTTGGTTGGGTAAAAAAACAAAATAATGTTAGGCCTATATTAATGTCCTGACATTATTTTACCTCCACCTATTGGAGAGTCCCTTTAAGAAGCATGTTAGGAATATCTTTATCTCCACAGCCTATACAGCAGGGTTCCCCAAGACACAGCCCACAGACCGAATTTGGCCCTGGTGATTTTATTTTGGCCCCCAAATTTTCTGAACAATAAATAAATAAACAATATAGGTACATGACCAAAAGTATGTGGAGACTTGCTCGTTGAACATCTCATTCAAAAATTATGGGCAATATTATGGAGTTGGTCCCCCCTTTGCTGCTATAACAGCCTCCGCTGTTCTGGGAAGGCTTTCCACTAGATGTTGAAACATTTCTGCAGGGCCTTTCTTCCATTCAGTCACAAGAGCATTAGTGAGGTCGGGCACTGAGGTTGGGCGATTAGGCCTGGCTCGCAGTTGGCCTTCCAAAGGTGTTCGATGGGGTTGAGGTCCGAGCTGTGTGCAGGCCAGTCAAGTTCTTCCACATCGATCTCGACAAACCATTTCAGTGTGGACCTCGCTTTGTGCAAGGGGGTACTGTCATGCTGAAATAGGATCTGGCCTTCCCCAAACTGTTGCCACAAAGTTGGAAGCACAGAATCATCTAGAATGTCATTGTATGCTGTAGAGTTAAGATTTCCCTTCACCGGAACTAAGGGGCCTAGTCCGAACAATGAAAAACAGCCTCCACCAAACTTTAGAATGTTGTGAATGATGATCTTAGGCTTGTGTGCAGCTGCTCGACCATTGAAACCCATTTCATGAAGTTCCTGACAAAACATTTTTGTGCTGACGTTGCTTCCAGAGGCAGTTTGGAACTCGGTAGTGGGTGATGCAACCTAGGACAGATGTTTTTTACGCGCTATACGTGCTTCAACACTTGGCGATCCCGTTCTGTGAGTTTGTGTGACCTACCACTTCGCAGCTGAGCCTTTGTTGCCCGTAGACTTTTCCACTTCACAATAACAGCACTTACAGTGACCAGAGCAGCTCTTGCAGGACAGAAATTTGATGAATTGACATGTTGGAAAGGTAGCATCCTATGACGTGCCAGAAAGTCACTGAGCTCTTCAGTTAGGCCATTCCACTGCCCATGTTTGTCTATGGAGATTGCATGGCTGTGTGCTCGATTTTATACACCTGTCAGCAAAGGGTTCAAATAGCCGAATCCACTAATTTGAAGGGGTGTCGACATACTTTTGTATATATATTAGTTGCTGGACATAAAATACTGTAAAAACACCAGCAAATCAGCTCCAATTGATTTTAATTTAGAACATTTGTTCCAAAGTATTACCACACAGAAGTGAGAGATATGTGATTCTATAACAATGTAAGCAAGGTTTGAAATGATTATGTTTTAGTCAAATGTTATATATGTTTGGTCTTTTTGCGGTCAATTTGGAGTCTACACGTTATTTGTACACATTATGTTCTGCCCCCCTGACCATCCATTCAAGAGGAGGAGAGAGCGAAAGAGAGAATCTCGAGTCCTATCTTTGTCAGTTTGCTCATAACTGTGAAAGCATATCCAACTTTAGTTATCATCCAACTTTAGTTATTATCGATTTATTATGTTTACTACGGCCTTCGTCCTACATACTTGACAAAGACCTTTCGAATAGGTTGCGTGTAAATAGTATCCATGATTTTTTATTTTATTTTTTATTTTACCTTTATTTAACTAGGCAAGTCAGTTAAGAACAAATTCTTATTTTCAATGACGGCCTAGGAACAGTGGGTTAACTGCCTGTTCAGGGGCAGAACGACAGATTTATATAAGTTGTATAAGATTTGTTATTATGGGTTCCCTTTATTAAAAAAAAAGCCACATGAAAAACAAAAGGGATTATTATTTACCTAGGACCATTTATCTCCACAAAGGAAATAATATATTCTCATGCCTAAAGTCTGAGCTGACTTTAAGCGTTTCCTATCGAAATCATGAAAGGGTAGATTGGCTATATCTGCTCTTCGATTTCATCCGTTAAGATAAAATGCAGCTCTGCATCGTGTGTAAATCATAATTCAAATGAATAATTTATTCTCAAATGATTAGGCTAATATCTACATGTTCGGGTACAAGAATGCACAGTACTACATAGAGCCATGGAACTCTATTTCACATCAGATAACTGATGCAAGCAGTAGAATCAGATTGAAAAAGAAAACAGGTAAAAATACGGCACGGGTACTGTGAAGATACACACAAAAAAGGTACGTATACATTGTGACATTGTGACATTGTTTTATGGTGTGATTAAACATTTTGTATTGTGGATATGTAATGGTGTAATAATGTAATATGATGTACTGTTCTATATTTTGTTGCCTTTGTAACAGTTTTAGCTTCCGTCCCACTCCACGCCCCTACCTGGGCTCGAACCAGGGACCCTCCGCACACATCAGCAACTGACACCCACGAAACATCGTTACCCATCGCGCCACAAAAGCCGCGGCCCTTGCAGATCAAGGGGAACAATTACTCCAGGTCTCAGGGCGAGTGACGTCACCGATTGAAACGCTATTAGCGCGCACCCCGCTAACTAGCTAGCCATTTCACATCGGTTACACTTTGGCAGCAGCGAATGGAGATCCCTAATAAATACAAATACACGAAAAGGCAGATCATTATGAGTGTAATTGTAATAAAAACGTTTTTTGTTTTTTTTACATTTGTTTATTATTATTTATTTATTTTGCCTACTGCAGTAGGCTTTTGGCCTAAAGTGAAAAATGAATCAATCTTCCTTACTCGTGGTTGTGGACCCTCGCGCTAGCATGATTTTCAAGAGAACCGCGTGACCTGTGAATCCAGCCAAGCTTTGAGCGGTGCGCTCTGTCTGGCTCAACATTTGATACAAGACCAAATAGTCGGTTTTATATTTCAAGCCTAGCACACAAATAGTTGAGCAAATGAGTGAGCACTGTGGTGCACGGCAAGCCAATTTCATGCTCAGCAACGCTCTGAACAGGCTGATATCATCACGCTTCTCATAATAAAATGTCCCTTTGTAAAATATACGGGATGAATATGGACACAGTTACCCCACTCACTTGAACCAATGAGCTGCAAACCAACTCCATAGACACTACGATTTATTCATGTAATCGTTTGCACAGAGCAGTGCAACATACAAAAAAGGAGCAGTGTTGCTTTTTTTCCAATAGAAAAATGTTTATTTGTTAACATTGTTTAGATGTAGCTTAGTATATGCATCCCCTCTAATCATGGAGGGAGATTACATATATTTCAAGAGAGTCTGATGCTGCTGTCTTTGTAGTATTCCAATATAAGGTGAATCCAACACGAGTTGAATCATATATCCTTTCCACCCAAACTGAGGGGCTTACATCAAGCGACAGGCAACTAATGACAACAGCGGTCTACTGATTGTTAGAGACTCGCAGTTCAGGAAAAAGGTACGATAACAGGGAGATTCCGTTTTTTCAGGCTGTTTTTTCCGATAAAATCTTTGGCTTGAAGTGGCAGATCACAGTCTGTATGTTCATCGAGGTTTGATATAAGAGAGAGATCACAACACATTAGGCCTAAAGCGACAAAGATAACAATCATATAATTATCCAGCAAGTGCGGGATGAGTAGTCATATTCCTATCGCTTACCCCTTCTTCTTAAATTAAATATACAACGTCTCATTATGGGCTATTCATTTTCATTCATGTTTGTAGTTTGTAGGCATACTTTGATAGTTTATGTCCACATATAGGCTACACATTTAGCCCTATCAACAAATGGAAAATCTCTTTACAATAGCCTTGACTTTCCACAAATATTGTGCCCCCAAAAGGTGACTCCTGCAAGCGAAGTCTCAGTCACTCTCCTCCTTGTCTTCCTGAATGGTGGTGGTGGAATGGTTGTACAATCCTTGCGCCATGAGCTGGAGAGCCAGGCCGTTCTTATAGCCGTTGGCCTTTTTTATTTTCGCCCGTTTGTTTTGGAACCAGATTTTGATTTGTGACTCATTGAGGTTGAGCTCTTGAGCTAGAGACTGTCTCCTCTGCTCCGTGATATAACGGTTGGCCTGGAACTCCGTTTTCAGTCTTTGGAGCTGCTCAGCCGTGAACGCCGTTCTGGGTCGCTTGTCTTCCTTTTCATTTTTCGTCTTTTTCAATTTCCGTGTCCTTGGGCCTACAGTAGGGACGACAATAAAAACGGGAATATAAATATTCAGCGAGCGCCAGACACCTAGTCTCACTATCATCACCAAAAACCAATTCCATTGCAGATTTTAGGCTAGACTTATTAATAATACCCTAATTATAAAAACAACGTACACAAATAATAACCGATACTAGGGTAGCCGAGTGTTAGAGTGTTGGACTCGTAACCGAAAGGTTGCAAGTTCAAATCCCCGAGCTGACAAGGTACAAATCTGTCGTTCTGCCCCTGAACAGGCAGTTAACCCACTGTCCCTAGGCCGTAATTGAAAATAAGAATTTGTTCTTAACTGACTTGCCTAGTTAAAAATATATATTTTGTAAGATCACATAATCATAAAAATAAAATAATATAATCACGGTAGGCTAATAAAAATAATAATAACAATAAACGTTATTATAGTTGAATACTTTGCTATAGTCTAACGGTATGGTCATCCCAATGGTAGACCTTCAATAATAACTATGAATAGCATGATGTCCTGAGAAGAATAAGGTCCATAGTGCACTGAGCGGCAGGCCTTTGTGTGAAGGGAACAATAGCTGTAGGTCGACTTTCATAATTATTTAGCAAAAATATGCAAACAAAAAACTGTAGGCTACTAAAGCCAACTCCAGCGATTTAAAAACATGCAATTGTTTAAGGACTATTGGCCTAATAAATTTTTTTTTGTTGAAGCTCAGTGATCTTTAGCTGTTGACATAAGAAAGGAATTAATATATTTTGTACCAAATGCAGACCCAGGTATAGGCCTATGTGCATAAGGGTAGCCTACGCTATAGTATAGATTTAAATATTAAATTGTGTCCTTTGTTATCATGGTGTCAGACACAAACAAATAAACAATATGATGAGAAACAGGAAATGTAATTGATCCGTTATTATCTCTTTCTTAAAGTTGTATTTTGATGCTAGGCCTAATCCTATATAATTTTCTAATACAAATATAAACTCTTCACTAAATAGTTTTTGTTTAAGATTAAATGTATAGCTTTAAATTTCAAGTCATTCTTGTTGCACTGATTTTTATCAATACCTACGGCATAAAACACAGTCTATATTTTTGACAAGTTTATGGTAATTATGAAAAGCCCATTTATTCGCCAAAACACCATTGGAACCATTGGACTGTGTAACCTAGAACAAAATAAACATTGTGCATGCTTACCATTTAACGTAGCCTAACATTTATTAAATACATTTAGTTGGGGGATTACACTAACTGCACACTCAGTTAATATACAGCCTTCTCTATCAAGACAGGCAAAGTTGTTCATTAATTCAACATGTTGACATCACTGAGATTCTTATTCTATTTTTTTTCGCCGAATCACTTTCTTAAAATGTATTAAATGTAACCTTATTTTTCTAAAGTCTCATTTGAATGTTTAAATATATATGGTACATGGTCTAACAAGGGGTTATGAATCATGTAAATGTATAGCCTATATTGGCCGAAACGTGTATTCTGTTAAATGTACGAGCTCTATCTCTCTTTCAATCCAATGAATGGAGTATGTTCTCATGTTAAGTGACACATTTTAAAACATGTCATATCTGCAAGGCATTTTGGGGCTAGCCTACAAGATGAAACCAGTGGCCAGGACCAAGATCTCACTTGCAAATAAGGAGGGTGAAATGTTAGGCCACACAGTCATCGATTAAATGAAGTTTACATATTCTGATATGTTCTCAAATGGACCAATGCTGCTCTTGAAAAGCACCTATTCTATTTTTCACTGTTTCAATTTATTTGACTTCTCTCGGTAGAACAGAGTAGATGTCACACAGTCCTATTTCAAAATGAATTAACACAAAAAATATCCAAGTAGCCTATTTTCAGCTTTTTTTGTTCCATATATTTTTCTAGTAGGCCTGAATAATGGATTATTTACATATGATATGGCATCATTTAAATTTGCAAAAGTTTGCTTCCTGTTGAAAAAAAGATTGAGTAGGCCTACAATATACTGCTTGCTTCATATGGCACCCATAAAGGTTGTGTATAGAACCATTTTGTAGGGTTATTTGATCAGAACCCCAGGGGCTCTTCTTCACTAAACCAGAATTGGTTCCATGTAGAACCCTTAGGTTCCATATAGGGTTCTATATGGAAACAATTTCGGTTCTGTACAGAACCTTTAGGGGTGCCATATATCAGCATAGAAATAACCGTTTTTGGTTCTATCCAGAACCTTTTTTCTAATAATATATGTTAGCCTGCTCTACAGCCAGTCACTCTTTTCATGCAGTAACAGGACCACTACGACATTACCTACAAATATTGTAATTTATCACAGCGTGAAAATAAAGTATAAAATGCAGTTGAATTTAAGTATAAATGTGCAACTTCGACGAATTAATAACAAATATATAAAATACAAGCATGTTGATGAAATACTTATATTTCTGCAAAGGGACAATAAAGCATTTATAACATTACGCATTAGGCTACAATACCCTGACAAAAGCTTGTTCAAGAAACTATTGCCTCACCAGATGACGGCCTGTCCGAGTATCTAGTGCAGTACACCCAGGCAGGCCACAGCAGCGGCTGGGACTCGGCTTTGGGCGCTGCGCCGCCACTACCGCCGTTCACAACCATGACAGAAGATGTGTTCTCGCCGAATTTTGGCGTGCTGCCTCCAGAGCTCTCGTCAGCCTTCGATGACGAGGTGCTCTTTTGGGGGGTGGGAGACAAGGCCAAGGACGAGGTGGAGGAAGAAGTGCTGTCGCTGCTGCAGTTAGAGTCCTGGCATGGGGTTCCAGGATGATTCGGCCTGGCGACCAAAGGTTGGGCGCGCTCTCGGCTGGAAGTCTGCGCACGTTCCCTAGCCCCTAAACCATGCTCCTTCCGGCAGCCGAAATCTGGCCGCAGAATATTGTCAATAAAAAAGTTCGTGGTTCTGTGCGCTTGCTGCGCTGCTTGGAGAGGCAGGATGGGCGGCGAAGGCAGACTGTGAGAAGGAGAAACGCTCTCCCCTTCACTAGACTCCGGGCTGTGTAGAGCCCTTTGCTTCTCCATTGCTGAAAGGGACTGCAAAAGGGTCGATCCAGGCTCCTAACTAATTCCACTTGTTGGTGTGTATTGGTATCCAAATATAAAAGAATGAAGCAATACGGTGACCACTAAAGGCTCATTAATACCTCTCTGATTTGGGGCACTTTTTGATTTCTAAATTGTTGACATCCCTCGTGCGTAACGCTCCAACGTGTCATGGTCGTCGACATGACAAGACTGACAAGGCATTGCGCTCTCCTCTCGCAGCCCCGAGCTTTTCACCACTGTAGGTATGACATTTCGATCTTCACCAACTCCCCACATCACATTTCCCACACCAACCGGAAGCACGTGAACCCTTTCGAACGTGTAGTGGGCCAATCAATGAACGATACACTTTTGGACACGGGTGACGACGTCCAATAATGTCTCGCAACTCTGGGTAAGTAGGCTGCATGCTATCAAATGGGTTTTAAGAAAACCAAACAAGAGGTTATCACCGCTCGCGCCTTCTGCAACATTGTCTATTCTCAGCAAACGAATGCTAGACCTATAGGAGAATACAATAATTAACAAATACGGATATTTCACCTCGGTCAAAATATGTTGTCACTAAGACAGGCTAGGCTGTATGGTGTTTTCGATTATTGTACAATGTTGCTACAGCCAAATGGGACGTTTGATATCAGCGTTAATCATTAAAGGTAGGGTATAGTCACTGGTGAACAGGGGTGGAATGGCATTATAGGCGCGCGCACACACACAGCAAAAGGATCCAACAGAAGCGATTTGAATGCCTATACCGGTACTTCACATTAATTCAAAACAAATGTATAATGTTAATGAATAGTGTAGGCCATTTGCAGTTGCAACGCAATCACACGTCCAGCCCACATTGTTTAATTTCATTTGGGCCAACAAAACTGAAATCTTTATTCACAAGCTATTTGTTGGTACTTAAATTCTAATTAGGACACTACCGTTATCCCATTTCGTAACCATTGTGTGGCTGTTGTGAGACGCAATTAATTTCTGACAGTAAATGGGCGCAGTGACTGCAATCTTGCCTGCAAAGAGATGCCCTAAGAGAGACCGCAAAGGAAAATTCATAGGTTTTAATTACTCTTCATTCCGACTGTTCAGATTGGCGTCCATCACAGCCACAAAATCCTAAACCCCGCCTATTTCTACAATGCATCTTCTTAAAATCTGATTTTAAAATTAGCCTTGAGCTTCACCTTAACCGCACTGCTAACCGTATGCCTAACCGTAACCTTAAATTTGACCAAAAATGAAATATTTGTTTTCATAAATTATTACAACATAGCCAATTTTGACCTTGTGCCTGTGGTAACTAGTAACAACCAGAAGGGTGAAAAGGCAGTCAAAAGCTGTCATCATTCCCTCGCAGGAGGCTTAATCAAAATAGTGCGCGGGGCTGAGGCTCAACTAAAGGCATGCGAGAAGCACGTTCTTCTCAGGGTACTGATAAAGCGGAATGAACTGAATAATACCAAGGTCCTCAGAGACGCTATTTACACAAATTAGTTTATTGAAGGCTTAACGTTTGGTAATTCATATCACCTCTCATGTAGCGTTCTGGAGCCTGCTCTTCCACAGAGGAGAGATGGGTGTAGGTTTTGTAACGTAAACGCCTTTGGATACGTGCACGATAAATGGTCCGTTTCTGCAGGCTCAAATACTTAATTAAAATGTTCAATCACCATGTAGACTACCAGCACATTTTACTCGACAATTCCAGAGAACAAGGGGTTCCAAAATCGTTTTTACACATCAATGGTGCATTGCGCAATGGCATTGAAATGAATATATAGGCCTAGAGTCATCATAAACTATTGGAGAGGCACATTTTTGCTCGTCATGCAGCCTACCATTTTTTTGTATCAGGTCGAGGTAGTGAATTTGTTTAGAAAATAATATAAGAACATGATAGTTTGAGACTTTCCCTCTCTCTTACACACGCACACGCACACACATTAAGCTATACTAGAACATTTTCAGGAACCATCTGATGGAAGATCTTTTTAGCTAGACCCAGATTTGACCGTACAGTGTTTAATATGAGCCAGCTTCAAACTTCACCTCATAACGGACACCATGCAGTCACCTGGACATGCAGGCTGTCTGGGGGTTGACGATGCCTTTGGAACTGATGATGGGCTTTGTTCATGCAATTGGAATATTCGCTTCTTTTTGGAAACAGATGTTCTTGAAACGTTGCTCGAAATACTATACTGTATTTTCAGAAAATAAGATTTGAAAGATACAGAGGATACTATGGGAAAACACTCCCTATATTTCTAAATAGTCTCCCTCAGATATGCATATTTTTCCAGAATATTTCACTGGAAAGCATATTGATTGCCTATAGCCTGCACGCGCTTATATGCGCTTTTATTCCTCATGGCCTGTGTTGTTTTTCATTTATTCGTTTTTTCATTTAGGCTATTTTGTCTTCGCCTACTGTAAATATTAGCCAATGCCAATCTCCTGCTTGAATGATTTTAGCTTGAACTGCATTTCTTAATGTGTCATTTGAAAGGAAGACAACATAGAATGCATTAGCCTACTTAAGTCAAACATTTTCACAAAAGTAAACTTATTCTCTCAAACGTTTGGTCATTCGAAACTCGTATGACATTTAGACTGTATTTGCAACCATCCAATGAAGTAGACAACTTTAAGGATAATTTCGTGAAGGGCTGCCTTCGATTTCTTCAGTAGAATATAATAAACATTCATACGCCTACCTCCAATCCACAGCTTCACATTTGAAACCGGAATATAAAGCTGTAATATCCTGAACAATAGGTAAAATAATCAACGGTAGGCCTTAACTTCAAAACTATATTATGTTTATCCATAATGTGTTTTTCTTTTAGAGCATCAAGGAATTGTAACTGGTAGTCTTTCCGGACATGGAGCAATCATGTTCAACAGAGCATTTACAGGAAGTTCTAATAATTAGATAAAGGGGTGTAGGCCTATGGTTTTAATTATAAGATCGTTTAGATGTTCTGTCTTTACAATTCACCATGGGGGGAATGGAAAGTGATTACCTTTTTATGTGCTTTTCTCTCTGCCTATTCTGACCTTGAAATGAAGCATGAGAATAGCATGCTGTTCACCCACTATTAGTTTAGGGTGGAGATGGAATAAATGAATGTGTGACAGAGGTGTGTCTACAGATACACCATATTCTGACTTTGATTTAATTCAGTGATAATTCCACCACATTTATGCACGAGGGAACCACGAATACGGTCGAGCTAACCTACCGGTTCCAAGTGGAAAAGCATCGACTTAATTTTTTTGATAGAAGTAACACCATTCTCCATGCGCTCTAATTTACAACTTGACAAGCGCTATTGATAAAACCTAGGCAAATGAATAATCCGTTTGGATAAAGGAATTGTAAATATAAATAATACTTGTTTTAGATCAATTTGACTTTATAATCGCTGGGGACAAATGTGAAATCAGTCATGTGGCAGCAAACTGAAGTATATCAACATATCAACTTTCCCACAGTTTATGAAATGCTATGAATTGAAATTGAAATTGTACTGCCTTTTAATTTGCAGGGATAGGCACTCTCAAATGTCTTAATTATAGGTTACATCGATTTTCTCAGTTTCCTATTTCTATCATGTTAAATATTAGCCAATATCATTATCGAATGTCAATAGGCCTCATAACCACTCACACACATCTACCAATGCACTGTTAGTTCCCTTCAGTTGGTCTAGCCTAGGCTACATTATCATTCCATTCCATTCCATTGTTTGTTTACCTTCATTTGCTTCCTCTGTAAATGCGTCATGAACATGGCCGTGTGTTTGCTGCTAAGGATAATCGGTATAAGACGAGAATATACAAAATACATACAAAATGAACAAAGACACGAGGTTAATTAAATCATTATGGCAGCCAGGTCACCCGTAATATCAGTCAGTATTCGACGTCCATCCATGTCTGAGGACATCCGGAGATGATGTGGAAACCGGCCATTAGGGGCAACACTGAGCACTATTACCTCCATGTAGGTTTCAGTTTTGCTATGGCGTTATGGATGGGGATAGTGGATGGACGTAAGCATCTGCCGCTGGTGTAAAAGGTCTGCCTCTGGTTCAGAAGGTTGCATGATCAAATACAGTCTACCGGTCATACGAGTCAGTTAAGGTTCAGGATAAGCATAAATAAAAAAAACATAATATTGCTGTTTTAATCCAGCAAACAACCCTAACCTTAAAAATTCGGAGTTAATGTCTAAACTTTAACTTTAAACATTTGGAATTTGACGTTTGGAACAACTTCGAAATTTGATGTTTGAGAAACATGGATGAACGTCTATTTCTGAAGTGAGACTTGTTGGTTATAGAGCAGAGGGCAGACCAAGCCTGAACAGTTCGATCCCGACTCATGGCACAATATTTGCCCATGTCATCACACAGTTCCATGGTTAGTGCAGGCAATATATGATGGTATAGCCTACTATTGTACACTATTCTCCCACTTAGAATTATATATACACTAATCTTTCAACATTACTATGGGTTGAATAACTAAATGTGGCAATTTTCAGAAGGAATCAAACTGCCATTTTCTTTATTTTGTTTGTAAAGGCTCTCCAAACATTTTATGATTCATAAATACTTTCCGGAACCTAAATAATCTACAAGATCAGAGTATTTTTAAATCTACCAATCGGTGCTGAAACAGACCAATATGCATAGGCATATACGCTATATATCCCTACAATTCTGAACCCATTGTGACAAAATTCAAACTAAAAAGGTACACCATATTTAATACTGCAGTGGCCTAAATCAGGGTCACACAGAGTGTTTCTTGGTAGTCATAAGATAAAATGTATGCCACTGAAAACACTATTTAATGAAAACTCCACGAGGAAAAAATAGGTTGGCCAGCAAGTGGGAGGGTTTTCAGCAGTTGAATTCAATTTATTCAGAGCACGAAAGGAAGCCACACGTTCAGTTACTCGATTGAATAAGGTAAGTCTAAATGCCACATATTGAAAAGTGTCTAAGAAGTGCGTCGGGAAGGCTTGAGCAGGAAAGGCGTACATTTTCTAAGTCTGAATCGGCCCGTATAGGCCTGGTATAAACCTACTGTAAAAACGAAAATGAAAACGGATTCAATTGATTCGTTTTGAAACATGTTCTACATTGCAGAATGACCTATCAATTTGCAAGACATAGGCTAGCCTATTATTGGGCGATATTTTACAGCGTGGTAGCCTAACGCTTCGAACACACCGACTGCGTCATGCATCACTGCTGCATAACATTTTGCGCAGCTAGGCAACTATACAGATGCAGGTATCTTTTGCAGATGGTCGCATGCTGTTGGACACATGGAGGAGAGAATCATTTTCGCAGTATTCTCAAAACCGTATATTTTTGACACAACTGCTGACAGCTACATGGACATAAACACAAAAAATGCTGCTTGAAGACAACTGTCCACGATAGTAGTGAGCTTGTGCTAGATGTGGTTAGTTAACGTTAGCTAGCTAACCTAGCAAATGAGGTGTGTGTGTGTGTGTGTGTGTGTGTGTGTGTGTGTGTGTGTGTGTGTGTGTGTGTGTGTGAAAGAAATAGTAATATAAATGATGCTAGTTACTACCCCTGATAACGTTCCCAAATAATCATGTTTGAAAGAGTGTGAGTGTGTATGCTAGATAAATAGTAATAGAAATGGTAGATACTACTGCACCCCTGATAATTTGGCCAATTAACTGTGTGTGTACAGTAGGTGACATGTTCATGATAGATATCTAATAACTATAGTTATGCTAGGTAGTGGTTTGGCTTATCATGTTCATGTCTATGTAGAAGAAGACTGTAGGAGGAAGTGGAGAGGACTCAGGGACATGTATCAGAGAGAGAGAAGGGCAGAGAAAGAGAAGAGGTCTGGGCCAGCAGCTTCAGGCCAGCAGCCTTGGCGCTTCTGACATTCTTTCTGGATCCATTTATTGTGCCTCGGGCAACGAGTGGCATTTTTACAGCCAGACCCTCTACTATGTCATCCACAAGTGTTGTCGCCACCGGTGCATCAAGACCCTCAACGTCACCTACAAATGCAACCATCACCTCCACCGGTGCAGCGAGACCCTCTACAACATCTACATCATCCACAAGTATGACCACCAACCAGTGCAGCCATGGAAGATGATGAAATGGAGGAAGCACCCCTGGATCTAGGACCACCTGAGATTATTATGAACCTCACGGAAGTGTCCACTGAGGACCTCGTTGAACAGGATGTGGCCGTGGAGACAAACGAGGAGAGAAACCGAGAGGAACAACGTCACACCAGGCGTCATCGTAGGTACCAGCCCCCAGATCCACTCAACTCATTTCAGCAGAGGCTCTCCTCCAAGCCGTCGAGAGGGATGCAGCCCAACCTGATGCTCACAGGAAGGAGGATGAAGAGACCCTCTTTGCCATGAGCCTGGTGCCAACACTGAAGAGGCTGCCTCAGCAAAGAAAAGCAGCAGTCAAGGTTAAAATGTATCATCTGCTTTTCTCCACATCACAGGTAGAATCATAAGTGTTGCGACAGTGAAGTAAAGTAGGTCATTTAGGTTATTAGGTTACCTATACATTTAGGTTACCTACACATGTAGGTTATTTGGTATTTCAGATCAAAGTATTAATGAGGCAAATGTATAGCTGTTTCTAGGTTAGAAAATATCCCAAAACAGTTTGCTGTCTAAATATTTGCCTGTCATATTCATCTTTTGATCTGAAATACAAATTCCATGAGTAAACAGCAAGTAATACCAACTTTACCGTACAATATTTATGCCACTAACTACACTATTGTCACGAATAGTACCGACATTGGCTCCCCTTCTGGTTCAGGTGGCGCTCAGCGGTCGTCGTCGCCGGTCTATTAGCTGCCACCGATCCATTGTTCTGTGTTCGTTTGGTTTTGACTAATTGGTTTCACCTGTTCCTTGTTTGGTTGTTAGGGTGGGGTTATATACGTTTGTTTAGCCCTCTTCTGTTTGTGCTGCCTTGTTCTACTGTATTTGTGAGAGGTGTAGTGTTATGTTGTTGTTTTTTTTTTTTTTTTTTTTTGCTGTCCTGGTACTATTTGATTTAATAGTTACGCCTGTGTTGGGTATATACGGTCTGGATTTTGGACATTAAAGTGTGTTTTTCCCGCATCCTTTGCTCTCTGCGCCTGACTCCACACGCATTCACTCATTGAGCGTTACGACTATACAAGTAGGATTTAGTTAACAGAAATCTTGTATGTGTTGTTTTTCTCTTTCCTTCCAGAGATGGAGTCCATTTAGCCGACCAGCTCACAGGAAGGACAGGAAGAGATGAGGAGTTGTCTGCCTGTTGTTTTGACCTCCCTCATTGTACCTTTCTTTTCACACACGTCAGTTCCGTTTAAATTCAGTCAATTCATAAAGTCATTTGTTTATAAAGTCTTAGGATAGCATTCATTATTAGTGTTACATAGATTTCGCAATTGAAACTCATACGGAGTTTTCACAGATGCTCTTGGTCTCTTACAAGACTAAAGGTCAATATTTCTTTCATTTAAAACTACTTGAAAACCAGGGTGTTAAAACTGTTTGTGAAGTTATGTTCCATCGACTGGTCCGTGACGTCCAGAGGCCACTTGTTTGTTTAGCTGTTATGGCTACATATTATTCCCTTGTTCTCAGAGACAGAGACACACACACACACACACCTCTCCTCTCTGTACCTCAGATCTCCAGTGCCCTGCCCTCTCTCTCTTTATGGCCATGTCGGAAGTTCCCCTACTACATCTAGGCTTTATGAGTAGTCCCTGTATCGGTCTGCAGTTGTGCCAAAAATACATGCTCTTGCTGTTCTCTTACAGATTACAGGCTACACATTCATTATTATTATTTTTTTTTACACGCACACACACCTGTCATGTTCTTTCCTGTACTTGAATACTTAATCAATTATAATGTTTTCATTGTCAGTTGTTTGTTAATATCTCATTTAGGCTTAATCTGCTTATTTCTTCCCTACATCTTTGCAGATCTAAGACAAGATGAAAGTAAAAACACATTCTCTTCCTAATTAGTTTTTTTTTCCACCTGTATTTTGTCAGGCCAGTGAACATGGTGGTAAACTGTACTATTTGTATGGACCCTAGGTTACCTAGGTTACCCTTTCCCTTTGTTATCACACTAACTGTATGTCATATAACCTTAATTAGTGCTCCTGCTCACCTGATGTACCATGCCAGGTGTGTATAATACTGACGTAAACAGAGTTAGGGAAGGGGTTAAGGTGTGATCTTTACTCCCAAATGTCACTTAAATATAGCTTCCAAATGAAGAGAGACAATGATACATAAAGTAATCTGGGGAAAAAAATGCAATTTTATGGACAACGGTGGATGGTTCTTAAAATCACCTTGTGTTATGGGGCTCTTAAAAGAGCTGTTTCACTCCACGGCATACTGCCATGGGACTTCACCTGCTGGCAATGAGAAGTAGGTGGTCAGCTTCTCCCTCACCTGGAGTTCCTCTCTGGGGGCGTTGTTGGCACCTTCCCTGGTGACATCAGGTAGGTGACCATTTGGCGTGCCCATCTCCATCCGGAGCGGCTCCTGGAATGACCTCCTCAGGTAGTTGTGGAGAACACATGTGGCCTTCACAGGCATCGACATTTGAGGGGCTGAGACCAAGCACTCTCCAATACATTCTCCACCGGACTGCCAGAATCCCAAAGGTGCATTGCCCTGGACAGTCGTTTGTTAAAGATCCTTACAGGCTTTGGCAATGGCAGCTGGCGTCCAGTGCAGGGCTCATGAGGTTGGGTCTTAAAGGGAAGGCCTGGTCGCCGACGAAGACGTGGGGAACAGATCCCAGGTCTTCAGCCCCAGGGAGTGATGCCATCCTGAAGTGCCTGGTCGAAGGCAGAGTCCCGCCATCACATCCCTTGCCGTAAGCACCAACATTGACAACACGGAAACAGTAGATGGCATCTACCACAGCCAAGAGTACAACTGAATATGTACCCTTGTAGTTGTAGAACTGCGAACCTGAGCACAGTGGAGCCTGGATTACTACATGTTTCCCGTCAATGGAGCCAAGACAGTTGGGGAAATTCCACCTCTCCAGGAACTCGGCAGCGATGGCCCTCCAGTCTTCCTCCTTGGGGACAGGCATGTATTCACCAACCAGACAGTCTCAAATGTCTTGTGCCACAGAGGGGACAATGCCTACCACCGTGGACCGTCCAACTCGGCAGCGATGGCCCTCCAGTCTTCCTCCTTGGGGACAGGCATGTATTCACCAACCAGACAGTCCCAAGGTCTTGTGCCACAGAGGGAACTATGCCTGCCACCGTGGACCGTCCAACTCGGCAGCGATGGCCCTCCAGTCTTCCTCCTTGGGGACAGGCATGTATTCACCAACCAGACAGTCCCAAATGGCTTGTGCCACAGAGGGAACTATGCCTGCCACCGTGGACCGTCCAACTCGGCAGCGATGGCCCTCCAGTCTTCCTCCTTGGGGACAGGCAGGTATTCACCAGCCAGACAGTCCCAAGGTCTTGTGCCACAGAGGGAACTATGCCTGCCACCGTGGACCGTCCAACTCGGCAGCGATGGCCCTCGAGTCTTCCTCCTTGGGGACAGGCAGGTATTCACCAGCCAGACAGTCCCAAGGTCTTGTGCCACAGAGGGAACTATGCCTGCCACCGTATAATTCAAAATAATGATCAATATTGTGTGTAACTTGAATTCCACCCACATATTATATCTACTCATATAGCTACCTCATTAATGTTTATTATGGTCCACTAACTATATTGTAACCATCATTAACAATGACTTGAAACAGTACAATTCAGTCTATGACTATATCATTAAACTGTAGCCCAGGCCAACTCTACTCTTAGAAAGAATGGTACTATCTACTTAAAGGGGTTCTCCGGCTGTCCCCATAGGAGATCATTTTTTGGTTCCAGGTAGTACCCCTATTGGGTTCCATGTATAACATTTTCCCAAAGGGTTATACCTAGAACCCAAAATGGTTATCCTCTGGGGAAAGCAGAAGGACACTTCTGGAACCTTTTTCTCTTAGTGTATGTGAGTCCAATAAGAATGTAATGAATGACTGTAACTGTCTTGAACAATGGGTCCTGGAGAAGACTAGCCTACCTTCATCAGGGCAGAAGGCACCTTTCTTTTCATTTGGTAACATTGCATAATTAAAAAAGGATTATAAATAAACTTTGGGAAAAGTTATAGTCCTAATGAACATTATGTAAAAGTACATCTGATGTCAAATATGGACTATTAACCAGAGAGTCCTTTAGCTAGCTAGGTTGCACATAAAAACAATGTATCAAAATATCAATCAATTATGGTATCAAAGGCTTTAAAAATGTACTAGAATGTAGCTTACCGGAGACAAATCGCCAGGCGATCAACTGGGCTGATGGACTCCCGGTAGTTGGTATCCATCCGGGTGATCCTGGCTCCTACCATCTGCAGCAGGTGGTCGAACTGACTTCGGTTCAGACAAAAGTAACTTCGGAATTCCTCTCCAAACATTCGAAGCTCTTGAATGAGATGGTGGAATTCCCCTGCCTGCTTTCGGGACTTTAACCATCTCTGGAACCACACAGACCTGCGCTTTCGGCGGGACTGGTCCCGGCCCAACAGCGCGATCAAGACCCCCTTCCTCAACGTTGGTCTCATTGTTGAAAGAGCCTACTCTGCTATCTACACTATTTAATATTGCATTTCGCTCCAAAACTGCATTATATACTGAAATTATATTATAGGCTCTCACAATTAATTTGTGGATGTCATCGAATAAATAATATACTTGGCAAATAAATGAATACAACATGTAAATAAATTCTCCAGTCAAACTGTTTTTATTATGTAATCCCATTTTTTTACTGGATATGTGTACAACAAAAATTCAACATTTACATTTTGCTACTTTCTGTCAAGTCTACGCATACAATTTGATGCATACGATAAATTGAATGTATGCACCACACAGAACGACCGCAACTGCATCTGCAACGCAATGCAGCAAGGCAAACGCAGAGTTACATTGGAAATTAATGTACTTTTTGGTGAATTGAAACGCAAAAACTCAGTCGGTGTGTTCGAAGCGTTATAATTATAATATATAATAATTTAATAGCCTAACTGCCAAACTAACATTATTTCAAATTATTCTTATTTTAACATGAATGTAACATAATAATACAAATGTTCCTTATATTGCGTTTTATGTTTGCTATGGAACAATTATGTACAACCCTTAGGGATACAAAATACAAAGATAAAGGCTTCAGGGCAATTATGTTAAATGGAACAATAGATTGTAGGCTATGTTATGCACCTAATTATTGTCATTGTCAGTATACCTACTGGAGCTGTTGTCTTGAGAACAACATGTTAAAATAATCAATGTATTATAAAATGATAAAGAAACAATGTATCTGAATACCAGAAACTCAGCAATGTAATATAGGATTGTTTGAAATGTGGGGTGGAGACAATAACTTTCCAAATATGGCTGCATATGGTTGATTCAGAATCAATTGTCTTAGCAGTGTGGTTGATTTCAGATCTGTTAGTGCAATGTCAGAGAGACACCTTGTGGCTATTCACAGCAGCACACCCTCACACGTCTTCCAATTTAGGCCTAACATTGATCCCAAACCAGAATAAGGCACACTGACACAAAAACAAACTACTCATGGACTTTTTTTCTGTAAGTATTGTAAGTACATCAGTACATCAAAACCAATGTATTTTAATCACATCAGATCTTTTTACGTAAGATCTTTTTATGATTAGTCAAAAGACCAATTAGTAAAAAAAAAAAAATCAGAATTGGACTGCCTGTCATAAACTGAGTTTACACAGGCAGCCCAATTCTGATATATGTTCAATGAATTGGTCTTTCGACCAATCACATCAGATCTATTCATATCAGATATTTTTCAGAGCTGATTCGCCTGTCTAAACACAGCCTAAATGCAGCCTTAGAGGAGAACTGAGTGAGGGTTACGGCATTGGCTACTTATGGTGAGTTCAAGACAACTGGGAACTCATGGGGGGAAAAAGAGCTCAGACTGGGAAAAAATGGTGTTGTCAGGGATCTTCATGTCGGAGAAGTCTGAGCTCTAGAATGATGCCCGAGTTTCTGACTTGTTAATCCTAGTTGGAGAACCGTTCAAACTGATTTTTCCAGGTCGTAGCTCTTTTTGTCAGAGTTCCCAGTTGTCTTGAACGAACGAAAGTCGTAACTCAGAGATTTTCGAGTTGTCTTGAACGCACCATTATTTTGACCGTTTCGTTATTAGATCTATCCAATGACCACAAGGTGGCAGGATGCAGTCAAAAGTCAGATGAACGCTGTCCTCTCCGTGGATTTCAAAACTGTGTGTGAGATACCGAGAGAGACAGTATCTGGCAAAAAAAAATACTTGAATCAGTTATAGAACCCATTGCCCTTTATGGTTGTGAGGTCTGGGGTCCACTCAACAACCAAGAATTCACAAAATGGGATGAACACCAAATTGAGACTGCATGCAGAATTCTGCAAAAATATCCTCTGTGTACCATGTAAAACACCAAATAATGCATGCAGAGAAGAATATGACTGACCCAAAATTAAGGAAAGCTTTGAAAATTGAATTAGACAATTTTCCTGTTCTGCTAAGCATTCAAAATGTAACTAGTACTTTTGGGTGTAAGGGAAAATGTATGGAGTAAAAAGTGCATTCTTTTCTTTAGGAATGTGGTGGAGTAAAAGTAAAAGTTGTCAAAAATATTTTTTTTCATTCTCAATCGCATTCGCTCAATTCTCGAATGAAAATCTTTTTTTTCCAAACAATAAGTTCAAATCTCTGAACAATTAGTTTCTTGTTCACACCAGATTTGAATTTCTAATTCATTTAAGCAAATTGCCTGTGTTTTGGCACGTGTGCAAAGAGTAAGTACAATTGTCTCCAATTTGCACAATAACTACAAGAACATGGCTTGCTGATCAAAACTGATGATTTGATTCTCAGTGAAATTGTCATACTCTTCACAACTTCTGAACATTATTTCATTGTGTGAGCCACTACATACAAAATGATCCATTCAATCAGCAAAATCTGTCAGACATACATGTATATTCCACAAATATTTATGACATGGAATGTTTGTGATGTCTGCTAAATTGGCAAATTACCTGCCAGGTGACCTAGTAATGAAATAGGAATCACAATCTTACCAATCAACCAATCAAGTTTGGAAGCATATATATGGAGCTTGTCTACAGCACAATCACTACCATTTCTGAACATGGAGGAACATCACAACCCTGAACAGCAGCTACAAGCTTGTGGAAGAGAATTAAGAATGTGTAAGAATGCGTGGTGTTGGTGTTCGGGGAAGACATAATAGAGGAAGAGGTAGAAGGCAAAGAATAAGAGTCCCTGATGAAATCAGAGCCACAATTGTGGACTACGTCATAAACCATGGTGTTACAATGGAAGAGGATGGTAGGAGAGTACAGCCTAATGTAAACAGGTCCAGAGTGTCATCAATTGTGCAAAGAGATAGCAAAAGCTCAGGTTGCCCAGCCCGGCGGTGATACAATCTTCGGCAAAATCATTCGCAAGGAGATTCCTGCAAAAATATTATTTGACCGTAGGGAAAACAGCAATACAGCAACTATTGTAAAGGTCAATTCAAGTCTGAAAATCACTATGTACCGTAAGATTTGTATGAGGAATATACAGTAATACAGCACATTTTGAAAACTGTACTATCTACACATGTATACAGTTGAAGTGGGAAGTTTACATACACTTAGGTTGGAGTCATTAAAACTCGTTTTTCAACCACTCCACAAATTTCTTGTTAACAAACTATAGTTTTGGGGTCAGGCTCGGTCAGTTAGGACATCTACTTTGTGCATGACACAAGTAATTTTTCCAACAATTGTTTACAGACAGATTATTTCACTTATAATTCACTGTATGACAATTCCAGTGGGTCAGAAGTTTACATTTAACATTTACATTTAAGTCATTTGGCAGACGCTCTTATCCAGAGCGACTTACAAATTGGTGAATTCACCTTATGACATCCAGTGGAACAGCCACTTTACAATAGTGCATCTAAATCATTTAAGGGGGGGGGTGAGAAGGATTACTTTATCCTATCCTAGGTATTCCTTAAAGAGGTGGGGTTTCAGGTGTCTCCGGAAGGTGGTGATTGACTCCGCTGTCCTGGCGTCGTGAGGGAGTTTGTTCCACCATTGGGGGCCAGAGCAGCGAACAGTTTTGACTGGGCTGAGCGGGAACTGTACTTCCTCAGTGGTAGGGAGGCGAGCAGGCCAGAGGTGGATGAACGCAGTGCCCTTGTTTGGGTGTAGGGCCTGATCAGAGCCTGGAGGTACTGCGGTGCCGTTCCCCTCACAGCTCCGTAGGCAAGCACCATGGTCTTGTAGCGGATGCGAGCTTCAACTGGAAGCCAGTGGAGAGAGCGGAGGAGCGGGGTGACGTGAGAGAACTTGGGAAGGTTGAACACCAGACGGGCTGCGGCGTTCTGGATGAGTTGTAGGGGTTTAATGGCACAGGCAGGGAGCCCAGCCAACAGCGAGTTGCAGTAATCCAGACGGGAGATGACAAGTGCCTGGATTAGGACCTGCGCCGCTTCCTGTGTGAGGCAGGGTCGTACTCTGCGGATGTTGTAGAGCATGAACCTACAGGAACGGGCCACCGCCTTGATGTTAGTTGAGAACGACCGGGTGTTGTCCAGGATCACGCCAAGGTTCTTAGCGCTCTGGGAGGAGGACACAATGGAGTTGTCAACCGTGATGGCGAGATCATGGAACGGGCAGTCCTTCCACGGGAGGAAGAGCAGCTCCGTCTTGCCGAGGTTCAGCTTGAGGTGGTGATCCGTCATCCACACTGATATGTCTGCCAGACATGCAGAGATGCGATTTGCCACCTGGTCATCAGAAGGGGGAAAGGAGAAGATTAATTGTGTGTCGTCTGCATAGCAATGATAGGAGAGACCATGTGAGGTTATGACAGAGCCAAGTGACTTGGTGTATAGCGAGAATAGGAGAGGGCCTAGAACAGAGCCCTGGGGGACACCAGTGGTGAGAGCGCGTGGTGAGGAGACAGATTCTCGCCACGCCACCTGGTAGGAGCGACCTGTCAGGTAGGACGCAATCCAAGCGTGGGCCGCGCCGGAGATGCCCAACTCGGAGAGGGTGGAGAGGAGGATCTGATGGTTCACAGTATCGAAGGCAGCCGATAGGTCTAGAAGGATGAGAGCAGAGGAGAGAGAGTTAGCTTTAGCAGTGCGGAGCGCCTCCGTGATACAGAGAAGAGCAGTCTCAGTTGAATGACTAGTCTTGAAACCTGACTGATTTGGATCAAGAAGGTCATTCTGAGAGAGATAGCGGGAGAGCTGGCCAAGGACGGCACGTTCAAGAGTTTTGGAGAGAAAAGAAAGAAGGGATACTGGTCTGTAGTTGTTGACATCGGAGGGATCGAGTGTAGGTTTTTTCAGAAGGGGTGCAACTCTCGCTCTCTTGAAGACGGAAGGGACGTAGCCAGCGGTCAGGGATGAGTTGATGAGCGAGGTGAGGTAAGGGAGAAGGTCTCCGGAAATGGTCTGGAGAAGAGAGGAGGGGATAGGGTCAAGCGGGCAGGTTGTTGGGCGGCCGGCCGTCACAAGAAGCGAGATTTCATCTGGAGAGAGAGGGGAGAAAGAGGTCAGAGCACAGGGTAGGGCAGTGTGAGCAGAACCAGCGGTGTCATTTGACTTAGCAAACGAGGATCGGATGTCGTCGACCTTCTTTTCAAAATGGTTGACGAAGTCATCTGCAGAGAGGGAGGAGGGGGGGGGAGGAGGATTCAGGAGGGAGGAGAAGGTGGCAAAGAGCTTCCTAGGGTTAGAGGCAGTGAGATTAGTGGAAGAGTTGCAATGAGGTTAGTGGAAGAACAGCATCTAGTAAAGATGAGGTCGAGCGTATTGCCTGCCTTGTGAGTAGGGGGGAAGGTGAGAGGGTGAGGTCAAAAGAGGAGAGGAGTGGAAAGAAGGAGGCAGAGAGGAATGAGTCAAAGGTAGACGTGGGGAGGTTAAAGTCGCCCAGGACTGTGAGAGGTGAGCCGTCCTCAGGAAAGGAGCTTATCAAGGCATCAAGCTCATTGATGAACTCTCCGAGGGAACCTGGAGGGCGATAAATGATAAGGATGTTAAGCTTGAAAGGGCTGGTAACTGTGACAGCATGGAATTCAAAGGAGGCGATAGACAGATGGGTAAGGGGAGAAAGAGAGAATGACCACTTGGGAGAGATGAGGATCCCGGTGCCACCACCCCGCTGACCAGAAGCTCTCGGGGTGTGCGAGAACACGTGGGCGGATGAAGAGAGAGCAGTAGGAGTAGCAGTGTTATCTGTGGTGATTCATGTTTCCGTCAGTGCCAAGAAGTCGAGGGACTGGAGGGAGGCATAGGCTGAGATGAACTCTGCCTTGTTGGCCGCAGATCGGCAGTTCCAGAGGCTACCGGAGACCTGGAACTCCACGTGGGCGGTGCGCGCTGGGACCACCAGATTAGGGTGGCCGCGGCCACGCGGTGTGGAGCGTTTGTATGGTCTGTGCAGAGATGAGAGAACAGTGATAGATAGACACATAGTTGACAGGCTACAGAAGAGGCTACGCTAATGCAAAGGAGATTGGAATGACAAGTGGACTACACGTCTCGAATGTTCAGAAAGTTAAGCTTACGTAGCAAGAATCTTATTGACTAAAATGATTGAAATGATACAGTACTGCTGGAGTAGGCTAGCTGGCAGTGGCTGCGTTGTTGACTTTGTAGGCTAGCTGGCAGTGGCTGCGTTGTTGACACTACACTAATCAAGTCGTTCCGTTGAGTGAATAGTTTCTACAGTGCTGCTATTCGGGGGCTAGCTGGCTAGCTAGCAGTGTTGATTACGTTACGTTACGTTAAAAGAACGACAATAGCTGGCTAGCTAACCTAGAAAATCGCTCTAGACTACACAATTGTCTATGATACAAAGACGGCTATGTAGCTAGCTAGCTACGATCAAACAAATCAAACCGTTGTGCTGTAATGAAGTGAAATGAAATGTGATACTACCTGTGGAGCGAAGCGGAATGTAGACCGGGTTGTTGAAGTTCTATTCGGTAGACGTTGGCTAGCTGTTGGCTAGCTAGCTAGCAGTATCTCCTACGTTAAGGACGACAAATAGCTGGCTAGCTAACCTCGGTAAATTAAGATAATCACTCTAAGTCTACACACTCTAAACTACACAATTATCTTGGATACGAAGACAGCAAAGACAACTATGTAGCTAGGTAACACTACACTAATCAAGTCGTTCAGTTGAGTGTAATAGTTTCTACAGTGCTGGTAGACGGTGGACGTTAGCTAGCTGCTGGGCAGATAGCAGTGTAGACTACGTTAGGACGACGAAAAACGATAATTACGCAATTATCTTTGATACAAAGACGGCTATGTAGCTAGCTAAGGAGAGATTGCTAAGATTAGACAAATCAAACCGTTGTACTATAATGAAATGTAATGAAAAGTTATACTACCTGCGGACCGAAGTGTAGATGCGACCGCTCGCTCCAACCCGGAACATACACTAAGTTGACTGCCCCTTTAAACAGCTTGGAAAATTCCAGAAAATGATGTCATGGCTTTAGAAGCTTCAGATAGGCTAATTGACATAATTGGAGGTGTACCTGTCAATAGTCAATTGGAGGTGTACCTGCGGATATATTTCAAGGCCTACCTTCAAACTCAGTGCCTCTTAATCACTTAAAAATAATACAATGTGATTTTCTGGATTTTTGTTTTAGATTCCGTCTCTCTTACAGTTGAAGTGTACCTATGATAAAAATTACAGACCTCTACATGAATCCCGATACAGAATCACCCACCACAACCGAACCAAGCAGCGTGGTACCCAGGAGCAGCGGGTTCAAGACTCCTGGACTTGGGAGGAGATCTTGGATGGCAATGGACCCTGGGTACAGCCGGGAGAATATTGCCGCCCCAAGGCAGAGCTGGAGGCAGCGAAAGCCCCAAAAATGTATTGGGGGGAGGGACACGGGGACTGTGGCGAAGTCAGGTAGGAGACCTGCGCCAACTCCTTGTGCTTACTGTGGAGAGAGAGGGACCGGGCAGGCACCGTGTTACGCCGTGAGGCGCATGGTGTCCCTGGTGTGCAGGCATTGCCCGGTGCGTTGCAGCGCCTCGTATCGGTCGGGCTAGGTTGGGCATCGTGCCAGGTGCCATGAAGCCGGCTCAGCGCATCTGGTCTTCAGTGCGTCTCCTCAGGGTACATGGCACCAGCCTTACGCATGGTGTCCCGGTTCGCCAGCACAGCCCAGTGCGGGCTGTTCCACCTCGCCGCACAGCCCCCCGCACCAAGCTGTCTCTCCGTCTTCTTCCTACAGGTGCTTCCGCCTGCTCAGCGCTGCCAGAGTCTTCCTCATGCCCAGCGCTGCCAGAGTCTCCCGTCTGTCCTGAGCTGCCAAAGCCGTCAGTCAGCCAGGAGCTGCCAGAGCCATCAGTCAGCCAGGAGTCAGCCAGAGCCGTCAGTCAGCCAGGAGCTGCCAGAATCGCCCTTCACTCCGGAGCTGCCGGAGTCTCCTGTCCGTCTGGTGCTGCCGGAATCTCCCATCCATTCGGGACCGTGGCTTGGGGTAGCCTTTCCCACCAGTGTTTGGTGGGTGATTGTTTTCTGTGTCTGTGTGTTCCACACGGAACTGTTTCGGTTTTCGTTTCTGTCTTTCTATTTGTTATTTTGTATTTTCGTGTTCAGTGATTTTGTTCATTAAAACATGACGAACACGTACCACGCTGCATATTGGTCCGATCTCTCATACAATGCTAATTATTGGAAAACATATTAATGCTAATTATTGGAAAACGACTGAACAAGCTAGCATAGCACTAACCGACACTAGCAAGCAACTGACCGGAGCAAGCAAACAGCTAACCAGAGCTAGCCAAAAGCTAACCGGAGCTAGCTAATAGCTAAACAGAGCTAGCTCTAAGCTAGCAGCTTTTCTAACATTTACAATACAACAATTACAAAGTTCTTAAACATCACAGTTACAACATTAAATTCTCTAAACCCTTAGGATTTTGTCAGGAGTGTCTTTTTCAGGAATTAACAATTTGTTTCTTTCTAGATCAAAGGAATCTAGATCAAATTTCATCTTACACTCAACCTGCTTTTTCTGTCAAACGTTATATAATTACTATGTTGTTCAAAACCATGACATTCACTTCAACAGGCAAGTTCCAAAACTATATTGTGGTATTCAGTGTATTTTTGCACTTTACTGACCTGTAACACAGGATAATGATGAAACGGGAGAATGTGGCTTCTCTTTCAAAGGTTCTCTCAATTATGAGAACACACATGTGCAGGATCGCATATAGTCCCAGTGTTAAGTGAACACATTTCACTGCCCCCTACTTGCCAACAGTTGTATAAATGTATCCCAAGGGCGAAACATTGGAGGACTGACATTTCAGTAAAAGTATTCTTCCCTACTACAAAGAAACAATACATAATACAAATGTGACTATACATTTTGTGTGCGTCACAGTAGCATCCACATTAAAATGTAGAAGAAACATTCATGTTTATAAAACCTTCCAGGAAAACTTGTAATGAACCAGAGTAAAAAAAGTTCTCAACTTTCCTGCAACCTAAAAATATACATTCCCAGAACATCCCAGATGTTCACTTCTGTTCTCAGAACACTGAGAACAGCCAATGTGAAACCAAAAACATACCTTCCCACGACTTCCAAGGAATCACTTTTGCTAGCTGGGTTACGTTGCTTGTTTTTTGTTTTCACTGCCTTAAATACCAGATGAGGTCAAACAGCTAGGCTATTTTTAGCTTTTTTGTTGTTGTTGCTGTTTTAAAGCTAATTCCATGCAATTCTACACATTTTTCCATAGGATGTAGAGATGACCTATGCCATGTTCTGACCTTGCAGATCTACTCACTTATCTAAGCTGTAACTACTGATATAGATATATAGATTGCTGTAACATGTCTTGTATTTTTTTTGCTACCTCAGCCCCAAATCAGATGACTTCCGCTATGTGTCAAACGGGTGGTGGGGGGGTTTTATAAGAAAGTGAGGATTCCATGTTTTTTACGTAATGATGAGTTGTTATAAGAGGGCCTTGAGGAGGAATTATGGGCTGTTGTCTGTCACTTTGGAGTAACATGGAGACATCAGTAGACAGAGGAGAGGGCCACGTCAGCTCGTTCTGCCAGAGTAACCCACTTTATGACATGGACATGAAACTGAGCAGGACTGACCTGTACACCTTCCAGAGCAGTGGTAAGCAGGGGAGGAACTGGGGGTCACAGGGGCAACATTTTGACTTATAGGTTGTTCTTGCGCTGAAGGCCTGGTGATCCAACTGTAGTGCGCTATTTGTGTGATTTTTCTTATATTCCACCCCTGGTGCTTGGGGCCTATGGTGCCTTTCTTATTTCAAAGTATGTTATTTATACAATTCACTATAAATTGGTACAAAGTGTGGTCTGCTGTAGCTCAGTTGGGAGAGAATGGTGCTTGCAACGCCAGGTTAGTGGATTTGATTCCTGGGACCACCTGTGCATAAAAATGTATGCAAGCATGACAGTAAGTCGCTTGGATAAACACATCTGCTAAATGGCATATATTATATTATAATGTGGATGGACGGACTTCAATACAGTAAGTGGTTAATTTATTGTAACTACATTCAAAACATTCAGGGAGACAAGCCTTGTGAGAACCATTGAAGGTAGACTCAGCAATATGACATATGCGCATAAAGTAAACAGCATATTGGGTCAATTTCCACAATTGAAGCATGAGGATCAACGTTTCTGCTTTTTGGGTCCCGTGGCTACCGCACTGTAACAGCGTGAACTGTAACAGTGTGAAGCGAACCAGTGCAGATACTGTGTGTGACTGATTGAGAGCGAAGTCTTGCATCTCACTCATCTCAAAATCTGCAGTGCTGCTGGTGGGAACAACATTTAGCTACCTTTAAGGTATCATAGACAACTGTGAGGGATAAGATTGTTATGGTACACACAATCTGAAAGTGGAAGAACTGTCTGTGTATTGTAAATAATAATCAGTCTAGCCAAAGAGCTATTGGAGTGTGTGAAGACTACAGACAGCACTGAATTCTAACTTTATATTCGCTGGCTACAAGCACCTCCTGTGGCAACCTACAGTAAATTAGTGCAATTTACTGAGCTCAACAGCCTGACTTTCTACATTGAGGCAGAAATAGAGAAATGGCCAGGAGAGGGCAGCCATGTCTGTGGGTTTGTTGAGATAATTTCTCCATATTCCATGGGATACTGTTTTCTGAATTTTAATCCCTACCCCTTGACACTTCATGGACTGGATAGGTTTAAGCAACATGATAATTGCTTCAGCTTGCCATCTGATAGGCTGGGGGGGGGGGTTGCATTATTGCTTCCACTCTTCTGATCATTTTAGATCTACAGGAGTGCCTGGAGGGGAGGGGGGTAGATGGTAGAGGTCCATTTGGAATGTAGCATAAATCCTGTTTGTGTTTATGTCACCATGTTTCAGATCTAAAACCAGCCAAGGCCAGAGGAGCAGAACGATGTCTAAATGTTATTGTCGTTTACCTCATCCTTCTGACTGCACTGAATGCTTTCCTCCTTTACAAAGGTACAACAAACCATTGGTTGGTTTCATGTCCAAAATGGTTCAAACACGTTTATCTAATGTTGTAAAAGGATTTTCCATGATATCCTGAATTGCAGTAACACATGACTTCCTGTATTAGTAATGCTCTGTGTCTCTCTATGTGCACCTCTGCCCCAGTGTTTTCAATGGAGTCTAGTAGTCTCTCCTCCTCTGGCTCCAGAACAGTGAAGCTGACTGACAATCACATCCCCCTGGAGGAGGACCTCCGTACCCTTGCCAGAAACACCAGCTTGGAGACCATCTCTCTCAGAGGATACCTGGGGAAGTTAAAGACCCAGGTCTCCAGCCTCTGTGGGGAGGATGGCCAGCTGGGCCAGCTGAGAACAAACCTGGGAGCGGTCAATGCCAGCACCACTCTCCTTCAGGACTCCGTGAAAGCATTCAGATTACTCAAAGGTAGCTACTGTAAGACATGGGCAGGACCTACCAGGTTGATATATCTTACATTTGATGTAAAATATGAGTACACATCAACGTAGATATACACATATCTTGGGGTGCAGAGCAATCAACCCTTGTGTTGTGTGAGATTTGCACATTATGTTTTTGTCATCATGCTTTGCAAAGTACAAATTACAACACCAGAGTGTATTGGTGGTAATAATGAGGTTTTGTTGTATTGCAGCTTCACCAGGCCCACAGGGACCTACTGGTAAGTTCCCTTGTCCTTAGTGTTAAATCAACAACCACAGAAGAGAGGAAGAGAGGTATAAACGCCCCTTACACCACAAGCTTGTAATTCACATGTTATTTGACCTCGTGGTTTCCCTAGGTCCACCTGGTGCGAGGGGGTTACCTGGTGTGAGGGTGGACAAGGGAGACAGGGGTGAGTCAACCAAAAGCACTGCATTGCACCATTGTTTTAGCATCACTGTGTCACTGCAACAGCCAATGTTAGATCAGCACCAAACTATACTGAACAAAAATATAAATGTAACATGTGAAGTGTTGGTATCATAATCTGAAATAAAAGATCACTGAAAATGTCTAATTGCACAAAAAACTTATTTCTCTGAAATTCTGGGCAAAAACGTGTTTGCATCCCTGAAAGTGAGCATTTCTCCTTTGCCAAGACAGGTGTGGCATATCAAGAAGCTGATTTAACAGGATGATAATTACATAGGTGCACCTTCTGCTGGGGACAATAAAAGGCCATTCTAAAATGTGCAGTTTTGTCACACAACACAATGCCACAGATGTCTCAAGTTTTGAGAGAGTGTGCAATTGGCATGCTGACTGCAGGAATGTCAGAGCTGTTGCTAGATAATTTAATTTTGATTTATCTACCATAAGCCGCCTACAACATCGTTTTAGAGAATTTGTCAGTACGTTCAACCAACCTCACAACCAGAGACTACGTGTAACCACGCCATCCCAGGACCGCCACATCTGGCTTCTTAACCAGCAGGATCATCTGAGACCAGCCACCCAGATAGCTGATGAAACTGTGGGGTTGCACAAAGTGTCAGAAACCGTCTCAGGGAAGCTCATCTACATGCTCGTCATCCTCACCAGGGTCTTGCCCTGACTGCAGTTCGGCGTCGTAACCAACTTCAGTAAGCAAATGCTCACCTTAGCTGGCCACTGGCACGCTGGAGAAGAGTGCTCTTTACAGATTAATCCCAGTTTCAGCTGTACCGAGCACATAGCGTCGTGTTGGCGAATGGTTTTCTGATGTCTGCGTTGTGAACAGAGTGTCCCATGGGGGCAGTGGGGTTATGTTATGAGCAGGCATAAGCTAAGGACAACGAACACAATTGCATTTTCTTGATGGCAAATTGAATGCACTTACAGTAGACACCGTGACGAGATCCTGAGGCCCATTGTCGTGCCATTCCTACGCCGCCATCACCTCATGTTTCAGCATGATAATGCATGGCCCCATGTCGCAAGGATCTGAACACAATTCTTGGAAGCTGAAAATGTCACAGTTCTTCCACAGCCTGCATACTCACTGACATGTTATCCATTGAGCATTTTTGGGATGCTCGGTATTGACATGTATGACAGCAGCATACCACCCTGCATACCACTGCTGGCTTGCTTCTGAAGCTAAGCAGGGTTGGTCCTGGTCAGTCCTTGGATGGGAGACCAGATTCTGCTGGAAGTGGTGTTGGAGGGCCAGTAGGAGGCACTCTTTCCTCTGGTCTAAAAAATATCCCAATTCCCCAGGCCAGTGATTGGGGACACTGCCCTGTGTAGGGTGTTGTCTTTCAGATGGGACCTTACCTGGTAAAATAACAGATAAATAACGTGACAGTGTGTTCCAATATCCAGAAACTTTGCAGTCAATGAAGTGGGACAACATTTCACAGCCCGATCAACTCTTTGCGAAGGAGATGTGTTGTGCTGCATGAGGCAAATGGTAGTCACACCAGATACTGACTGTTTTTCCTGATCCACGCCCCTACCTCTTTTTTTAAGGTATCTGTGACCAACATGTGATATACATAGATTCAGGCTTAATTTATTTATTTCAATTGACTGATTTAACGAACTGTAAATATTAGAAATTGTTGCATGTTGAGTTGATATTTTTGTTCAGTGTAACTCTGTAGCATTAGCATTCAGCTGCTCATCTGTCCAGTAATGATCTGTGCACTGATGGCCTGTCATCTTCAGTCAGGGGCAGAGGAAGTGGAGGCCTGCCTCTCTGTTTCATAATAACCCACTGTTTAGTCAATGAATTGACATTTACCCCTGTATGAAGTCTCAATCAGGGATGGACTCTCACACAAGCTAACAGATTACCCTGCGAGTTTGAGTCAGGAATTTTTCAATAGGTCATCCTACCAAAATGCCGTCCTTCCTCACACTATACACTGAGTGTACAAAACATTATAGGAACACCTTCTTAATATTGAGTTTCACCCCCTTTTGCCCTCAGAACAGACTCATTTTGTCGGGCCATGGACTCTACAAGGTGTCAAAATCATTCCACAGGGATGGTGGCAGGTGTTGACTCCAATGTTTCTCTGAGTTGTGTCAAGTTGGCTGGATGTCCTTTGGGTGGTGGACCATTCTTGATACACACAGGAAACTGTTGAGAGTCAAAAACCCAGCAGCATTGCAGTTCTTGGCACACTCAAACCAGTGCATCTGGCATCTACTACCATACCCTGTTCAAAGGCACTTCAATATTTTGTCTTGATCTTTCAACCTCTGAATGGTACACATACACAATCCATGTCTCAATTGTCTCAAGGCTTGAAAATGCTTCTTTAACCTGTCTCCTCCCCTTCATCTACACTGATTGAAGTTCATTTAACAGGTGACATCATGTCTATGTCATGGAAAGAGCCAGTGTTCCTAATGTTCTGTGCACTTAGTGTAGAACGGATGCTTACCACAGGAGGTTGGTGGCACCTTAATTGGGGAGGACGGGCTCATGGTAATGGCTGGAGCGGAATTAGTGGAATGGTATCAAATACATCAAACAATGGTTTCCACGTGTTTGATGTCATTCCATTTGCTCCATTCCAGACATTATAATGAGCCACAATTCCCTCAGCAGTCTCCGGTGATGCTAAGTACTCTCGTTTGGTAATCAGGCTGCCACTTTCAGTCAGCTAACATGGATGAATAAGTGCCTTTTTTTGAGGCAACGATTGTCTTTTTCATAATAACACAAACCATCAAAGAGAAATTCCAAATCCATCAGACAAAATAATGTTTCATACATTATACATTAAGTGATCTGTGAACATTATATGTTAAGTTAATGTGATTCATACAGTAACATTTAATGTTTGTTTTTGTATATAAGTATTTAGCAAAAAGGTTACTGTGTTCCAGGTGAGACAGTAGATTGTGATAGTGAGAGGGTTACTGTGTTCCAGGTCAGACAGGACAAAAAGGAGACCCTGGAGTTGATGGCCAGACTGGAGCCAAGGGAGAAGCAGGGGAACCAGGACCCGAAGGTGATTCACCTTACTCCTACTGACTCCAAACCTTTAGATCAATCTAAACCCCAATAGGAAATGTGACAGAATTACTGATCTTTCATGTCTAACAATGCATTTAGTAGTCTGTGGTTCTTATTAATGCTCATATCCACTGGCAAACACAGAGTTATCTTGTAGTTCTACCACTAATGATCTCCATACAGTACATCAACTCAATAATAAGTCACTGTTTCAGGTGAAGATGGTACCACTGGACAACAAGGACCAGCTGGAACACCAGGTAGGCCCAGTAGTACGGACATGGAATACAACTCAAGCTACGGAGTTGTGAAGAACATGGTGGATAAGTTGACTGTTTACCATGGCAGTTACCCGTGCATCAACACTAACTTTAATCAGCTCCTTGGTGGACAGGTAGGACCGTGGTATTAGTGTGTTCTTTTAGTCTGAGAGACAGAGGCTAGATCAATTATTGACAGTGTCACATGGGCCAGTTCTACAGGTGGAGAAGGGTGATTTAGTGTTAGGGACATTGAATATTACCCCCTCTCTCACCCCATCCGTCACAGAGGAAACGTGCGTTGTGTACTTGATGTCCCAAAGCCAGTCCAAATAAAGTATGCCTTGATACATATTTGATTAGCTGAACTTGCTCTGAACTTTGCATTTTTTAAATTGCTTAGAAAACTAGCCCTGACTCTTGAAACGTTTTAGGGAGGGGGTGGTGTTAATCAATTTTAAAATAGTGTAGGATGGATGGTTAAAACTGCTGCTGCTGCCCTTCTCTCCATGAAAGGAAGTTGATATTTTTACTTCATCATCCTCACTGTCAGTAGGCTGATGATCACAAGGCCCTACTCTCTTACGCCCTAGAATAGGTAGGAGATGGACTCAAATTCACCTTTTTGGTTAAGAGTCAAATAATGCCCAATAATGTTTATACCCCGTTTTGTGCTGCTACCATGTCATGCTGCTGCCATGTTGTGTTGCTACCATGTTGTTATCATGTTGTGTTACTATCATGCTGTGTTGTCATGTGTTGCTGCCATGCTATGTTAATGTCTTAGGTCTCTATTTGTGTAGTGTCGTGTTATTTCTCTTGTCGTGATGTGTGTTTTGTCCTTTATTTTTATTTATTTTTATTTTGAATCGCAGCCCCCGTCCTCACAAGAGGCCTTTTGCCTTTTGGTAGGCGATCATTGTAAATAAGAATTTATTCTTAACTGACTTACCAAGTTAAATAAAGTTTTTTTTTAAATACATTCAAATAAAAATTCATTTTCCCTCATCATGACTGGCTCAAATGTTGTAACATTTCCAGGCATAGTTCCACATTCAGCCTTCTCAGTTTCTGTTCCGGTTTTCACAGTAATATATAGAAACTACATGTGTACGATCTTAATATGAGCCAGTTTACAACAGCAGGAAAATAATCCTGCAGCAACAGGAAATGTAAATTATTATGTGGATTATAATTAATGGACATTATTTTTAGGGGTTGATACATTTTTCTTGAGGGAAAATCAAGTCTCACAATTTAAAGTGTAAATTACAAACTTTAGAAGCCTTTTAAAACTTTGAATACACTACAATTTTCGCGCTATGCTATGTCCATTTTAGTTAAAAGTGCTGAGTGAATGCATTCAGAACTGGATATAAAGCTAGTTAAATGTACTTGCTTCACCCATACAGTGCCTTGCGAAAGTATTCTGCCCCCTTGCACTTTGCGACCTTTTGCCACATTTCAGGCTTCAAACATAAAGATATAAAACTGTATTTTTTTGTGAAGAATCAACAACAAGTGGGGCACAATCATGAAGTGGAACGACATTTATTGGATATTTCAAACTTTTTTAACAAATCAAAAACTGAAAAATTGGGCGTGCAAAATTATTCAGCCCCCTTAAGTTATGTACTTTGTAGCGCCACCTTTTGCTGCGATTACAGCTGTAAGTCGCTTGGGGTATGTCTCTATCAGTTTTGCACATCGAGAGACTGAAATTTTGTCCCATTCCTCCTTGCAAAACAGCTCGAGCTCAGTGAGGTTGGATGGAGAGCATTTGTGAACAGCAGTTTTCAGTTCTTTCCACAGATTCGCGATTGGATTCAGGTCTGGACTTTGACTTGGCCATTCTAACACCTGGATATGTTTATTTTTGAACCATTCCATTGTAGATTTTGCTTTATGTTTTTGGATCATTATCTTGTTGGAAGACAAATCTCCATCCCAGTCTCAGGTCTTTTTCAGACTCCATCAGGTTTTCTTCCAGAATGGTCCTGTATTTGGCTCCATCCATCTTCCCATCAATTTTAACCATCTTCCCTGTCCCTGCTGAAGAAAAGCAGGCCCAAACCATGATGCTGCCACCACCATGTTTGACAGTGGGGATGGTGTGTTCAGGGTTTAGAGCTGTGTTGCTTTTACGCCAAACATAACATTTTGTATTGTTGCCAAAAAGTTCAATTTTGGTTTCATCTGACCAGAGCGCCTTCTTCCACATGTTTGGTGTGTCTCCCAGGTGGCTTGTGGCAAACTTTAAACAACACTTTTATGGATATCTTTAAGAAATGGCTTTCTTCTTGCCACTCTTCCATAAAGGCCAGATTTGTGCAATATACGACTGATTGTTGTCCTATGGACAGAGTCTCCCACCTCAGCTGTAGATCTCTGCAGTTCATCCAGAGTGATCATGGGCCTCTTGGCTGCATCTCTGATCAGTCTTCTCCTTGTATGAGCTGAAAGTTTAGAGGGACGGCCAGGTCTTGGTAGATTTGCAGTGGTCTGATACTCCTTCCATTTCAATATTATCGCTTGCACAGTGCTCCTTGGGATGTTTAAAGCTTGGGAAATCTTTTTGTATCCAAATCCGGCTTTAAACTTCTTCACAACAGTATCTCGGACCTGCCTGGTGTGTTCCTTGTTCTTCATGATGCTCTCTGCGCTTTTAACGGACCTCTGAGACTATCACAGTGCAGGTGCATTTAAACAGAGACTTGATTACACACAGGTGGATTGTATTTATCATCATTAGTCATTTAGGTCAACATTGGATCATTCAGAGATACTCACTGAACTTCTGGAGAGAGTTTGCTGCACTGAAAGTAAAGGGGCTGAATAATTTTGCACGCCCAATTTTTCAGTTTTTGATTTGTTAAAAAAGTTTGAAATATCCAATAAATGTCGTTCCACTTCATGATTGTGTCCCACTTGTTGTTGATTCTTCACAAAAAAAATACAGTTTTATATCTTTATGTTTGAAGCCTGAAATGTGGCAAAAGGTCGCAAAGTTCAAGGGGGCCGAATACTTTCGCAAGGCACTGTATACAGTTGATTTTTTTTCTTATCACACATACAGTACAACTGTTGGATCTTAATTTGAGCCAGTTGGCTACAGCAGGAAAATAATCCTGCAGCAACAGGAAATGTGAATTATTATGTGAATATTATTTAATGGACATTTTTGTAGGAGTTATTTGTTACGACAAATCAAGTCTGAAACTTCAAGGTGGAAAATTCTAAATGTAGAAGCCTTTTGTAAAACTCAAATACACAACAAGTTTGCATTTCCTGCTGTGCCGGACAATTCTAATTTTAGATCCTACATCTGTAATACTGTAGTTATGTTAAATGTTAGGTGTAATATGGTGTAATGTGTATGTATGTACAGTTGAAGTCGGAAGTTTACATACACTTAGGTTGGAGTCATTTAAACTCATTTTTCAACCACTCCACAAATTTCTTGTTAACAAACTATAGTTTTTGCAAGTTTGTTAGGACATCTACTTTGTGCATGACACCATTAATTTTTCCAACAATTGTTTACAAACAGATTATTTCTCTTATAATTCACTGTATCACAATTCCAGTGGGTCAGAAGTTTACATACACTAAGTTGACTGTGCCTTTAAACAGCTTGGAAAATTCCAGAAAATGATGTCATGTCTTCTGACTTCAACTGTATCTCTTCAGTGGATATTGTGTGCAGTGTGTGTGCGTGTGTATACAGTATCTCTGATTGTGTCATACGTACAGGCGGTGCAGCTACTAACTGTTCAGGAGCCCCTGGGCTGCCAGGACCACAGGGACCAAAGGGGGATATGGGACACATTGGTGAGTCTGCATGGGCTTAACACTACACTCACCTATAGACCGTTTACTTTCTAATACTTTCTAATACTAATACTTCACCTGCGTATTTGAAGGGCTCACCTGCAAACAACTTATTTTTTTGTACTCAACAATTAACTGAACCTGGCCGTTTTTTATTTTCTCTTGCTGCCACCTCTAACATTTACCTCTCAACCTCTTCACAGGTTTACCAGGGATACCAGGCCAAATTGGGATCAAAGGGCACACTGGTAAATAACTTGGTGTTTGACTGTTTCACGCGGCCAAGCATGATTGTGTCTGTACATGTTAGTGAACCCTGTTCCTGGAGTGCTACCATCCTGTAGGTTTTCATTCAAACTCTAATCTAGCGTACATGATTCTAATAATTAGCTGGTTTATAAGATTAATCAGGTTAGTTACAACATGGGTTAGAGTGAAAACCTAAAGGAGGATAGCTCTCCAGGAACAGTGTTGGAGAGCCCTGTGTTAATTGTGGGACTGTGTGGGACTTTGTGCAGATTTTTGCATTTGCACCTGTACTGTACACTATAGCCTCCACATTGTAGAGTGAGTGTATTTGTATTTATTATGGATCCCCATTAGCTGCTGCCAAAGCGGCAGCTACTCTTCCTGGGGTCCAGCAAAATGAAGGCAGGTTATACCATTTTAAAACATTACAATACGTTCACAGATTTCACAACACACTGTGTGCCCTCACGCCCCTACTCCACCACTACCACATCGCTACAGTACTAAATCCATGTGTAAGAATAGTGCGTATGTTATTGTGTGTGTGTATACATGTGTCTGTGCCAATGTTTGTGTTGATTCACAGTCCCCGCTGTTCCATAAGTTGTTTTTTATCTGTTTTTAAATTTAATTTTACTGCTTGCATCAGTTACTTGAAGTGGAATAGCGTTCCATGTAGTCATGGCTCTATGTAATACTGTGTGCCTCTTATAGTCTGTTCTGGACTTGGGGACTGTGAAGAGACCTCTTGTGGCATGTCTTGTGGGGTATGCATGTGTGTCTGAGCTGTGTGCCTGTAGTTTAAAACAGACAGCTCGATGCATTCATGTCAATACCTCTCATAAATAAAAGTAGTGATGAAGTCAATCTCTCATCAACTTTCAGCCAGGAGAGGTTGACATGCATATTATTAATATTAGCTCTCTGGACCAGCCTTGCGGCCCTGTTCTGAGCCAATTGCAATTTTCCTAAGTCCTTTTTTGCGGCACCTGACCACACGACTGAACAGTAGTGAAAGTGTGACAAAACTAGGGCCTGCAGGACCTGCCTTGTTGATAGTGTTAAGAAGGCAGAGCATCGCTTTATTATAGACAAACTCCCCCCCCCCCATCTTAGCTTCTTCTGCATCAATATGTTTTGACCATGACAGTTTACAATCTAGGGTTACTCCAAGCAGTTTAGTCATCTCAACTTGCTCAATTATCCACATTATTTATTACAAGATTTAGTTGAGGTTTAGGGTTTAGTGAGTGTTTTGCTCCAAATACAATGCTTTTAGTTTTAGAAATATTTAGGGCTAACTTATTCCTTGCCACCCACTCTGAAACTAACTGCAGCTCTTTGTTGCAGTCATTTCAGTCGCTGTAGCAGCTGACGTGTTTAGTGTTGAGTTATCCGCATACATAGACACATCGACACAGTGGCATGTCATTAGTAAAAAAAAAAAAAAGCAAGGGGCCTAAACAGCTACCCTGGGGAATTCCTGATTCTAATTGGATAATATTTGAGAGGCTTCCATTAAAGAACACCCTCTACGTTCTGTTAGACAAGTAACACTTTATCCACATTATAGCAGTGAGTGTAAAGCATAACACATGCATTCTTCCAGCAGCAGACTATGATCGATAATGTCAAAAGCTGCACTGAAGTCTGATAAGACAGCCCCCACAATCATTTTATCATCAATTTCTCTCAGCCAATCATCAGTGTCATCAGTCATTTGTGTAAGTGCTGTGCTTGAGTGTCCTTCCCTATAACCATGCTGAAATTCTGTTGTCAATTTGTTTAATGTGAAATAGCATTGTATCTGGTCAAGCACAATTTTTTCCAGCAGTTTACTAAGGTTTGGTAACAGGCTGATTGGTCAGCTATTTGAACCAGGAAAGGGGGCTTTACTATTCTTGGGTAGCGGAATGACTTTAGCTTCCCTCCAGGCCTGAAAGCACACACTCTCTAGCAGGCTTAAATTGAAGATGTGGCAAATAGGAGTGGCAATATCATCTGCTATTATCCTCAGTAATTTTCCATCCAGATTGTTAGACCCCAGTGGCTTGTCATTGTTGACAGACAGCAATACTTTTTTAACTTCTTCCACACTGACTTTACGGAATTTACGGAAAAGTACAATTCTTGACTTTCATAATTTGGTCCGATATACTTGGCTGTGTAGTGTCAGCGTTCGCTGCTGGCATGTCATCCCTAAGTTTGCTTATCTTGCCAATGAGAAAGTAATTAAAGTAGTTTGCAATATCAGTGGGCTTTGTGATGAATGAGCCATCTGATTCAATGAATGAAGGAGCCGAGTTGGCTTTTTTCCCAAAAATGTAATTTAAGGTGCCCCAAAGCTTTTTACTATCATTCTTTATATAATTTGTTATATAAATTGTTAAAATATATTTATATAATTATATTTATATTATATTTATATTTTTTATATTATATTTATATAATTTGTTATATAATAATCTTTGTTTCATAGTGTAGTTTCTTTTTCTTTTTCTTTAGTTTAGTCACATGATTTCTTAATTTGCGGCACGTTTGCCAATCCGTTGGGCTGCCAGACTTAATTGCCATACCTTTTGCCTCATCCCTCTCAACCATACAATTTTTCAATTCCTCATCAATCCAAGGGGATTTAACAGTTTTTACAGTCATTTTCTTAATGGGTGCGTGCTTATTAGTAACTGGAATTAGTAGTTTCATAAATGCATCAAGTGCAGCATCTGTTTGCTCCTCATTACACACCACAGACCAGCAAATATTCTTTACATCATCAACATATGAATCACTACAGAACTTCTTGTATGACCTCTTATACACTATATTAGGCCAAGCCATTGGAACTTTGGTTTTCCCAGATATTGGTTATTATATTGTGATCACTACATCCTATGGATTTGGATACTGCTTTAAAGCAAATATCTGCAGAATTAGTAAAGATGTGATCAATACATGTTGATGATTTAATTTCTGTGCTGTTTGTAACTAGTTTGAAGTTTTTTCCTGAGTGGGCAGCTTGATGATACCCAGTCAATATTTCAATCACCCAGAAAATATACTTCTCTGTTGATATCACATACATTATCAAGAATTTCACACATATTATCCAGATACTGACTGTTAGCACTTGGTGGTCTATAGCAGCTTCCCACAAGAATGGTCTTTAGGTGAAGCAGATGAACCTGTAGCCATATTACTTCAACAGTATTTAACATTAGATCGTCTCTAAGCTTTACAGGAATGTGGTTCTGAATATAGACCGCAACAATGCCTCCGTTGGCATTTCTGTCTTTCCGGTAGATGTTATAACCATGTATTGCTACCACTGTATCATCAAAGGAATTATCTAAGTGAGTTTCAGAGATAGTCAGAATATGAATATCATCTGTTACAAGGAAGTATTGACTTCATAGACCTTGTTTCTCAGGCTGTATGTTAATTTGACTATTTTTACCACTTTTCTGGGTTGCTTGATTGTTTTTAATGCTTTACTGGGAAGCCTTCCAAAGGTAGACTTACTCGTGTTATTTACATTGGAGTTGATAGTGCAGGGTGAGCTGCATAAAGTGGTCTTCCTACTATTGCACACCGCCTCAGTGTTAACAGTGTAACTCTGGTTTATAGGCTCATGATTACTGCTTACAATAGCTGTAGGATAAATATATGTATTTGGTGCAATTAGGGGTACATAAATGAAATTACTTGCATAGTGTGACATAGTGCTGTACTGTATTGCCTCCACATTGTAGAGTGAGTGTGACATAGTACTGTACTGTATAGCCTCTACATTATAGAGTGAGTGTGACAGTGTGCTGTGAATCTGTCAGGAGCCCAGGGCCGTGATGGAGTACAGGGGGCCCCTGATTTGAAGGGTGACAGAGGGCCGACAGGACTACCTGGACCCATAGGACCTGAAGGTGAATTTCAGCCTGTCTCTGAGCTATGGAACCCTCATTGTCAAGTCCTTCAAATGGTTGATTACAGGAATTACAATGTTATATATTCTCCTACTGTAAAGTGTTATTTTAATCATATGAAGTGTCCTTTATGATTTTGTGGTTATTATTCTTCCTCCGTAGGTCCAAGAGGACTTGCTGGTGTTAATGGAACAAGAGGACTTGTTGGTGTGTGTGTGTGTGTGTGTGTGTGTGTGTGTGTGTGTGTGTAGTTTTACTATCCTTGTGCGGACCAGAATTATTATTATTTTTTTATTTTTTTATTTTACCTTTATTTAACTAGGCAAGTCAGGTAAGAACAAATTCTTATTTACAATGACGGCCTATACCAGCCAAACCCGGATGACGCTGGGCCAATTTTGCGCCGCCCTCTGGGACTCCCAATCACGGCCGGTTGTGATACAGCCTGGATTCGAACAAGGGTGTATGTGGTGATGCTTCTAGCACTGAGATGCAGTGCCTTAGACCGCTACACCACTCAGGAGCCCTCACAAGGATAGTAAAACAAGGAATATTTAGACAAGTGGGGACATTTTGCCGGTCCCCACAAGGAAAAATGCTATTTTAGGTTTCGGGGTTAGGTTTAAGATTACAATTAGGGTTAGGGATAGAATATGGGTTAGGATTAGGAGTTAGGGTTAGGGAAAATAAGGTTTTGATTGGGAATCAATTGTTTGGTCCACCAAGGATAGTAAAACAAATGTGTGTATGTTTAATTTCAACCTCTTCATGTCCTAGGATTTCCAGGGTTGCCGGGAATTCCCGGACCGCTAGGTCCACGCGGAGAGAAGGGTGAAAGAGCAGCTGGATCAGGTGAGTGTGTGAAGTCACACAGACATACACAGACACACACACACTCAGCACTACACCTCACACTAATGTCAGGTTACCCACAATATCTGACATAGACTCTCTCGTCGCTAAGACATACTGTATATGTAAATATGATATGTATTCATTTACCTGCATATTTAAGTGAATATTCATTGGTCTATGGGCCTGGAATACGGTACAATTCATGTTTAATCATGTGCATGCATAAGTTATTTTAAAATGTCTCTCTCTCCAGTGACAGCAAATGTGCGTATTGCTGGCGGGGGGACTCGTGGGAGAGTGGAGGTGATGTGGACGGGGCAGTGGGGTACGGTGTGTGATGACGGCTTTGACACTCTGGACGGGACAGTGATCTGCAAGATGCTGGGGTACCAACGAGCCTCCACAGTCTTCACAGCCAGCCATGGTGAGTCCATCCTCTACCTTATCATTAGCAGATAAATACTCTTTTTTTCTCTCTCTTTTTGTTCCCAGTGAGGATGTGTAGAGAGCCTGTCAGGGTTGAGTTTTCTTTTCTTTCACACATATTAGTACATTTCTCATTGTTCATTGTTGAATCTCATGGACTTGGCTTCTGGATTGTGTTGTCATCCGTTTAGGAATCGGTAGGATCTGGTTGGATGACCTGCGATGCACAGGCAGAGAGGCCAGTGTGTTTTATTGCCTTCACAATGGTATGGGCATCAGCAACTGTCAACACAACGAGGATGCTGGGGTGCAGTGTGTGTGAATGTGTCCTGGATCCAGAGTAGGAGAGGTGCACAGCAAGAGAGAGACGTACACACATACACACACACACACGCGCACACACACACACACACACACACACACACACACACACACACACACACACACACACACACACACACACACACACACACACACACACACACACACACACACACACACACACACACACACACACACTAAAGTATGTCCACACATACATTAGCATGTTACAGATGGTAATTCATGTTCTTTTTTAAACAACATTAGTAAGTCATTGTTGATATAAACTTGGCATTTACCTAACGTGTAGCTAACTTAGGCCTACCCATTGTCTCACGTCAGATGGTGTCACTCCTACGTGACGCTTGTCCTTCAAACTATCAGTCTTGTAGGACGTGGAACTCATCTCTAAAAATCTAGATTTTGCTCATCTGCCGAACACTAGTTCCTAACTCTATGACATATCTATGAGGCACTGACTACTACCATCCTTGATCAGCTGAGCAAACTTGCCCAAGCTAGGAGTCTAGTGATAACTTGTTTGAATGGCCATTACTGTAGCTATTTTGCCAATCTTGTTGATGAATAACCAAAGTTATGGGACTGTTCTAAGAAATCAGCATGTATCTGACTCTGACAGCTGGCACTGTGCCTCACTACTTTGTAACATTTGGCCAATACAGTAACATCGCAGCTAGCCTAAAGCAGTCAAGCTGTGCTGCAAAACTCACTAATCACGGCAAAACAGAAACTGCCTTATCATGAAAACGTGTGCTATTAGCTAGAATATCACTACACTAGCTAGCTAGAGGGAGTATTCAGCATTGAGTGTGTGAACTGTCATTGTTAGCATCCCTTGCTTTGAGACTGGTTCAGTCAGCAAGCAGACACTAGCTAGCTAGCTAGCTAATTTTCGTGCACATTTAGATTTTCAGGAACTCTTATTCTACACCCACAAAACACCTTAGCTAAATGTAGAATTAGGGTATTGAAGAATTTGTGATTAAATAAATGTCAATATTAGCTACAGGTTTATAGTTTTAAGATTAACTCTGACTCTTATGAGGATTCAAGGGGGTTCAGTGGATGATGTCACCTTGATAACATTTTCGAATATTAGGACAGCATATTGTAGTCAAACTTCTTTTTAGCTTTCGCATGAGTGTTTTCGAGTTATCAGAGAGATGAGTGCAGACGGCCTTCGCACTGATGTGAGACAATGAGGCCTACCTGTAATAAAGTACCCTGGAGGAAGGTTTATACAGAATAAATTGTATTTTCTGAATTGCACTTTGTAAACAACCAGTTTAATTAATCAGTTTGAAATAAAACACTGAAGAATCTGACAATATGAGTCAGATTCAGTTTGTATAAATGTTGTGAAATGCTCTGTCACGACCTAGGCCTCTTGATCCCACTCCTCCACCCACTCTCTCATGCGCACACACACACACACACACACACACACACACACACACACACACACACACACACACACACACACACACACACACACACACACACACACACACACACACACACACACACACACACACATTTCTGCTTAGGCCAGCACGGTCAAAAGTCAGTCTGAAGGACAAGCACCTCCTGACTGACACACAGTATTGGGGTCAACACTTCCACATGACACAGCCGGACAGTCATGTTACATTAGAAAGAGTGAAGCTGGAGGAACAAAAATAACTTGTGAGTGTGGATACACTCCCCTACGTATGTAGTTGGACAGTGATGCCAAACATTTTAATTTGGCTCTATACAAAAGCATTTTGTTTTTGATATCAAACATTTCATGTCATGACAGTACAGTATTTCACCTTTTATTTGAGGGTATTGATAATCAATGTTTTGTGTTTTAATACGACTGGTCTACTCCACAGGCATATGGATGGAGAGATGGAAGGATGAGGGGAGAAGGGTGCCACTTTCAGGGAGGGATGATGGAGAGGTCTAAGGTGGGAACTCAGGCTCTCATCCCCTGAAGGGGAATGGTTGTAGATGGATGGGCCGTGAATCAAGCTCTCTGTCGCTCCTCTGAAAGCAGGCAGCCATCTGTGTCCTACGCTAACAGCACCTCATTCTCCAAAACAGACTGATCCTTTTTCAAAAGCCAGCGGTTAACTGGGGAGCAAATTCATGAAAGGGTTGGCATATGTTGAATATGAAATATTTAATTTTGCACTGAATAGATTCTTATTGCAAACTATCATCCCCTTTCTAGATCACGGGACCCTAATGTGCTTGAATACATTTATTTAATAATTTGGTCACCAGCCTTAGATGATACACTCCCTTACGTTTGAAGCTGAACAGTGCTTCTATAATGTTTTTATTTGGCTTTTTACTCACGCATTTTGGATTTGAGATGACAGTACAAAATCTCACCTTTTATTTCAGGGAATTTTCATATATGAGTGATTTACCGTTTAGAATTTAAAGCCCTTTATATATCTAGTCCCTCCATTTGAATATGGCATACTGTATACATGTAGGATCTAAATTTGATCATGTTTTTGTTGCTGAGAATTTTCCTGCACAGCAGTGAATGCAAACTTGTAGAGGCTTCTAAAGTGTGTAATGTCCACTTTAAAAATTCAGACTTGATTTTCTCTAAGAGAAGATGTATCAACCCCGGCAAAAAAATTCCATTAATTATAATCCACATAATTTCACATTTTCTGTTGCTCCAGGATATTTTTGCTGCTGTAGCAAACTGGCTCAAATTAAGATCCTACATCTGTAAGGATTTGAACAAATTTCAAAAGTGTAGTATTTGGTCTCATGCACAAAATGACCACATCATGCCTGTTGGATGCATTTACAGCTTGTTTTCGTTATGTTTCATATTATGTTTTGTTCAAAAGGAAGTGAATAATGCATTCTGTCATTTTGGAGTCACTTTAATTGTAAAAATATCTGTCAGAAGTATTTTGTGGAGGGGGCACACTGCCTGGACCAGACAAAGAGTACGCCCGCCCCCAGCTCTCTTCAATCTAGTAAGTGGTTCTATCCCAGGTGCACCATGAAGCAAAGATATGATAGAGTAAAGAGAGAGTGTAAAGTGACACACACAACATTTGATTGGATGTTCAATGCCGGTGATGGGCAGGACTCGCATGAGGTATCTTTGTATCTCTGGCTGGGTCACTTCTAGACATTGAGACTTGTCCCACTCCTGCGTTGTTTTGGCTGAGTGCTTAGGGTCGTTGTCCTGTTGGAATGTGAATCTTCGCTCCAGTCTGAGTTCCTGAGCACTCTGGAGCAAGTTTTCATCAAGGACCTCTCTGTACATTGTTCTTTTAATCTTTCCCTCGATCCTGACTAGTCTCCCAATCCCTGCTGCTGAAAAACATTGCTGGAGTGCAGCAGAGATGATTGTCCTTCTGGAAGGTTCTCCCATCTCCACAGATGAACTCAGAGTGACCATTGGGTTCTTGATCACCTCCCTGACCAAGGCCCTTCTCTCCTGATTGCTCAGCAACACTGCAGAAATTTGTTAGTACCCTTCCCCAGATCTGTGCTTTGACACAATCCTGTCTCGGAGCTCTATGAACAATTCCTTCGACCTCATGGCTTTGTTTTTGCTCTGACATGCACTGTCAACTGTGGGACCTTATATAGACAGGTGTGTGCCTTTGTAAATAATGTTAAATCAATTGAATTCACCACAGGTGGACTCTAATCAAGTTGCAGAAACATCTCAAGGATGATCAATGGAAACAGGATGCACCTGAGCTCAATTTCGAGTCTCATAGCAAAGGGTCTGAATACTTATGTAAATAAGGTATTTCCATTTTTTTTTATACACTTGCTAAAAAAAAATCTAAAAACCTGTTTTTGCTTTGTTATAATGGGTATTGTTTACAGATTTTTTTTAAATACATTTTTTATTTAACCTTTATTTAACTAGGAACATATTTTCTTTAATCAATTTTAGAATAAGCCTGTAAAGTACCAAAATGTAGAAAAAGTAATGTGGTCTGAATACTTTCTGAATGCACTTCAAATGTAATCTGGCACCTTATGATAATGGCATGACACCCATTATAAAAATGACAATTGAACGGGTAAAAAGGTATGCTTAGATAACCTATGCAGAAAAAAATACATAGGATTAGGCATAATGATAATGATTCATCCTCATGATTAATCCTCTTGTACTTCATGCCTCTAAAAGAATGGATGTATGACGCTGATGTTTGTGAACGCTGCCACATGAATGTGGATGCTACCATGATTATTGATAATCATGAATGAATTGAAATGATGACGAGTGAGAAAGTTACAGAGGGACGAAGATCATGCTAATCTTCCCCATTATTTGTTGTAGCCTCGAACTTTCTCACTCATCATTAGTAATGGTTCATTCATGATTTTTCTCAATCATAGCAATATCCGGATTGATTTAGTTTCAGAAACATCTTACCAACTCAATTAGGAAGTACATTACTATAGTCATCATTTACCATTCAGTTCCTATTGGACAACACAACCAAAACATACTGCAAATGCATCCAAACAGTTTGTAGTCACAATTTGTATGTAGTCATTGCGTGCTAGGAATATGGGACGAAATACTAAACTGTTGAATAATTTAGTACTCGACAACTTCAAATGGGGGGACTAGATACAGTATATAAAGTGTTTTCATTTCTAAACAGTAAATCAGATATGTATAAAAAATACCCTGAAATAAAAGGTGAAAAAAGATCACTTCATATGAAACATTTGATCTCAAATCCAAAATGCTGGAGTAAAAAGTCAAATTTAAAAAAAAAAGAATAGCGCCATTGTCCAACTGCAAACGTATTATCTAATGCTGGTGACCAAATTATTAAATACATGTATTCAAGCACATTAGGGTCCCTTGATCTAGAAAAGGGATGATAGTTTGCAATAAGAATCTATTCAGTGAAAAAGAAAATGTTTCATATTCAACATATGCCAACCCTTTCATGAATTTGCTCCCCAGTTAACCGCTGGCTCCTGAAAATGGATTAGTCTGTATTTGAGAATGAGGTGCTATTAGCGTAGAACTCAAATGGCCGCCTGCTTTCAGAGGAGCGACAGAGAGCTTGATTCACGGCCCATCCATCTACGACCATTCCCCTTCAGGGAATGAGAGCCTGAGTTCCCACCTTAGACCTCGCCATCATCCCTCCCTGAAAGTGGCACCCTTCTCTCCTCATCCTTCCATCTCTCCATCCATATGCCTGTGGAGTAGACCAGTCGTATTAAAACAAAGCACAGATTATTATTCTGCAGCCTTGTTTCCGTCTCTCCCGGGACTCCTGCTCTCGACGAAGCTGGGAAAAAAACATGAGGGGGTCTGTCTCCCTCGTTCATTAGCCAGTCGAACCCGGGGTCGCCCAGGCCCGCTCTCCGCACCACTGAGTGTAATTGAGGGCTGGCGCAAATAAATAAATGATAGGAGCGAGCGAGGGAGGGAGGGAGGGAGGGAAGGGGGACGGGCAGTGCCAGAATGTGTAATGAGTGTGGCCTCCCTGTCCTCCTCACCTGTGTGAGCTGAGCCACCTCAGAGCAGACATAGACTGTGAGCAGCATAGACGTTTAGACAGATATTACTGCCTATTACTACCATGGACCTAGTGTATAGAGATGTCTTAGTATGTGCTAATGGTAGATAAATATGCACACACACACATACACACACACCTACTCCTTAAATAGGGTTTGGTCAGTGCACCTCTCCGTTTGGACTGTTTTGTTTCGGAACCTATTTCGCCGGATCCAATAACTATCGTGGCATGAAACATATTTGTCACAAAATAATTGCGATCAAAATTCATTCGTGTTGCCTCTTCATTAATTCTCCTGTCCCAACAAAAAACATAATGTCAAAAATTAGATTTTCCGCACGGACCTAATATTCAACTAGTTGATTGGGTTGGATTTATGGTTTGCGCAACATTGTAACCTACTGTAGGCCTATGTGTGAAACCAACCGGTAGCGCTGGTTGTGTGAGACGTGCGCCTGTATCTCACATAACTAGATTGAGATTCACTTTTATGCTCTCTCCCTCTCTGCTCTGATAGACATGAGCCTGCAACTCTCATCTCTCCAGCGTTGCACGTCATCATTTATTTCCTTACAGAATCATAGTCGCGCGATGAATTATGAAGGAACTACAGCACCCTTAATAAATTGAAATACATTTGCCAGTTATATAATTATTACTGTCTGTTCAGAAAGTAATGAAATCATTCAGAATAGCCTACTACACCATGAGAAGGCCTATAATTTAGAGGATAAACAGCTTCTTTAAAAAAGCCTAGTTGTGGATTGAAGCCTAATAACAAGGAATAGCCTGCAGTCGGGAACACGTGGCAAATCTGTCAGTGAACAAACAGCATGCAGACAAAACAGGCCTTTCGCAATATTTCAACTATAATCGAGAAAAAACACCGGTTGGAAAGCAAATGGCTCCTGCTGAAAAGAGAAGACTATGCTGTAGGCCTTTTTACTTCCAAATATTGTTTTACTGCTCTATGCCACTACCAAGTACAACAAGAGCGAGATATGCATTTGTCACGAGCGCATCAGCCATCACCAGCGAGTGAGCTGCGCATCATTGGGGGAGTCAGTGAAACTGGAAAGCATCCTCGTCATATTGTAGCCTACAATGTCTCCACACACCTAGGACCAGGCTATTGATGGATTCAAGCCAAGGTCGTTTTTATTGTTCTCAGATTCTCAGATTCTCAGTGTCAAAGTAGCCTGCCATTTCGATCATTTGGGCAATATAAAAAAATATTTTGTCAATATCTCTAGTCATTTAAAATTACTTGCATGAATTGCATGAAATGTGTTTATCAAAACCCACATTTGTCCCGGACCCTATGCTACTAAAAATGTACCCAATGTGTGTAATCTTCTGTAAGTGCCTCTACTCTACTGCTCTATGCCACCACACAAATGTAATCATACGCACGCAATGCTTCATTATAAAGTTGTTGTTTTTTTCTCATGCGTTCTGGTACATCAGAACTTCAAGGGTTTAAAAGACCTTTGTCCGCTGGTCTACCTTGGCGTGCCTAAATAGCAGTGAAAATAAAATACTATTTTTAAAAAACAATACGTGCATTTTCCCAACAGAGATGTGTTTCCATCAAATTGACTTATTGGGGATAAAGGGTTGTGCGTGACGATGTAGTGCACAGAAAAATACCTTTTGCAGTTAAATCACCATGTACTGAATACAAATTACAAACTCATTGGGTTTCCATCACATTTTCAACTCTACTTGTGGTTTTCTCACAGAACAATGTGTGTTATAAAGCGAGTGTTCCCACTCTGGTATTGGCACGTGAGCTCTAGTCAACAGCTCATAGATAAAGAGTAGGGTATAGCCTTCATGAGGAAATTATTATGGACAAAAGAGCGAGCTTATTTTTAAATGTTAAACAGCATCCAAGCATCAATGATCATGTCACCACAATAAGACCCACCCTGTGAAGTTCATCATCATTTATTTCATCTGTAGTCTAATAAACTGCATACCACACAACACGCCATTGCGTGACTCCAAGTTTCCTTCGATATGATGGTTATTATATAAATATTGCCACATAAAAGCGTTTTCACCGCAATTTCTCGCATAAATCATTTGACAGAAAAAAGATCCTGAATTATCTAGCCTATTTTGTTTTCTCGACATTTGGAAAGTTTCCTGACACATATTCTGTTTCCATCAGCCAACGTTTGGATGGAAACCTGGTTAAAGTGGTGGTTTTAAGTCACCTCTCCTGACAGATTTTGACCTTGTTTATTGTGGTGTCAGTGTCTTCTACTAGCCAGGCAGCACTCCACTCAGAAGCGTCCTCATCGTCAGTCACTTTGGCACACAGCATTCTTTATGATGGAGCAATTGATCCACAAATCTTTACCCTTGCACCTTTCTCCCTGAGCGACCTTTATGAATTTGATTTCATGCCCATTGAACTGTTTTTTTTTCTCCCCTATTCTCACATGGAATGTTTGGAATGTCTTTCTTTGTGTTTTGCATTAAATTACCAGAAAGTAAGGCAAAAATGGGCAGTGTGCCCAGGTTTCTAATTATTTTCCAAGCTGGAATCACCCACTATATTCAATGAAATAAACTCATCCAGTACTTATCGCATGACTGAGTTGCCACTAAAGAAGGACATTGGCAATAAAATTGGCAAAGTTGTCAGTTATAAACCTCTGTCAGTTTCAGCGATTATCTCCATGGCCGTGTTCATCCGGCCCCAAGCCGACAACAAAAAGGCTTTCAAATATCTTAATTGGACCCAAAACAAACTGGAGGCAGCATTCACTGTTGTATGGGACTTTAACAAAATACTGTCTAACTCACGGAAATTATTCTCTTGACCACTGTTACACGCCTTTTCAACACTGGTATAAGGCCCACTCCATCCTCCTTTCCGCAAATGCGACCATGACTGCATCTTGCTTCTCCCCCCTACAAACAAAAACTCTAGAGGGAAGTTTCGGTGGTCAGGTCTGTACAGCATTGGTCTGACCAATCAGAATTCACACTCCAAGACTGTTTTGATCACGTGGACTAGAATATGTTCTGGGTTCCTCTGGAGAAAACATCAATGAATATTGCCAGCTCAAAAAAAATACACAGATGACATGTTACTGATAGTGACTTTGAACACGTTCCTGAATCAAAAACCATGGATTGATAGGAGCCTTATAGGAAAACTAAAGGAGAGAGATGCTGCTTATAGACAGGGCAATGTGACTGGGGTCAATAGTTTGGTTAAACAGTACAAATACAACCTAGGCAGATCGATCAAGATGGTGAAACACAAGTATAGTGGCAAAGTGGAGGAGAAATTCAGGGGGGGACACAAGGCGTGTGTTACAGGGGCTCCTAAGACGGCATCCGTAGCCGTGCCCTCAGAGCATGTGCAGACCAGCTGGCTGTTGGGTTCTCTGACATTTTCAATCTCTCACTATCATCCCCGTGCCCAAGAAAGGGAAAATAACTGAACTGAAAAACTACCGACCAGTAGCACTCACTCCTGTCATCATGAAGTGCTTCGAGAGGCTAGCCAAAAATCATATCACCTCCTCCTTAAACGACACACTCAACTCTCTCCAATTCGCCTACTCTCCTGACAGATCCACGAATGAGGCAATCACTATTGCAGTGCACACTGTCCTTACCCACTTGGACAAAAGGAATGCATATGTGAGGATGCTGTTCATCGACTGCAGCTCGGCCTTCAATACCATAGTGCCCCACGGCCCTGTATCTGAACTCCTCCCTATGCAACTGGATCATGGACTTCCTGACAGGCCGTCCCCAGGTGGTGAAGGTAGGCAATATTACCTCCTCAACAGTGATTCTCAACACAGGGGCCCTACAATGGTGCCTCCTCAGTCCCCTCCTGTACTCCCTGTATACCCACTACTGCATGGCCTCACACAGTTACAACTCCATCATCAAGTTTGCTGATTAGCAACAGCGAAGAGACAGCCTACAGGGAGGAGGTATGCACTCTGACAGCGTTGTGCCAGGTAAACAACCTCTCCCTCAGCGTTAGCCAAATAAAGGAGCTGATTGTGGACTTCAGGAGGAACCAAGCTAGACACACCCCTATCCTCATCAACAGGTCTGCCGTGGAGACGGTCAAGAACTTTAAATTCCTCAGCGTCTCAGAGAAGCTGAAATGGTCTAACCACACGGACACCATGGCGAAGAAGGCACGACAGCCACTCTTCAACCTCAGGATGCTGAAGAAATTCAGCCTGCCCCCAAGGGCCCTCACAGTGTTCTACAGGAGCACCATTGAGAGCATACATTCAGGCTGCCTGGTATGGCAACTCCACTGCTGTGGACCGCAAGACGCTTCAGAGGGTGATATGTGCAGCCGAATGCACCATTGGTAGCACACTACCTGCCCTATAGGAAACCTATAACACCAGGTGTCGCAGGAAGGCCAGAAGATCATATGGGACTGCAGCCACCCAAGCTATGCCCTGTTCTCCCTGTTTCAATCACTCAGACGTGGGGCAGTACAGGAGCATCATGGCAAAAACTGGAAGACTGGCCAATAGTTTCTACCATCAGACCATCAGGCTACTGAACAGCTACCACCAGTCAGCTACCTGCTCCCCACTACTCCCCCTATGGACCCCCCCCACCCCCACCGGACTTTTACTCTGCCCCCACCCCAACGATATTCATCAATGTTGCAGTTGTTAATATGTATATTATAGATTATTTTAAATTATAATTGTTATTGTTTTTATTTCACTTGGTTCCACCGCCTCTCAACAGTCTTTACTCTAGTTTGTGAGTGCTTTTGGTGACAAGCCGAATTTCTTCAGCCTCCTGAGGTTGAAGAGGCGCTGCTGCGCCTTCTTCACGATGCTGTCTGTGTGGGTGGACCAATTCAGTTTGTCTGTGATGTTTTTGCCGAGGAAGTTAAAACTTACTACCCTCTCCACTACTGTTCCATCGATGTGGATAGGGGGGTGTTCCCTCTGCTGTTTCCTGAAGTCCACAATCATCTCCTTAGTTTTGTTGACGTTGAGTGTGAGGTTATTTTCCTGACACCACACTCCCAGGGCCCTCACCTCCTCCCTGTAGGCCGTCTCGTCGTTGTTGGTAATCAAGCCTACCACTGTTGTGTTGTCCGCAAACTTGATGATTGAGTTGGAGGCGTGCATGGCCACACAGTCGTGGGTGAACAGGGAGTATAGGAGAGGGCTCAGAACGCACCCTTGTGGGGCCACAGTGTTGAGGATCAGCGGGGTGGAGATGTTGTTGCCTACCCTCACCACCTGGGGCCGGCCCGTCAGGAAGTCCAGTACCCAGTTGCACCTCTTCTTACCAGAAAGATGTTTGTTTCTATCGGCGCGATGCGTGGAGAAACCAGCTGGCTGCACCGACTCCGATAGCGTCTCTTCAGTGAGCCATGTTTCCGTGAAGCAAAGAGCGTTTCAGTCTCTGATGTCCCTCTGGAATGCTACCCTTGCTCGGAATTCATCAACCTTGTTGTCAAGAGACTGGACATTGGCGAGAAGAATGCTAGGGAGTGGTGCACGATGTGACCGTCTCCGGAGTCTGACCAGAAGACCGCCTCGTTTCCCTCTTTTACGAAGTCGTTTTTTTGGGTTGCCGGCTGGGATCCATTCCGTTGTCCTGGGTGAAAGGCAGAACACAGGATCCGCTTGGCAAAAGTCATATTCTTGGTTGTACTGATGGTGAGTTGACACTGCTCTTATATTCAGTAGTTCTTCTCGACTGTATGTAATGAAACCTAAGATGACCTGGGGTACTAATGTAAGAAGTAAGACGTAAAAAGACAAAAACTGCATAGTTTCCTAGGAACGCGAAGCGAGGCGGCTATCTCTGTCGGCGCCGGAAGTAGAGATGTGTTGTAGGTGAACAGATTATCTCCACATGTGTATTTCCCACTGTAAAGCATGGAGGAGGAGATGTTATGGTGTGGGGGTGCTTTGCTGGTGACACTGTCTGTGATTCATTTAGAATTTAAGGCACACTTAACCAGCATGGCTACCACAGCATTCTGCACCGATATGCCTTCCCATCTGATTTGGCTTAGTGGGACTATCATTTGTTTTTCAACAGGACAATGACCCAACACACCTCCAGGCTGTGTAAGGGCTATTTTACCAAGAAGGAGAGTGATGGAGTGCTGCATCAGATGACCTGGCCTCCACAATCCCTGTCCCCAACCAAATTGAGATGGTTTGGGATGAGTCGGACAGTGAAGTGAAGGAAAAGCAGTCAACAAATGCTCAGCAAATGTGGGAACTCCTTCAAGACTGTTGGAAAAGCATTCCAGGTGAAGCTGGTTGAGAGAATGCCAAGAGTGTGCACAGCTGTCATGAAGGCAAAAGAGTGGCTAGTTGAATAATCTCAAATATAACATATATTTTGATTTGTTTAACACTTTTTTAGGTACTACATGATTCCATATGTGTTATTTCATAGTTTTGCTGTCTTCACTATGATTCTACAATGTAGAAAATAGTAAAAATGAAGAAAAACCCTTGAATGAGTAGGTGTTCTAAAACTTTTCTCCGGTACTGTATATAGTGCTATTTCTATATCTATTGTTGTTGTTTTACCATTTTCATTAGTTTCATTATTTTATTTAACTTAGTCCTGTATGTTGGAGCTCAGAGCTTAAGATTTTCACTGTACCCTGCAATCACACGTGTGACTATTAAACACTCAGAATCTGAATCTGAAACTGTAACCCTCGATTTCCATAATGTGGAAGTTTTCCTCACCGTTTGAACAATAGGCTGTCAGCACAGGGTGTGAGAGGGGTGACGTTGCTATACGCTGTCTGTGTGTCCGTGACAAGACTACGTCCGTGGAGCAAGGCCAGCTGGACGCCTCTGCCGTGCCGTGACGCAGCGTAGTCTGGACAAATCATCGATCATTCTCTTCCCTGGCCGTGGGTCTCGGACAGAAGACAGGGTCAGACCTGCGCCCTGAGACAGGCTCTGCCGAGAACACTCACAAGCCGACAGGATCCACCATTCCACACATGCCAAAATAACTGGCAGGGATAAAGCCAGGGATATCAGTGCCACATTTTATGGAGGAATGTAATGTTCTTTTATTAAACAGACTTCACTTCCTCGTGGTATATCAGACCCCAGCAGTAAGTTTACTGATAAGCCTGTGTTTCTTATTTGTTTTAATACTCAGTGGTAATAGGACATGATCTACTTATGTACATACAGTATACACAACGATCAAGTCAAAATGAGATGATATCACACCTATTAGAATATGTGGGCTGGGTGGTAGCCTAGCGGTTAAGAGTTTGGGCCAGTAACCGGAAGGCTGATGGTTTGAATCCCTGAGCTGACTAGGTGAAATATGTCAATGTGCCGTTGAGCAAGGCACTTAACCCTAATTACTCCTGTAAGTCGCTCTGGATAAGAGTATCTGCTAAATGACTGAAATGTAAGATATGTACACTGAGTATACCAATCATTAGGGACACCTTCCTGATATTGAGTTGCACCCCCCTTTTGCCCTCAGAACAGCCTCAGTTCGCTGGGGCATGGACTCTACAAGGTACAAGAGCATTCCACAGGGACGCTGGCTTGTGTTGACTTCAATGCTTCCCACGGTTGTGTCAATTTGGCTGGATGTCCTTTGGGTGGTGGACCATCCTTGATACACACGGAAACTGTTGAATGTCACAAACCCAGCACCTTTGCAGTTCTTGACGCAAACCAGTGTGCCTGGCACCTACTACCATACCCCATTTAAAGGCACTTAAATATTTTGTCTTGCCCAATTTCCCTCTGAATGGCATACAGATACACGCCATGTCTCAATTGTCTCAATGTTTAAAAATCCTTTGTTTACCTGTCGCCTCCTCTTACTCTACACTGACTGAAGTGGATTTAAGTGACATCAATAAGGGATCATAGCTTTCACCTGGATTCACCTGGTCAGTCTATGTCATGGAAAGAGCAGGTGTTCCTAATGTTTTGAACACTCAATGTATGTCTTCTCTATGCAATATTCAAACACATCCCCAGACAGGTTTAACACATGTAGATGATCCAAATTACAAGGCTTTAAGACACTAGAGGTTGGCCATCCTTAGTAATAGGAGAGTAGAGTTAAAGGTGCAGTCAACTGTTATTCTCTGTCAAAAGTGCTGCACCTGACACACAGATCACCATAGCGTATTACCACATGTCCAAAGATACTGCGTATTCATTTCCTAATGTTGCCCTCACACGCAAACATTAAACATCTTGTATTTATTTGGTCAATTCCACTAACAAGGTTGCATTGGGGCAAGTTTGTTTCAAAGAGGACCAGTGGGTGACATTTAAATATACAGTTAGAGGGGAAGTGTCATCCCGTTTGTACACTAGGACAGATGTGACCTAGAAACAGTAGTTAATGTGTGGTTTACTCCCTCAGCAGTCCCAGTTAGTCACACAGAGCGAGTGTGTGTGGCAGGTTGACTGTGTAGCAGTGTGGTAGAATGTGTGGCAGGGGTCAGGGCAGCCTGGTGGGGTGGCAGGGACCCAGGGATGGTGTGACGAGGCACAGCTGGCGGAGAGGGGACCAGAGGGTGCATATATCTAGCCTCCCTCAGCTGCTGCCAAAACACACACACATCGTCAATTAACTTTCTTTGCACCACCATTTCCCAGTATCTACAGCAAGATGACAACAACCACTGTCAACATTACGTAACAGGCAATTAGCACCAGTGTCTTTCTTCCCCAAATCATTTGACTGGCGGGGACAGCAACTGAGAAGGCAGTGGCAGCCAGTGTTGTGTTCAAGACCACCTAAAGCGAGACTGATTCAAGACCACGACCGGAGCAAATAGAGTCCGAGTCAAGACCGGGGGGGGGTGTTGAAGAGTTGAAAATGTCCAGTATTTCTGTGTCATTATGTCATAACAATATATGGACTCAGAATTGTGGAAAAAGCTGAGGGAAAGTAGAGCCACTCTACTAATTATTACTAACCCAAACACAGTGGGGAACATTGGGCCTTCTACACCTTCAGAGAGGGCTAAGGATTTATAAAATCATGATTATAATAATATCATAACAATGATAATTATATAATTTTTTCAATTATGTTCTGATTTAATCTGGTCAGTTTTTGTTGGAAAGGAAAGGGTTAATACTGAAGATTTAAAAAAATATCCAATCAGGGTTTTTCTTTGCTGGACTCTGGAGAGATAAATCTAGATAGCAAAGTCCAACATTACTTAGGCCATCAGAAGCTAGATAAAGGCATCTGGCATTCAACTGTATTAGTGCAACATTTTGGAGTGACAGTGGAGTCAACCAATCACATTTTGAATTAATAACAAGAGACCAGATATGGACATTTTCATGTTTTCATAAATTCTTAGAATGTTTAGGAATTACGTATACTTAGGCATTTGTTGAAATTCTATAGCATTATAGAGTTGGAATGCAGCCGTGCATTTGGACAATTAGTAGACACTGCAGTAAATAAAACCGAATGAAAACATCTGTCTTCTCCAGGACTGGAGTCTACACAGACCGGTGTGCTATAGCCAATCAGCGCTACAGAGTCCTTTATACAAACAAGCCATTTGCCTTATGGGACAGCCATCATTCACTTTGAACGGGACTGTGTGTTTACAGGTAGTAACAACAGTGAGACTTCAGATCACTAGAACACATTTGCCAAAAGTCACAAAATACACCTGAATGGACTTCTGCAAATATGTAAATACCACGGGAGTCCTCTTACATTTGGGAACTTTACAGTCCTGTTGATCAAACAACCATGAAAAGGTAAGCTCTCTCTCCCTCAGTTATGCACATCAATAACAACAAGATCAACAACTCACAATTGTAGCCTCCTCGTCCTTCTGCAGATTGCTTGCCAATGCATGCTTGTCCCAACCAAGCACCGAAGTTAACTGGCTAAAGTTGGCTAGCTTGCTAGCTAGCTACTTCCAGACACAAATGAGAGAACACCTCACTCTGACCATTTTACTCGCCATAGTAGAGCTGGTTAGGCTGTTTACATGTTATCTAGAGCGTTCTTGACCAGCTATTACCTTGTTGCCTATGTTTACTGATACCAGTCATATTCAGCAGGTGTTGTGCGTTCATAAATTCATAAGTTGGTCTGCGCTCTGAAACACTCAGACGAGAGTGCTCTGAAATTGGAGTAGATAGCCAGAGTGAATTTGCAAAGAAAAGAGATAGGCTAACTGTATAACAGTTGTTCAAGTTCTTGCTAGATAACCAAATGACACCTGCATCTCTAGCTGTGTATAGCTACCGAAAAACGATATGAGGGGGAAAAGTCAGTCACTCACTCACTCCTCCAATGGCATGACATGACATCCTCCTAGCAGCTAGCTAGCTATCTAGCTACTGTTAGCTTGCTACATAAATAGATAAGCTAGCCTATTAGCCACGTTATGACTGGCTTGTGATTCTTGCCCTTGCTAGTTTGATTGTATTGACATTCCCAGCCTTAATTACATTAGTCTTAGTTTTTGTCCAGAATACTGAGTCATTGAAACTGAAACAGTGCATCCAGAATGGAGGCAGCAAACAATGTACCAGGCCAGCTGTGATTTACAACCTGAACCTACCAAGAAATGTATTGGTGAATTATATTAATCATACATTGAACTGCATCCATCGATTCTAACAACAATGCCTTAGTGTACGTAATGGAACAATGAGTTAAATATATAAACTATTTTTAAAACCTCTTATAAAGTTAGTTTTATAGCATAAACTGGGAATTTGATATGTTTAAATGCTGTCAGTTCCACTTTAAACTTTAGGTCACTGGATACTTTGTGTGCCAAACATGAAACGTTTTTTTCCCTCTCAAAATCACACCTTTTTTCTAAGAAAAAACACACACATTTGATGGTCTAAGTCGACAAAAATGCTTAAACCACATCTATCTGATTGGGTTGGACTGTCAGGGCCTGGCCTCTGTCCACCCAGGCCCATGATGACAATTGAAAGGGGGATAGCTAGTCAGTTGTCCAACTAAATGTGTTCAACTGAAATGTGTCTTCTGCATTTAACCCAACCCCTCTGAATCAGAGAGGTGCAGGGGGCTGCCTTAATCAACATCCACCTTTTCAGCACCTGATGAACAGTGGGTTAACTGCCTTGTTCAGGGGCAGAACAACATTTTTTTTTACCCTGTCATTTTAGGAATTCAATCCAGCAACCTTCCAGTTACTGGCCCAAGGCTCTAACCACTAGGCTACCTGTGTACGTCACGAATAGTCTACTAAACAACACTGGTTTGCATGCCCATTGTTGCCTTAGTTAAAACGTCTTCCCTACCCTACAGTCTACCTATGTCATTCTTCTGTGAGCTGCTCCATGACAAAACCAGTTGAGAGCTGCACACACTTTCTGTCTGCAGAGGATATTCAACTGAAACTAGGCTGTGTGTGCTGGTTGCATGGGAATATATTTCACCTGCTTTGCGATTGTGTAGGCTACTTTGTGCATGATTTCTCCATTGTACTACATAATTGATAAGTCGTAGGCCTCCACTACACTAATTAGTTATGCATCAGTAGGGATTAAGGAATGAGTATAAGCAATGCCCACTGAATGAAAAAGTGGATATATGGTTTATACCTGCATATACTCTCCAAGACACCACTGGACCTTTGTGTTTTACAGAAAGTGCCCTCTCCTACATGAGTGCGCTGGAATTACGGTTGCTGTCCTTTCAGAATTGTGAACCTGTCCCACACTGAAGGCCTATTGGTTCTCTACTGTACAAACATGTCTATAATAGATATAAAGGCTGTTATGATATTCATGTTTCAAGAAAGGAGTGTACAATGCCTTCGGAAAGTATTCAGACCCCTTGACCTTTTCCACATTGTTACATTACAGCCTTATTCTAAAATGGATCATTTTATAAATAAAAATCATCAGCAGTCTTCACACAATACCCCATAATGACAAAGTGAAAACAGGTTTTTACATTTTTGTAAATGTATTTAAAAAATATATATATATATATCTGATTAACATTAGTATTCAGACCCTTTGCTATGAGACTTCGAAATTGAGCTCAAGGACATTTGTTTTCATTGATTATCCTTGAGATGTTTCTACAACTTGATTGGAATCCACCTGTGGTAAATTAAATTGTTTGGACATGATTTGGAAAGGCACACACCTGTCTATATAAGGTCTTACAGTAGACAGTTTATTTCAGAGCAAAAACCAAGCCATGAGGTCAAAGGAGTTGTCCGTAGAGCTCCGAGACAGGATTGTGTCGAGACACAGATCTGGAGAAGGGTACTAAAAAATGTCTGCAGCATTTTACGTCCCCAGGAACACAGTGGCCTCCATCATTCTTAAAAAGAAGAAGTTTGGAACCACTAAGTGTTAGGTATGCATAACTGTCTGTAAGGGAGTCAGACGCAGGAGAGCAGAAGTTGGGGAGCCAAATGAGACTTTTATTTCGTGAACAAAACACACGGCACTAAGAATACTAAACACAATATGGGTTGACATAACCCAGCGCAAACCAGTCTAGCGTGCACATACACGAAACAACAAACAATTCCACAAACAAACCTGGGGGGGGAACAGAGGGTTATATACACATCTAATACTGAGGGAAATGAAACCAGGTGTGTAGGAAAACAAGACAAATGGAAAAATGAAAGGTGGATCGGCGATGGATAGAAAGCCGGTGACATCGCCCACTGAACACCGCCCGAACAAGGAGTGGACCCGACTTTGGAGGAAGTCGTGACACTAAGACTCTTCCTAAAGCTGGCCGCTTGGCCAAACTGAGCAATCGGGGGAGATTGCTCAGAATGACCAACGGTTTCTTGGTCACCGAGTACAAAATGTATCCGACACAGAGACAAGACCAAGGCACTCAATATCTGGTCTCGAGACAGGACTCGTTCTCGAGTACTACAACACTGGTGGCAGCCATCTTGGGTCAAGTGAATCCATGGACACTAAGAGGGAAACAGCAGGGGTTAGGTGGTGTTCAGTTGTAGGCAGCTTCCTTTTCCCTGTTATCATCTCCTTTAAAAAGGCTGGGGGCCAAACACTTGCTAATCAAATTCAATCAAATAGATTATGCTCACAAGACTATATTGCTTATAACATCAAGGTGGATCAATGTCATTGTGTCTTAAATTCATCATTAGACTTCAAATGTTAAAGAAGATCCTGGACGTTTCTCTGACAGGGTATCAGTGGGGAACATGGAGAAAGTGTCCAGCAATGACAAAACACTTTGTTCTAACACTATCAACAAGTTTTGTACACTTTAAAGGTAGACTCAGCAAAATTACTGGAGATATTGAAATGGGCGAGATGCAACACTTCGCTCTCACACGGTCAGACACATTATCTGTGCATGTGCACTGGTTAGCTTCATGCTGTTAACAGCGTGGAAGCCAGGGCACCAAAACAGCTGAGAAGGTGAGCCTCGCGCTTCAACGCTCTTAGTTGTGGAAATTGACCCACTATGCTGTTAACTTTCTGAATCTACGTCATATTGCTGTGTCTACTTTTAAACAATTCAGTATAAGAGACCTGTATAATTTTCAAACCAAGTTCAAGCGATAAAGGAGCATAATCTGAGTCTTTCAGTTCTTCAGTTCTGCAGCTCATAGTCTCTGTGTACATATCCACTCACATGAGTGTGCCTAATTGCTAAGGTGTGGTCTTTCCACCCAGCTCTAATTAAACCTCACGTTGTTACCACTGACCCATGAGTCTTTTTGTATTTGCACATGGGATAGCTGAGTTGGGTCTAATTCAGCCAAACTAATCAAATGGGTTTCTATTGCTCATTAAAAGGCCTCATCTGCCATGCGGTGTGCAGTCTCTAACCTTTGAGAGTGGCCACGTGGGAGATGTCATCTCATTTGTATACTGTGCATGTAAGTGGAGGTGTTAAAGGGCAAGCAAACAGCACTCTGTGTAGACTGGAGTTTAAGGAGTGTCATTATCCATGACTGTTTCCCCTGACTCTCCCAAATGAGCCCCTTAGCAGCATTGGCTCAGACTCTGTAAGTGGTGCCAAGTGTAGATTAATTACAGCAACTGTAGCTTGATGTGTGTACTTCAGAAACGATAATCAAAGGGATGCATTGTGTTCCACAACACGCCAAAGTCTGGCCATTGATATATATATTTTTTTCAGATTTTAAACACGATACACAAATAGGCATCTTACTGTAGCCTACTCATGATATTGCCATGGTCCCTCTCCCTTGTCTCTCTCTTTTCTTGAATATTAAGTGGCTGGCGGGATCATCTGTGTGGTGCCACTAAAGTGGTGAATGTCAAGAAGCGATGGTGATGGCAGAAGGAGCTTTAGAGTGGTGATTATGTGTCGGAGCTGGGCAAAAGAACGCGGCCCATTTCAGGAGAATGATGGGAATCTCTTGATAGAAGCCGTGCACCCCACAGTCCACTCTGATGCCCTGGGGGTGGCAATGTTGGGTGATGGATTCTCTGCCCTGTGTAGCTGCCTTCTTATGAATAAGGCCCATGAATGTGACACATCTGAGAAACAGTGGCTCCCCATTCCGTCTGATTAACAGGATCCTGGGTTTAAATCAATTGGAGCTGAGCGCAGAGCAGACACATAACTCAGCCACTATGCCTCTGTCTCAGTGGTGGACACTGCCAGGTTACTGTGGGTATCAGAGGAACCAGAAACATTTTGTGTGTGAGGTTAAAAGGGTGTAATAGTTTGTAATATTGACTCTGTGGCTACTGTATCAATCCCAACTGAAGGTTTTCAGAGAAGTTATACAGGACACTGTGAAAATATAGGACACTGTGAAAATATAGGACACTGTGATTTTGAACTCCTCTGCTCACTCCACAGTCCCACATCAAGGTCAGAGACTCCAACCCATGTTCGTTTTCCTCTGGTGATTTTACATCCAGGCTTCTCAATGCTGTGTCTGTGTACCGTATCACTCACCACAGAGCTTTATAGAAGAGATTTTACACTGAGGTTTTACATTTTCATTTCAAAAGCCAAGGACTTGAGTCTCTCTCTAGCCGTCACGACCAATCTTTCACACAGCGCCTTATTGAGACGACACTGAATCAAAACAGTACAACCTCAACATAGAGACTCACGGCAGTGGACAAGCTGCCGTAGCACTCCCAGCCCCAGCAGCAAACACGCACTGAGGCAGAATGCTCCATGATTCACTACTACAGGTTGTCCAAATATTTGCTGTGAAAGCATATACAGATATAGGATCTTAATCTGACCAGTATTGTCACAGCAAAAAGATCTTGCAGCAACAGGAATTTAACATTAGTCCATAACGTTGCTTGATCTGTGGTTAAGCCATTATCTGGCCAAAATTAGACTACATTAAAGTGGAAACTGTTAACATAACCATGTGTTTGTGCGAGTGTTCTGTGAATTTTGCTCATCTATATTTGCAGGAAAATTTGCTTCAACAAAAAAGTGATCAAATTATGATCCCACTCCTGTAAAGCGGGACATTTATAGGTGGAAATGTATCCTTTTTGGAAACGGGCAGGCATTTCAGCAACTGTTTTAAGCTGACCTGGTGATTCTGTAGGGTTTATTCAGCCGGGCCTGATGTCTTCAAATTGAGACAGAATTGTTCAAATTCATTAGAAGAGTTTGATAACTTCTACGCTTGGTAGTGGGTTTCTAAATGCCTGTATAAGCTGGTGTCTGGGGATTGGTCCTTTGAAAGGGCCTCAAAGCAGGGACATCAGAGCCCAGTGGAGAACCACAGGAATCCTCAGCATACTGATATCCTGCATCTCAGTCCCTTCTGAGAACTGAAAGTCACAGGACGTGGACGGTTACTGATTCAGACGATGTCTACTCTGGAATCAAGAGCAATGACTGCTGGCTTTGTTGTACCATTAGAATGTACTCCCAACCTCCCTCCCAGAAAGAGAAGTGAACGGTAGATAGAGAAAACCCAGGTGGCCAGAGCAACAATAGTTGATAAAAACCTACATGAGCTGACTTTGAATAGTAATACATGTCACAGAAACAAAAGATACAGTACACCTGCTACCCTTACTTGTGTTCTTTTTCAGTGTGTCTTATTTGGAGACGGAAGGATGTGACAATGATTGGATCCGAAATTAGGAACATTTGTGGTGAAGGGAAATGATAAATAGTAAATGATCTGCATCTTTCACTTCTTGTTTTCTTCCATTAACATATCTCCCATACAATCTCCTTGTGCCCTTCTGCTTTTGTAGAATGCGACCTTTAGCAGCCTTTGAAATAAACAGGGTAAACAGATAAGAACGGGTTGAAAGTTTGTTTGCTTTGATATTTTCACTCAAGTCGGATGAGAATGTCAGTCATGACGTATTTGATCAAATGCAAATGGCAAAAAAGTGTAAGTTATTAAATAGAGATTTTGTATTTCATCATATTTCAGTTAGTTTTTGTAAATCTGAAACTAAAAGTAAATTGTAACAGAGAGAGAGAAAAAAACAAAGATGAAAGTTAAAGAGCCACAATCGAAAAACCAACTTCTCTGTTTGAAAACGACCTATGTGCAATCGATATAAGTCAGAAACATTTATTCATTTATTTTATTCTAGAAAATGTACTACAAAGTGTAAAAAGGATAATTTTGGTCATGAAGGAATCCTACATCTCACAAATAACCACAATTCGTAATCACCAATTCCCAAGTAATCACCAATTTACAAGTAATCACCAATTCGTAGTGCAGCTAAAGGCTACTCGATTGTAATGCCCAACATGAGGGTGTGGAATGCACACTGACCATGGTAAATTTGGTTTGACTTTGGATACCCCTATGGCAGAAGCTAAGTACCATCAGGAAAATGCACAATGTACATGGGACAATATTTTTATGTTTCAATAGCTCCAAATTTCAACGACTTAAAAACCTAACATCAACAATAAATTGTATAAATTCATATACAACATATTGAAAGCATTTAATGACAAAACTAAAAGGTGTACAACATGAAAATATTGTTCCATTTAAATTGTGTATTTCATTGATGGTCCCTAACTAACCCCACAGATAGGCTATCCAAAGTCAAACCAACTTTGCCACAATCGCACACCGGCGCTGAAGTTAACTCGTGAAAGAAGTTGGCTAGCTTGCTACTTCCATACACAATACCTGTTTAGACATTTTCAAGTTACCTTGAAGTGATTGACTAACTGTGTACTGTTTTGGCAGAGTGAATGTACAAACGCTTCGCACGTGCGAATGCACACACAAGAGACATTCACATCGAAGCACGCCTCTGTGACCCAAATCTCATTCTCAGTCGCATTTCCTAATGAGGAGGATTGAAACCATGGCAAAATGAGTCATTTCAGCCCCCTTTAAAAACTATTTTCAGGATTGTTTCCTGTTATATTGATGCAACCTACAGAAAACGACAATGGGTTTTTTTCTTCATTTTTTTGTCTTTTTCGATCTTGTCTCATCACTGCAACTCCCCAACGGACTCGGGAGAGGCAAAGGTTGAGTCAAGCGTCCTCTGAAACATGACCCGCTAAAACAGTACTTCCCCACCCGCTTAACCCGGAAGCCACCTGCACTAATGTGTCAAAGGAAACTCCGTTCAACTGACGACTGAAGTCAGCCTGCAGGCACCCGGCCACCACAAGGAGTCTCTAGATCGTGATGAGCCAAGTAAAGCCCCCCCGGCCAAACCCTCCCCTAACCCGGACCACACTGAGCCAATTGTGCACTGCCCTATGGGACTCCCGGTCACGGGCGGTTGTAACACAGTCTGGGATCTGCGGGGTCGGTTTGGTCAAGGTGCTCAGTCACCCTCTCTGCTGATTGATTAATCTTCTCTGAATCAAGTGTTATTTCATTGAATTTCACAGCATCATTCACACAATATTTGTCACTATATTGAACATGTTTTTCCTTTACTTTCAGACAACTACATCCCTGTGTGTACAGGGGGCCAGAGTCAGAGTCTGTCAGATGTGTGTGTACTGGTAGCGAAGTCAGGTGCAGGAGAACAGAGATTCGTGAACAGGCGCACACTTTATTTAGGCAAAGTGCAAAATGCGCAAAACAGTGACAAGAATTATGTTTAACAATAAACATCTTTGTGAAAAAAATAACACGAAAAAACCAAGCCGGTATGGCTCATCAACAATACTTACGTAACACAAACAATCTTACACATGATGGACATGATGGGGAACAGAGGAATGAATACATGTAGATTTTTGGGGAATGAAAACCAGGTGTGCAGGGAACAAGACAAAACAAATGGATACATGAAAAATGGAGCGGCGGTGGCTAGAAAGCCGGTGACGTCTACCGCTGAACGCCTCACGAACAAGGAGAGGAGCAGACTTCAGCCGAAGTCGTGAGAGTACCCCTTTCTCCCATGCACGGCTCCAGCGGGGCGACGGTGGAGTTCCCACAGCAGTTCAGGGTCCAATACATCAGCCACCGGAACCCAGCACCTCTCCTCCGGACCGTACCCCTCCCACTCCACGAGGTACTGAAGGCCCCTCACCCGACGCCTCGAATCCAGGATGGAACGGACGGAGTACGCCGGGACCTCCTCGATGTCCAGAGGGTGCGGAGGAACCTCCCGCACCTCAGACGACTGGAGCGGACCAGCTACCACCGGCCTGTGGAGAGACACATGGAACGAGGGGTTAATATGGTAATCGGGGGGAAGCTGTAACCTTAACATACCTCGTTCACTCTTTGAATGGCCCCACAAACCGCAGGCCCAGCTTCAGACAGGCCAGGCGGAGGGGCTGGTTTCGGGTCGAGAGCCAAGGGAACACCGGGGCCTCACTGTGGTGACGGTTCGCGCTGGTCTTTTGGCACAGTGTGCCCTGCTGGAGGTGCCCATGGGCGGCTTCCTAGGTCTCTTCCGCGCGCCGGAACCAATCGTCCACCGCAGGAGCCTCAGTCTGACTTTGATGCCACGGTGCCAGAACCGGCTGGTACCCCAATACACACTGAAAGGGAGGGAGGTTAGTGGAGGAGTGGAGGAGCGAGTTCTGCTCCATCTCTGCCCAGGGCATGAACACCGCCCACTCCCCCGGCCGGTCCTGGCAATAGGATCGCAGAAACCTGCCCACATCCTGGTTCACTCTCTCCACCTGCCCCTTACTCTCAGGGTGAAAACCCGAGGTGAGGCTGATCGAGACCCCCAAACATTCCATGAACGCCATCCAGACTCTCGAAGTGAACTGGGGACCTCGATCAGACACTATAACCTCAAGCACCCCGTAGTGCCGGAAGACATGTGTAAACAGGGCCTCCACAGTTTGTAGGGCCATAGGGAGACCGGGCAGGGGAGGAGATGACAGGACTTAGAGAAACGATCCACAACGACCAGGATTGTGGTGTTTCCCTGTGAGGGAGGAAGATCCTTTAGAAAATCCACCGACAGGTGTGACCAAGGCCGTTGTGGAACGGGTAAGGGGTGTTACTTACCTCTGGACAGGTGTCTAGGAGCCTTACACTGAGCACACACCGAGCAGAAGGAAACATAAACCCTCCCGTCCCGAGCCAAGGTGGGCCACCAGTACTTCCCAGTCAGACAGCTCACCGTCCGACCGATCCCCGGATGACCAGAGGAGGGTGACGTGTGGGACAATAGATCGGCCGGTCACGGACAGCAGACGGAACGTACAGATGCCCGACGGGACACTGGAGGGGAGCGGGCTCGGTACGCAAAGCCTGCTCAATGTCCGTGTCCAGCTCCCACATGACTGGCGCTACCAAGCAGGAGGCCTGGAGAATGGGAGTCTGATCCATGGGCCGCTCCTCTGTATCATACAGCCAGGACAGTGCGTCTGCCTTCACATTCTGGGAACCTGGTCTGTAGCCCTTGGTAAACACAAAACAGGTGAAAAACATGGCCCACCTTGCCTGGCGAGGGTTCAGTCTCCTCGCTGCCCGGATGTACTCCAGGTTGCGGTGGTCAGTCCGGATGAGGAAAGTGTGTTTAGCCCCCTCAAGCCAATGTCTCCACTCCTTCAAAGCCTTAACCACAGCCAACTGCTCCCGGTCCCCTACATCTTAGTTCCGCTCCACCGTGCTGGGCTTCCTCGAGAAGAAAGCACAGGGGCGGAGCTTCGGTGGCGTGCCCGAGCGCTGAGAGAGCACGGCTCCTACCCCAGCCTCGGACACGTCCATCTCCACTATGAATGCCAAAGAGGGATCAGGATGGGCCAGCACGGGAGCCGAGGTAAACAAAGCCCTCAGGTGGCCAAAAGTCCTGTCCGCCTCAGTCGTCCATTGCAAATGTACCGGTCCCCCCTTCAGCAGTGAGGTAATGGGAGCAGCAACCTGGCCAAAACCTAGACACATCTCCGGTAGTAATTTGCAAACCCTAGAATCCGCTGCACCTCCTTTACCGTGGTGGGAGTCGGCCAATTACGCACGGCTGCAATGCGGTCACTCTATCTCCACCCCTGATGTGGAAATGAGATACCCTAGGAAGGAGACGGCCTGCTGAAATAACAGGCATTTCTCAGCCTTGACATACAGGACATGCTCCAACAGTCGTCCAAGTACCTTACGCACCAAGGACACATGCTCGGCGCGTGAAGCGGAGTATATCAGAATGTCGTTGATATATACCACTACACCCTGCCCGTACAGGTCCCTGAAAATCTCATCTACGAAGGATTGGAAGACTGATGGAGTATTCATCAACCCGTACGGCATGACGAGGTACTCATAATGCCCTGAGGTGGTACTAAAAGCCGTCTTCCACTCGTCTCCCTCCTGGATACGCACCAGATTGTAAGCACTCCTGAGATCCAGTTTAGTGAAGAAAGGCGCCCCGTGCATTGACTCAATCGCCATGGCGATAAGAGATAGCGGGTAACTGTACCTCACCGTGATCTGATTTAGACCTCTATAGTCAATGCAAGGGCCCAGACCTCCATCCTTCTTCTTCACAAAAAAGAAACTCAAGGAGGCGGGTGAAGTGGAGGAGCGAATGTACTCCTGACGCAGGGATTCAGAGACATATGCCTCCATAGCCACCATCTCCGCTTGCGACAGGGGATACACATGACTCCTGGGAAGTGCAGCGTCTACCAGGAGATTTATCGCACAATCCCCCCTTCAAATGAGTCGCCTTCTTTTTACAGAAGTGTCGTGACGTTGTATTAGTTAATGTGACGACTGTTGTTCATCGAATGATTAAAGTTTCTAATTGCGTGATTAATTGAATCAAGCAATTATTAACTCATTAACCTGGGGCCCCAATGGGAAAACTAGTTTTTATTGAGTTTCTATTTCCCAAATTAACTCAAAGAATATCAGAATAACGATTTTACGGACCCAGGTCTCACCAATGAGTTCATACCACACCAATCTTAGTTGAATATTTATTTACTAAAAAGCTAAAATGATGATAAAACATATATATAGACAAAACACATTATAGGCTATTGATTAGAACTTAGTATAACGGGCCAACACACTATGGCTTGTGTTACCCAAAATGGGGATTTCAAATAGAGAGAGAAAAAAGAAAGTACACAAGAGAAATATACACTTGGGTGAATTTGTCAGCTATGCTATTCTAACCATAGCCTTACCCCAAACTGCCACTCTTATGGGTCAGAATATAATGATGTAATTACATGGGGATGATCTCCGAGGATTCTCTGCGTGGACTGTTCAGGGGACCGTTCAGGCTGCTCGATGACGCACTACTCCGGCCCACCTCTCTGATCGTCCTCCCGATGTCAGTGTCCTTTTGGCTTAGGAGTCTGTTCCCTCACCCTTTGCTCTGGAAGGGGTCTTCCGAGGACAGACAGCTCTGTAGCTCAGAGCTCACAGCATAGGAATGAAACCCTTTAGATACCACTATTCAATGGGATTGGAGGCTAAGGGGGCCCGGGCTTGAATTTACTCGCTTAGACACAGCTACTCATCCGTAGCTTGGGTAGAAAAGGATTTCTTTGTCTTCAAACTTGTGTTTTATTCTGGGTTCGTTGACTCTTTAGACCTTGGCTGCAGCTTGGGTCACATAGTCTCCTCTGTTGGGGTTGAGAGATAATCTGTAGGGTTGTGGTCTCCTGTAACCTGACCTGTTCAGGACAGTCATGACAGAAGGCAAGAGCCAAATCGGAAAATTCTGGGGGAATGCGCACGGTGGAGACCTGGTCTGGACTTTCCACCATGGTAGCACCAAGGGAAACTCCTACACACCTCATGAGCACTCTCGTGACCACCTCGTGAGAGCCTTCTCTTGTCAGGAAACGGTGGGGTTATGACGAGCCAACCAGGGAAGGCCTAGTACCACTGGAAACGCAGGAGAGTGAATGAGAAAGAGACTGATTCTGTCCTCGTGACCCCCCCTACGTCTTCGTGGCCAGGGAGATGGTGGCTTCCCTGATTAGCCCGGACCCTAATGGTCGACTCACCAGAGCGTGAACCGGGAAAGGTCTATCCAAAGGAATAATGGGGATCCCTAAACTAAGAGCTAACGCTCTCTCAATAAAATTCCCAGCTGCGCCTGAATGGGACGAGCACCTTATACTGGGAATGCGGGGAGAACTCAGGGAAACAAACAGGTACAACAGGTGGATAACAGAGGACTCTGGATGAGAGTGGTGCAGACTCACCTGGGGTGACGCCAGAGTGCCCTGCCTGCTGCCTCAACTCCCAGAGGGACCAACCCGGCACCGACCGGCAGTGTGCCCTCTGCGGCCACAGATGGTGCACGTGAAGGCCCCTACTCCAACCTCCCTACGCGCAGCCCCTCCCAACTCCATGGGCACCGGAGCGGGAGTGCTGGGAGATAGAACCGACAGAGCCCCCTCAGGACGTCCACGGATGACCAGCAGGTTATCCACACGGATGGACAGATCCACCAGTTGGTCAAAGGTAATGGTGGCATCCCTGCAGGCCAACTCCCGTCGGACATCCTCACGCAAGCTGCATCGATAGTGGTCGATGAGGGCCCTGTCATTCCATCCTGCTCCAGCGGCCAAGGTTCGGAACCACTCCAGAGCTCTCCCCCAGAGGCATGAGACGAGGGTGGATACTCTCTACCTTCCTGAGGGAGCTGGGTGAACGGTGGCCAGGTATAGGTCCAGTTGTAAAAGGAACCCCTGGCACTGTGCAGCTGTCCCATCATACTCCCTGAAGGGAGAGACGCATCCCACTGGAGCTGTATCCGGATGGGACGGGTAGAGGTAACCCCGGTTGCACTGGTCGAGGTGCTGGAGAGACTTCCTGTCTCTCCCAGTGGTCCATGGTCTGGACAACACGATCCATCATGGCACCGAGATGATGTAGCATTGCCGTGTTCCTGTACGTGCTCCTCGACTCCTCTGACCGGGGTACCTGCTCCTGCTGACTCCATGGATGGTGTAAGATTCTGTCAGATGTGTGTGTACTGGTAGCAAAGTCAGGTGCAGGAGAACAGACATTTGTGAACAGGCGCACACTTTATTTAGGCAAAAGTGCAAAACGCGCAAAACAGTCACAATAATTATGTTTAACAAAAAACATCTTTGTGAAAAAATTATACGGAAAAAACCAAGCCAGTCTGGTGCGTCAACAACACATATGTAACACAAACAATCTTACACAAAGACATGATGGGGAACAGAGGAATGAATACATGTCGATTGATTGGGGAATGAAAACCAGGTGTGCAGGGAACAAGACAAAACATACATGAAAAATGGAGCAGCAATGGCCTGTGACATAGACCACTGAATGCCGCCCGAACAAGGAGAGGAGCCGACTTCGTGGGAAGTCGTGACAGATGCGTCCCTTTCAGTAGGGTGAAAGGTCACCATGACGGTCCGGGGACCCCGCTAAGGGCAGCGCTGTGGCACGTTCGTTGCAAACAGAACATCCAGGACACCACTACTTGCCTCATTCACCCATCACTCTGTTGGAGCACTTTGAGGGTAGGTTGTGGATATTATAGGATGTGAGGGGGTGAATGATATAGGTTTGGAGACATCTGAGATGTAAGGTTCATACTGTGCTACATATGTGCTCTTACAGCCAACTCAGAACTATATTCACTCCTTTTCTCATCTGGTCTCTTCTCCATCTGAGAGGACCCACATGTCTGAGAAGACCCTACAGAGCTGAACTTCGACAGACAGACAGACAGAGATTAAATGTTAAATATTCTGTGTTTTCATTCAGGGGAGTTTCTCGAGAAGTACAGAGCAATTAGCTACTTAGATAATCACCTCATTGCACGCGTTGTAATTGGAAAAATGCACTAAGCAGCTTAAGTCATTCAAGCAGATAGGCGGTCACTATGTAAACTCTCCAGGTACGGATAGGAACATTTGTCCCAGATTAAAATCTGTTTATTGTGGATGGGTGTATTTATTTGGATATGTTAGCATAACCTGATATTATCCCCAACTGACAACATAAATGTAAACATGATTAAATAGATAATCATTTGAAAGGAAGAGAGGAAAGTGACTCAATATGTGTTACCAGCGAGGAAAGGGCTGAGAAGAACTCTGTGGCCATGCAAAACAGAGAGACCATGCTTAACAGAGAGACAATGCTAAACAGAGAGACCATGTGAAACAGAGAGACCATGCTTAACAGAGAGACAATTCTAAACAGAGAGACCATGCGAAACAGAGAGACCATGCTAAACAGAGAGACCATGCTAAACGGAGAGACCAAGCTAAACGGAGAGACCAAGCTAAACAGAGAGACCAAGCTAAACAGAGAGACCATGATAAACAGAGAGACCATGCTAAACAGAGAGACAGATAAGACCATGCTAAACAGAGAGACCATGCTAAACAGAGAGACCATGCTAAACAGAGAGACAGATAAGACCATGCTAAACAGAGAGACCATGCTAAACAGAGAGACCATGCTAAACAGAGAGACAGATAAGACCATGCTAAACAAAGAGACCATGCTAAACAGACAGACCATGCTAAACAGAGAGACAGATGAGACCATGCTAAACAGAGAGACAGATGAGACCATGTTAAACAGAGAGACCATGTTAAACAGAGAGACCATGCTTAACAGAGAGACCATGCGAAACAGAGAGACCATGCTAAACAGAGAGACCATGCTAAACGGAGAGACCATGCTAAACGGAGAGACCAAGCTAAACAGAGAGACCATGCTAAACAGAGAGACAGATAAGACCATGCTAAACAGAGAGACCATGCTAAACAGAGAGACAGATAAGACCATGCTAAACAGAGAGACCATGCTAAACAGAGAGACCATGCTAAACAGAGAGACAGATAAGACCATGCTAAACAAAGAGACCATGCTAAACAGAGAGACCATGCTAAACAGAGAGACAGATGAGACCATGCTAAACAGAGAGACAGATGAGACCATGTTAAACAGAGAGACCATGCTAAACAGAGAGACCATGCTAAACAGAGAGACCATGCTAAACAGAGAGACCATGCTAAACGGAGAGACCATGCTAAACGGAGAGACCAAGCTAAACAGAGAGACCATGCTAAACAGAGAGACAGATAAGACCATGCTAAACAGAGAGACCATGCTAAACAGAGAGACAGATAAGACCATGCTAAACAGAGAGACCATGCTAAACAGAGAGACCATGCTAAACAGAGAGACAGATAAGACCATGCTAAACAAAGAGACCATGCTAAACAGAGAGACCATGCTAAACAGAGAGACAGATGAGACCATGCTAAACAGAGAGACAGATGAGACCATGTTAAACAGAGAGACCATGCTAAACAGAGAGACCATGCTAAACAGAGAGACCATGCTAAACAGAGAGACCATGCTAAACGGAGAGACCATGCTAAACGGAGAGACCAAGCTAAACAGAGAGACCATGCTAAACAGAGAGACAGATAAGACCATGCTAAACAGAGAGACCATGCTAAACAGAGAGACCATGCTAAACAGAGAGACAGATAAGACCATGCTAAACAAAGAGACCATGCTAAACAGAGAGACCATGCTAAACAGAGAGACAGATGAGACCATGCTAAACAGAGAGACAGATGAGACCATGTTAAACAGAGAGACCATGCTAAACAGAGAGACCATGCTAAACAGAGAGACCATGCTAAACAGAGAGACCATGCTAAACAGAAAGACCATGCTAAACAGAGAGACCAATGAGACCATGCTAAACAGAGAGACAGATGAGACCATGCTAAACAGAGAGACAGATGAGACCATGCTAAACAGAGAGACAGATGAGACCATGCTAAACAGAGAGACAGATGAGACCATGCCAAACAGAGAGATAGATGAGACAGGCAAACAGAGAGACAGATGAGACCATGCCAAACAGAGAGCCAGATGAGACGATGCCAAACAGAGAGCCAGATGAGACCATGCTTTACAGAGAGCCAGATGAGACCATGCTTTACAGAGAGCCAGATGAGACCATGCCAAACAGAGAGCCAGATGAGACCATGCCAGAGAGACAGATGAGACCATGCCAAACAGAGAGACAGATGAGACCATGCTTTACAGAGAGCCAGATGAGACCATGCCAAACAGAGAGCCAGATGAGACCATGCCAGAGAGACAGATGAGACCATGCCAAACAGAGAGACAGATGAGACCATGCCAAACAGAGAGCCAGATGAGACCATGCCAAACAGAGAGCCAGATGAGACCATGCCAGAGAGACAGATGAGACCATGCCAAACAGAGAGACAGATGAGACCATGCCAAACAGAGAGACAGATGAGACCATGCCAAACAGAGAGACAGATGAGACCATGCTAAACAGAGAGACAGATGAGACCATGCTGAACAGAGAGACAGATGAGACCATGCTAAACAGAGAGACAGATGAGACCATGCTAAACAGAGAGACAGGTGAGACCATGCTAAACAGAGAGACAGGTGAGACCATGCTAAACACAGAGACAGATGAGACCATGCTAAACAGAGAGACAGATGAGACCATGCCAAACAGAGAGACAGATGAGACCAAGCCAAACAGAGAGACAGATGAGACCATGCTAAACAGAGAGACATATGAGACCATGCTTTACAGAGAGACAGATGAGACCATGCTAAACAGAGAGACAGATGAGACCATGCTAAACAGAGAGACATATGAGACCATGCCAAACAGAGAGACAATGCCAAAAAGATAGACAGGTGAGACCATGCTAAACACAGAGACAGATGAGACCATGCTAAACAGAGAGACAGATGAGACCATGCCAAACAGAGAGACCAAGCTAAACATAAAGACCAAGATAAACAGAGAGACCATGCTAAACAGAGAGACAGATGAGACCATGCTAAACAGAGAGACCATGCTAAACAGAAAGACCATGCTAAACAGAGAGACCATGCAAAACAGAAAGACCACGCTAAACAGAGTGACCATGCTAAACAGAAAGACCATGCTAAACAGAGAGACCATGCAAAACAGAAAGGCCGTGCTAAACAGAGAGACCATGCTTAACAGAGAGACAGATGAGACCATGCGAAACAGAGAGACAGGTGAGAACATGCTAAACAGAGAGACAGGTGAGAACATGCTAAGCACAGAGACAGATGAGACCATGCTTTACAGAGAGACAGATTAGACCATGCTAAACAGAGAGACAGATGAGACCATGCTAAACAGAGAGACAGATGAGACCATGCTGAACAGAGAGACAGATGAGACCATGCTAAACAGAGAGACAGGTGAGAACATGCTAAACAGAGAGACAGGTGAGAACATGCTAAACACAGAGACAGATGAGACCATGCTTTACAGAGAGACAGATTAGACCATGCTAAACAGAGAGACAGATGAGATCATGCTAAACAGAGAGACAGATGAGAACATGCCAAACAGAGAGACAATGCCAAACAGATAGACAGGTGAGACCATGCTAAACACAGAGACAGATGAGACCATGCTAAACAGAGAGACAGATGAGAATATGCCAAACAGAGAGACAGATGAGGCCATGCTAAACAGAGAGACAGGTGAGACCATGCTAAACAGAGAGACCATGCTAAACAGAGAGACCATGCTAAACAGAGAGACAGATAAGACCATGCTAAACAGAGATACCATGCTAAACAGAAAGACCATGCTAAACAGAGAGTCAATGCAAAACAGAAAGACCGTGCTAAACAGAGAGACCATGCTTAACAGAAAGACAATGCTAAACAGAAAGACATTGCTAAACAGAGAGACCATGCTAAACAGAGAGACCATGCTAAACAGAGAGACAGATGAGACCATGCTAAACAGAGAGACCATGCTAAACAGAAAGACCATGCTAAACAGAGAGACCATGCAAAACAGAAAGACCATGCTAAACAGAGAGACCATGCTAAACAGAGAGACCATGCTAAACAGAGAGACAATACAAAACAGAAAGACCGTGCTAAACAGAAAGACCGTGCTAAACAGAGAGACCATGCTTAACAGAAAGACAATGCTAAACAGAAAGACATTGCTAAACAGAGAGACCATGCTAAACAGAGAGACCATGCTAAACAGAGAGACAGATGAGACCATGCTAAACAGAGACAGATGAGACCATGTTAAACAGAGAGACCGATGAGACCATGTTAAACAGAGAGACCGATGAGACCCTGCTAAACAGAGACAGAGATGAGACCATGCTAAACAGAGAGACTGATGAGACCATGTTAAACAGAGAGACCGATGAGACCCTGCTAAACAGAGACAGAGATGAGACCAAGTTAAACAGAGAGACAGATGAGACCATGCTAAACAGAGAGACTGATGAGACCATGTTAAACAGAGAGACCGATGAGACCCTGCTAAACAGAGACAGAGATGAGACCATGCTAAACAGAGAGACAGATGAGACCATGCCAAACAGAGAGACAGATGAGACCAAGCCAAACAGAGAGACAGATGAGGTCATGCTAAACACAGAGACTGATGAGACCATGTTAAACAGAGAGACCGATGAGACCCTGCTAAACAGAGACAGAGATGAGACCATGCTAAACAGAGAGACAGATGAGACCATGCCAAACAGAGAGACAGATGAGACCAAGCCAAACAGAGAGACAGATGAGACCATGCTAAACAGAGAGACATATGAGACCATGCTTTACAGAGAGACAGATGAGACCATGCTAAACAGAGAGACAGATGAGACCATGCTAAACAGAGAGACATATGAGACCATGCCAAACAGAGAGACAATGCCAAAAAGATAGACAGATGAGACCATGCTAAACACAGAGACAGATGAGACAGCCAAACAGAGAGACAGATGAGACCATGCCAAACAGAGAGACAGATGAGACCATGCTAAACAGAGAGACAGATGAGACCATGCCAAACAGAGAGACAGACGAGACCATGCCAAACAGAGAGCCAGATGAGATGATGCCAAACAGAGAGCCAGATGAGACGATGCCAAACAGAGAGCGAGATGAGATGATGCTTTACAGAGAGCCAGATGAGACCATGCCAAACAGAGAGCCAGATGAGACCATGCGAAACAGAGAGACAGATGAGACCATGCCAAACAGAGAGACAGATGAGACCATGCCAAACAGAGAGACCAAGCTAAACAGAAAGACAATGCTAAACAGAGAGACAGATGAGACCATGCTAAACAGAGAGACCAAGCTAAACAGAGAGACCAAGATAAACAGAGAGACCATGCTAAACAGAGAGACAGATGAGACCATGCTAAACAGAGAGACCATGCTAAACAGAAAGACCATGCTAAACAGAGAGACGATGGAAAAACAGAAAGACCACGCTAAACAGAGAGACCATGGTAAACAGAAAGACCATGCTAAACAGAGAGACCATGCAAAACAGAAAGACCGTGCTAAACAGAGAGACCATGCTAAACAGAAAGACATTGCTAAACAGAGAGACCATGCAAAACAGAGAGACCATGCTAAACAGAGAGACCATGCTAAACAGAAAGACAGATGAGACCATGCTAAACAGAGAGACAGATGAGACCATGCTAAACAGAGAGACTGATGAGACCATGTTAAACAGAGAGACCGATGAGACCCTGCTAGACAGAGACAGAGATGAGACCATGCTAAACAGAGAGACAGATGAGACCATGCTAAACAGACAGACCATGCTAAACAGAGAGACCATGCTAAACAGAGAGACCATGCTAAACAGAGAGACAGATAAGACCATGCTAAACAGAGAGACCATGCTAAACAGAGAGACCATGCTAAACAGAGAGACAGATGAGACCATGTTAAACAGAAAGACCATGCTAAACAGAAAGACCAAGCTAAACAGAGAGACCATGCTTAACAGAGAGACAATTCTAAACAGAGAGACCATGCGAAACAGAGAGACCATGCTAAACAGAGAGACCATGCTAAACGGAGAGACCAAGCTAAACGGAGAGACCAAGCTAAACAGAGAGACCAAGCTAAACAGAGAGACCATGATAAACAGAGAGACCATGCTAAACAGAGAGACAGATAAGACCATGCTAAACAGAGAGACCATGCTAAACAGAGAGACCATGCTAAACAGAGAGACAGATAAGACCATGCTAAACAGAGAGACCATGCTAAACAGAGAGACCATGCTAAACAGAGAGACCATGCTAAACGGAGAGACCATGCTAAACGGAGAGACCAAGCTAAACAGAGAGACCATGCTAAACAGAGAGACAGATAAGACCATGCTAAACAGAGAGACCATGCTAAACAGAGAGACAGATAAGACCATGCTAAACAGAGAGACCATGCTAAACAGAGAGACCATGCTAAACAGAGAGACAGATAAGACCATGCTAAACAAAGAGACCATGCTAAACAGAGAGACCATGCTAAACAGAGAGACAGATGAGACCATGCTAAACAGAGAGACAGATGAGACCATGTTAAACAGAGAGACCATGCTAAACAGAGAGACCATGCTAAACAGAGAGACCATGCTAAACAGAGAGACCATGCTAAACGGAGAGACCATGCTAAACGGAGAGACCAAGCTAAACAGAGAGACCATGCTAAACAGAGAGACAGATAAGACCATGCTAAACAGAGAGACCATGCTAAACAGAGAGACAGATAAGACCATGCTAAACAGAGAGACCATGCTAAACAGAGAGACCATGCTAAACAGAGAGACAGATAAGACCATGCTAAACAAAGAGACCATGCTAAACAGAGAGACCATGCTAAACAGAGAGACCATGCTAAACAGAAAGACATTGCTAAACAGAGAGACCATGCAAAACAGAGAGACCATGCTAAACAGAGAGACCATGCTAAACAGAAAGACAGATGAGACCATGCTAAACAGAGAGACAGATGAGACCATGCTAAACAGAGAGACTGATGAGACCATGTTAAACAGAGAGACCGATGAGACCCTGCTAGACAGAGACAGAGATGAGACCATGCTAAACAGAGAGACAGATGAGACCATGCTAAACAGACAGACCATGCTAAACAGAGAGACCATGCTAAACAGAGAGACCATGCTAAACAGAGAGACAGATAAGACCATGCTAAACAGAGAGACCATGCTAAACAGAGAGACCATGCTAAACAGAGAGACAGATGAGACCATGTTAAACAGAAAGACCATGCTAAACAGAAAGACCAAGCTAAACAGAGAGACCATGCTTAACAGAGAGACAATTCTAAACAGAGAGACCATGCGAAACAGAGAGACCATGCTAAACAGAGAGACCATGCTAAACGGAGAGACCAAGCTAAACGGAGAGACCAAGCTAAACAGAGAGACCAAGCTAAACAGAGAGACCATGATAAACAGAGAGACCATGCTAAACAGAGAGACAGATAAGACCATGCTAAACAGAGAGACCATGCTAAACAGAGAGACCATGCTAAACAGAGAGACAGATAAGACCATGCTAAACAGAGAGACCATGCTAAACAGAGAGACCATGCTAAACAGAGAGACCATGCTAAACGGAGAGACCATGCTAAACGGAGAGACCAAGCTAAACAGAGAGACCATGCTAAACAGAGAGACAGATAAGACCATGCTAAACAGAGAGACCATGCTAAACAGAGAGACAGATAAGACCATGCTAAACAGAGAGACCATGCTAAACAGAGAGACCATGCTAAACAGAGAGACAGATAAGACCATGCTAAACAAAGAGACCATGCTAAACAGAGAGACCATGCTAAACAGAGAGACAGATGAGACCATGCTAAACAGAGAGACAGATGAGACCATGTTAAACAGAGAGACCATGCTAAACAGAGAGACCATGCTAAACAGAGAGACCATGCTAAACAGAGAGACCATGCTAAACGGAGAGACCATGCTAAACGGAGAGACCAAGCTAAACAGAGAGACCATGCTAAACAGAGAGACAGATAAGACCATGCTAAACAGAGAGACCATGCTAAACAGAGAGACAGATAAGACCATGCTAAACAGAGAGACCATGCTAAACAGAGAGACCATGCTAAACAGAGAGACAGATAAGACCATGCTAAACAAAGAGACCATGCTAAACAGAGAGACCATGCTAAACAGAGAGACAGATGAGACCATGCTAAACAGAGAGACAGATGAGACCATGTTAAACAGAGAGACCATGCTAAACAGAGAGACCATGCTAAACAGAGAGACCATGCTAAACAGAGAGACCATGCTAAACAGAAAGACCATGCTAAACAGAGAGACCAATGAGACCATGCTAAACAGAGAGACAGATGAGACCATGCTAAACAGAGAGACAGATGAGACCATGCTAAACAGAGAGACAGATGAGACCATGCCAAACAGAGAGATAGATGAGACAGGCAAACAGAGAGACAGATGAGACCATGCCAAACAGAGAGCCAGATGAGACGATGCCAAACAGAGAGCCAGATGAGACCATGCTTTACAGAGAGCCAGATGAGACCATGCTTTACAGAGAGCCAGATGAGACCATGCCAAACAGAGAGCCAGATGAGACCATGCCAGAGAGACAGATGAGACCATGCCAAACAGAGAGACAGATGAGACCATGCTTTACAGAGAGCCAGATGAGACCATGCCAAACAGAGAGCCAGATGAGACCATGCCAGAGAGACAGATGAGACCATGCCAAACAGAGAGACAGATGAGACCATGCCAAACAGATAGACAGATGAGACCATGCTAAACAGAGAGACAGATGAGACCATGCTTAACAGAGAGACAGATGAGACCATGCTAAACAGAGAGA